>NC_053452.1:104014493-104614493 GCF_015227805.2 Hirundo rustica
ATTCTAACAACTGTAGGACTGGTTAGGATTTTATGGATGTTTAAAAATCCCTTACATTGAAAACTAAAGTACAACTGCATTACAGTTAGTGCTTAAAATCTCGTTTTCTAGAAAATAATGGCTTCAGAAGGGCTAGATTTTAATTTTTAACTCCAAGTTCAATGAATAAGACCCTTTTGCTTTGCCCCTTCAACCAATCAGTAATGGTTAAGGTTCATTCTGCTTGGGTCACATTATCACCATAAGTCAAGAACTGTTTCCACGCTGAAGTCTGATTGAGGCTTTCTCATACCTTTGCTAAGGATTCAGACAGTACTGCCCCATGGTAAAGCAGAACTAGAGCTTCAAGAAGGCATCAAAGGATCTGAAAGAGAGGAGATGCCACGTGATCTACTTGGAAGTAGCAGAGGGATTTAAAAAATTAATATGGAGGTGGCATTAATATTTAAGTGCTAAAGATGCAATTGTAGGCAATTCTGAGTAAGAGCTGGATGAACTGGAAACACTTAGCATCGAAAATAGCCTTGATAATACTAGTCAGAACAAGAACCAATGAATAAAAGAAAATACAAAATACTTTTTTTCAGAACTGACTGACACATCAAATGTAAATATACTGTGGATTTCAAGGGTATTTTTTTGTTTTTTTAAGTATGTGAAATCTTTTCAGAATAAATCCTACAACAGGAAGATATGCCCACTTAGCCAACCACAAACAGCTTGGCAGAGCCAAGAAGGATTCTGGTTAACATGCTGATCATAAAAGCCATCAGTGGAATTCTTACTAGCCCGGCAGTTAAGTCTTGCAGAATGAGAGTGTGTTTAAACATTCGTATGCAATGCTCAGGAGGAAGAATTAAGCTGTTATTGGAAATTTTGGGTTGAGAGATTCAGTTTGGAGTTCCTGTTTAGAAACTGGTATGTGGAGCTGATAAGTTTTTTTAACACACATGGGCTTGAACATAATAATTGCATGAAATTTCAAATATTTTTTTCCAGCAACCAATGATCAGAAAATAATTGCAATTGAAATAAATAATAATAGGGTGCATTATAACTGTATTATGGAAATTAGTGTCTCAAAGTAGTTGGAGAAAATTTAATAAAAAAAAGGAAAATTCATCTGTTGGGGAATGTGTCATGACATTGTCTCATTCATATACATTCATAAGTATGTATGTCTCATATATATATTATATATATAAATCTATAGCAAATATATTCACAGGAATATTTTATGAAATAAGAATGAAAAAATATCTTGTTAATAACTCCTTGAGGTCTATTATTAGAAGGGTTAACACTATTTAGTAATGTCTTTTGAGTTGGCCTTTTTTTGGGTTGGGTTTTGCAAAGAAGAATTACAATTCTCCTATCACATGTGAATTAATGAATTAATCAAATAGACTCAAAGCCACTAAAGAACAAGTAGTAGACAGCAAGGAAAGTGTTGTATCATAGATACTTGAGATAAAAATTTACAATTGTATGATCTGGACAATTTGCAGAACACAGTCATGTAGGAGCTGGTTGAGAAAATTACTGTTATTCTTTTTTTCACAGTTTTTACTCCCAAAGAAAAAAATAATTTAACAAGTCAGGTCATGAAAAAGTAGTGTTGTTTCTCAGTGCTAAAGAAAAGTTATCAAGGACAACAAGGTGGTTCAAGGTAACATAGCCTGGTTTGAGTTTCAAGAAAAAAATAAAGGAAAAAGTTCTAGGAGATTTTTTTTTCATAGAGATTGAAGGATTAAATCCTAGTTAATGTCAATTAATGAAAATATATCTTATTAAAAAAACTGGATTCCCTTCTTCAAATTAGAAATATATTTTATAATGATAACTGCACTGATGACAGCTTTCTGTACGGTATTTGTGATAGTCTTGTATATTGTTTGGAATAAAGATTAGCCATAGTTGAAAATAATAATGCAAACATTAAGTGAAATATAAACCAGATGATAAATCATGATAGATGAAACACAATTTCTTATGGGAATTTCTACTGACATTCCATAGGTGTGATAACTTCCAACATTGTTCAGCATTTAATCAATGGACCAGAAGTAAAGACAAAATCACTGCCAGTAAAATGTGCAGAGGAAACTACTGGATGAATGATAAATGATGAGGAGATATGAGTCTTGGAACACCGAGCCAGTTCTAACAAAAAGAAGTTAATAATCAAATTCTGGATCACAGCTGTGCAAAAAGGGAGAATTGGCTGTCTGAACTGCAGAGTGGTACACAAGATATAAGAAAAATCTTTTTCTTTCCCCCCTCGCCCCTGGATATGCTATCAGAGCCTTGAAACACTGCCTGCACTGTTCATATTTGTGAGAAAATATTAAAGTTTTAGAAATACTGAAAGGGAAAAATTAAATGCCAGAAAAGCTCACAAGGATTGTAGGAAATGCTGCAGAAGAATTCAGAACACTCTGTTTATCTTAGTGGAGGCAAGACTGGAAGATGACTTGGTTACAGAAAGTCAATGTCTTCACAGAGAGAGTATAAAAGTATTGATGGAGTCCTGAATTGCAGAAAGGCATATCATAAATCAGTAGGTGGATATTAAAGAAGGCCTTATTTAAACTAGAAATCACATACATCACTCTATAAAGTAAGGGAAATCCTTTTAAAAGTATAGTCATGAATTTCTTACTGTCTTTATGCATATCTACATGTCAAACCATGTCACAGATATTGTGAAAAGAAGTCAATATGGAGGATGAAGCAGCCCGGAACAGGCAAAATATTAGACAAAATAAAATACCACCATGTCTCAAAAAATCTGTGAATTTCTTGCAAAACCACACACCAATAGCTGATTCTAATGATGAAGCTGAAATTTTTGCATGTAAGACTTTAACTTAGAGGGGGTTTTTTTCTACATGTATTTGGTATCTTTTTATTTTATTTTAATCATTCCTCCACACATTCCTTCTCATTACTTCATTCTCTGCCCGATTCTGAGATCAGATACTCTAGAAGCAGCCCCTACAAATTAAATTCCTCTAATTTGTACAGAAATGTATGAACAAAAAACCTGTGGCATTTATCCCAGACTGAAACATCAAGCTATGCAGAACAGGAGAAGTAATTTCCTTTTCTTAGTAAGATGTCAAACCTTTTAAAACAACAAACACACAGAGGAGGTCTATTCATTTTTCCATACAGAGTATATTAGCACAGATAGTTTCCATTAGTACCAAAAAAATAGGCATGTAAGCCTTCTACATGCTGTATTTATGGGGTTATAAAGATCTCTGATGGTTTTGCCTTCAGTGATAGATTTTTCTTTTAGAATTTTTATTGTTAGTGCCTCTGGGGGACTTTGGATGTAGCTGTTAAGCACAGCAGGGCCCTTTACCTCACGTAAATGGTTTGGCTGGGGAATTAGCACACACCTCATACTGGTGGCTAATGTAGTTGAAATATAGACACAACTTTTGAATTTAAAAGGAGGAATATACTCCCCATTCTATCCTAATTTTAAAATAATGCATTATGTTTTGCTAATTTTCTTTTCATTTTATTCTATCTAGAAATCAATGAGATCTGTCAGTGGCAGTCTGTTACCCCTTTGCCAGAACAAACTCACTTCCCCACTGATGTTTTATGATTTTCATTTGTTAAACTGGTGCAATATTAGCTAAAAAAACAACACAACTCCACTAATCAGTGAGGTAATTTAGGTAAGTGCTCCAAATAGGACTACCACTACCTCTCTCTCAACTGGTAACTACCTTAGGTTTTACCTTATTTTGAGAAATGCTGATAGAAAAGAATCAGTTTCCTTTCTGGTTGTTATCAGACAAGAATATCCACTTTAAAAAAAAACATGATATGATCTCACAGCTCTTTATTAGAAAATATTTTGGCTAGTTTGATAATATACAGCTCTTAATATTTGTCGTCTCTTTATTTATTTTTTTTTTTCCATCCTGCAGTGAGATGATGCCGTTAGACTGGGATGCTGAAGCTTATAGGCTCTTCTACAGTCTCTGAAGAAAAATGGGTACATTGTGATTAATTCATAGTATGTGTCCAAGTTCAGTGTAAGTAATCATCTTGAAAAAATCCTGTTGGGAAGGCTGAATGAACTCAACCTCTCTCAGTACAAACTAGCTCTGTGAATTTCTTTCCCTTCTTCTCCCTGGATGGGAGACAGTTATCCCAGATAAGAATTTAGTCATCTCATCCTCTTTATAAAAGAAGTATAGCCTAGCTAAGCTTTCAGCTCCTCTGTTGGATGTTAAAAATACATAGAATCAATTTGGTCTCAAACACACTAAAACAGAAAATGAAAAATACTGGAGGATTCATTTTATTCATATGTTTCAACAGTTTATGAATTTTAAAGCCATTTGCTCATTAATAATGAATTAAATATACTGTACCTATGCAAATATCTAAATATATAGAATAGCTGAAATTCAATAAATATGCATTTTTTTGTTAGAGAAGCAACACAGGGAGAAGTATTTTAGGCTAAATGTCATCAACAGTTCTGTTTATATCTAATTTTGTATTTGTATGTCATGTTAAAAATAAAGACAGGGGCTGTCCTGGACAGGACTCAGCTGACAGGCTCTTTTGTCTTAACATTTCAACATTATTACCATAACATCACATGTTTGTATATGTGTCAGCTGTCAGGGTTTAAAGAAATATAAATGTCAACCAAAACAAAATGTGCACAGTCAGACAGTGATGACTATGATAAGGCCAAGAAAATTGAAATTGGTATGTTTGAATGAATATATACAGTACTTCTTTCCAGGATATATAACTGTTAATTAACTTGAAAAGTTAATTAACAGTTATATACCTTGCTGGTTTTTTAAATTTTTTTTTCCTGCTTTTTTTTGCGTCTTGTTTCATTGAATGGGGTAATGCATACCTAGAAAAGCAAAGAATATTGTCTCAATATAGCAAACATTCTTTTCCTAAATACATAAAGAAAGACATTCAGAATCTACTTTCTCTATTTTATTGTTAGAAGGATGTTCTATTTGCCAGGACAGAGCATAAACACTTCACAGTGCCCATCTCAGATACTACAACCAAAGTGAGTGCACTCTGCTGTATTTCCACTTAAACTGATCCTTGTCTTGAGACTTACAGAAATATATTCTTCACTTAAGCAATTTAGTTTTATGTGTAATTTAAAGCGATGCAGTTCCAGATGTTGGTTGTTTATTAATATTTTTATATCAATAATTTTATATTTCAGAAGAATGGAAATATAATAAATATTGACTAAGTAGTAGTCATTAATAATGAAATCTTTTTTTCTGTTGAGGCAGAAAAATAACTTTATAATAAAGAATGCAATATGACACATTATGTCATTTTGTATTCTTTATATGTAAGAGCGGTGCCTATTAAGAGCCAATTTGCAGCTTCTCTTGAGCAAGTGTAGTGTCCATGAAGTGTCTGAAAGTGTGACAAAAGGAGGAGAGGGAATATTAATAAGATGATAATTTTATTTTTCACCATTCCACCTGTATGTTTGTCTCTAAGATACCAAGAGTGAGTGTTTGAGGAAATAAAATATCCTTTTGTACTCTACAGAAGACTGGCATTCTACTCACTTTTGTCCTCCTTCTGACTGTTTCTACTTTCTGCTGCTTGAACATTGTACCATTTCTATTTTCCATTTTAAATTCTTTGACTTTTATTCCTGCTGCTAAGTGTAGATGACTATGTAAAAAAGTCTATGTATAAAGAAAGAAAACAGGGTGGTAGAGATGATATTTCCTTTGACTTGTTTTAAAACATGGATTTGTTTTGTGACATTGGCATCAAACTTTAATTCTGACATTGTTTCTAGGTCAACATGGGCATACAGAAATGTTTCACCTAGAGAAAAGATAGTGGAAATTTTTTCCCAAAATTGATCCAGAATAAACTGGTATGCATAGGAAAATGTGCTTGATCAGCAGTCATACTCTATTGCAGTGAATACCAGCTTCTAACAGTCTTTTGATCATAGAAAACCTTGTTATTTCCTCCCAGTAGAATATTCTTCACCATTGCTGTATTTCATAATCAGAACAGCTTAGTGATCAAAGGGAGTAATTTTCATTTCTGACAGACATTTTTATTAGCGTGTGAAAAAACAGTTATTGTTGAACACTTTTTTCCTTCTGAAACAGTATTTTGAGCAGAAAGGAAGGGGTTATTTTTTCTCAAATGTTTTTTCTAGGGGCAGTACCAGCATGTCTATCACTTATTTCTGGATATAGGCTGAAAGCATGCAGTTTGCGTAACCAAAAATAGCTGTGTTCCAAGTACGATATTTCCCATTAAACTCACCTTGCTTGACACCTTCAGTGTCAGATGGAAACACTACTAATTTTTATCTAACATGTTGCTTGTTTATTACAAATATTGAGATTTCAGCTCTTCCATTTTCTGTTTCTATTTCCTTGATAGTGAATACTAGATTGCAACCTTTGTAAAACTGACATCCACTCTGACTGTTTAATAAAAACTTGTGATAGGCTCACAAAAATCCAACAAAGTTAAAATTTTAATTGAAATTAATCACTCAAGGTAGATGGACTAGATGGTTTGCAGTAAGGTTTGATTAAAGATAAGATGATAGTTTAAAGCAAGAGTGGACTGCATGTCAGGATATTTATATGTAAACTAGAACATAAAACTAGAATTTGTTCTCAAGTGAAATGTTTCAAGAATCATCGCATGACTAAGTTAAAGTAAATTATGCAAAGCACAGACTATAGGGAACAATTTTGCAAATGAATTTTTATCTCTAATTTCCCAGGCTAAGAATATCCATGATACCAGCAAATCCTGTGTGGGGAAAGTGACAATTCCACTATGTTCTTTTAATGGATCATTATTTTTATCTTTCTCTGGAGGAAATTTAACAAACAAGGGATTCTATCTTGAAACCATCAAAGGATATTTTTACTGCATAGGATATCTGTCCACAATGGACCTAAAAAAAGTCAGAAACAATGAAAGGTAAAACTGCCAATTTTTTCAACCCTGATCAGTCCAGACCACTGGACAGAAACCAATTTGCCACTAAATGTCATTGAAATAATATCCTGTTGTTTGTTCATTTTCAGACAACAATCTAGATTTAGGATGAACTGTTTTGTTCTTGTAGGTTATGCTACTGTAAAATTATGAGATGTTGCAGTTGCCCGGAAAACAGTGCTGCTAAAAAGTAATTGTACGGATATCTCCCATCACCACAAAACATTTGGAAATTTTGAAGCCTTAAGAAGAAAGGGATACTTTGAAATATTTAAATTTTGTTACAGCACAGATTATTCCAAGGAATTGATTTAGCTCCTGGCTCTTGCTTATCCCAACCATCTTCATAAGCTGAGAATTACATAAAGTCTCACAAATTACATTCCCTGGCAGACTAAAAGACTCTGGAAAACCCAAGCAACACTTCACATACACAGAATCTATGGATATAAATTAACAGGTTTTTCTAGGCTAAGTAAAGGAGATTTTCTCTTACATTACTTTTGACCTTCTGATCATCTCATAATCTCATTTCTTTAATTCAGTGCTAACAGTATCAAAAAATTTTCATGATATAGACATAAGTGAGTACTAGATATATTCTCTTCTAGGTCAGACTTGATTCAGATTCATTTGATGGTCACTCCCTGACCACAGATAAGAAAAGTAATTAAGCTGATATTGCATATTGCATTGATATTGCATATATGCTTTGAAGCATCTAATCAAAAGCTACTTTTGTTCTCTGAAGTTAACTTAAGGATATAAATCTTATTTAGCGTTATTAAAAATAAATATGTTATTTTGATAAGTCTCTATTTTTGTATTTAAGGGAAAAGGGGAAATTCTCTGTAGGAGATAGGAATGGATGAATAGGAATTATGGTTCCATGGCCTCCTAGACATACTCATATTTCAAGTAAATAGCAAAGAAGATATGTAGAAAGATCATTGGTTTTGTCACCAAATTAATTTCAATGGTACTATAGCACCTGAACCACAGAAGGATGATTGTGAACTACATGAACTCAACAGGAATTTTCTAGACATTTAATGTGGTGGTTGTAGACTAAAAGAATGATATGGTGGTGAGGCACTGGAACAGATTGCTCAAGCAGGCTGTGGAGCCCTCATCCCTGGAACTGTTCAGGCAGGTTGGAAGGGGTCTGAACAGCCTGGTTTAGTGGAAAGTGTCCCAGCACATGGCAAGGGATTTGGAACTAGATGATCTTTCAGGTCCCTTCCAAATGAAGCCATTTTATCATATCTATGGGTCTATCAAAGGATAGGAAGAGAGGGGCTGATGAGGCTGTATTGGATAAGGTGGGACCTGAGCATGCTACAAATGGTGTGGGACAAGGGGTGCAGTTTGTACTGATTTTATTTTTGATGGATGTAATTTTCTTCATAATAACTCATATGGTATTATGGTTTGGATATTTTGATCAAATAGTGTTGATAGCACACCAGTGTTTTAATTGTCACTGAGCAGTACCTGCACTCTGTCGAGGTGTTCTCAGTTTCTCACTGCATCCCTGTTCCCCACAGTGCATGGGCTGGGTGTGCCCAGGATGTTGGGAGGGGACACAGCCAGGACAGCTGACCCCAAATGACCTAATGGATACCCCATGGCATCATGCTCACCATGTAGAGGTGGGGGAAGAAGAAAGAAGGGGATGTTTGGTGTGTTGATGTTTGTCTTCCCAAATCACCACTACACATGCTGCAGTTCTGTTTTCCTGGAGATGGCTGAACACCTGCCTGACAGTGGGAAGTAATGAATGAAGTCCTTATCTTGTTTTGCTTGCATGTAGCTTTTTCTTTACCTATTGAATTATCTTTATCTCAATCCATGACTTTTCTCACTATTATACATCTAATACTCTTCCCCATCCCTCCAGGGGAAAGTTAAAAAAGGCCTGTGGGACATTCAGCTTCCAGCTGGGATTAATCCCCAACACTGTATGAGAAATTTTTAAAGGAAGTCTTTTTTCTTCTTGGCTTTCTTCCTCTTCCCTGTTCAATATCACGTCATTGACCCAAAGATCCACTTTTACTGTGAAGTACAAAGAATTCAGCTTAGCCAAAACTCCTTTATATTGCACAATTAACCTTAGTTTTCTTAATTGTACACTTGAATAGTGGGTGAGGTAGATATATAAAACATTAATGTGTTTTTCTGTCTTTCAACTTATGAACTGTCTATGACAGGTGATTTGTTGTAGTTGCAGCAGCATCTATTACATGATAAGTACTGCAACCTGCATAGAGAATACAGAATTGAAATTATTAACTTTTTTTTGTTCTCTGACCACCTTCCAAAGGAACGTCCTGTAATGCCTTTTCAGCAGTAAAAAATTAAACCCTGTGAGTTGCAAAAGGTCTTATAAGACCAGGCAGAGAAAAATTAAAGGATTGCCTTTAGTTTAGCTGCACCGTAAGCTTTCAATTCTACAATCTACTTTTTACAATTTAAGCAAAGGCAATCAAACCCTCTGGAATAACTCCAGAGCTACAGTGACACTAAGTGCTTGTGGGACTGAGATCCCAAGTGAACCCTTTACTCTTTTTTTGGCACTAAGCTGAATTTACCATTTCATTTTATAGGAAATTTTGCTTTCACAGCATGGGTGCAAAATACACTTTTTTTCATTTTCTGGAACTTAGTGCTTTCAATGCTTATCAAATATTAACAAGAAAATAAAGCAGAGACCCAAACTTCTGTCCTTCTAAATATCACATATGAATTACAACCAATTAATGTTACATTGCATAACAACCTAGACTGAGACCTCAGTTCCCTCCATACACATAACAACAGCCTGTAGAACTTTATAGTATTGAGATTACCCTGTGCATTTGTGTGTATTCATGACTAGTTACATTTGAGCTGGGAAAGTCACATGTAGAAATGGTGATTCAGTATTGATCAAAATAGAATTATTAGTTTCCAGCACCATCATATTCCATGAGAGATCAGTCCTAGTTTAAAGGACCGCAAAGAACAACAAGCACATGATTAATGTTTTGATGTGCAAAGTTCGCTGTTTAAAGTGCATTTATCTGAACCTTAACAATAATGTAAGCATTTCAAAATATGCATAATTGATTTTTTTTAAATTAGATTTTATTGGGTAATTTTTTTATCAACATTATAAAGGACAGACAACAATATACGTGTTTTTTAAAAAGACTGTCAGGTTCACTTCATAATGTTATTTATTTGCATTTTTTTATAAAACAATATGAGAAGCTTAAATGTAGAATTGTCTGCAATACCACTCCTAGTGGGCATTTCTACTGCAAGCTTAGTTCTGTGCTGCTTTTTTGGATCACTGCCCTTTCCTTTTCTAGATGCTATCACAGCTGGAGCACAGGTGCCTTAACACTGAAAAATTTACATGAGACCTAACACCGCCCTAGGACTACAATATTCCAAAGTGACTCTGCAGTCATTAAGATTTTTTTCTCCATAAACTCTGCTCTTTGCTTTTTACTAACTTTCTAAATTCAGGCAGAATCTATACTGGATTTTTTTTTAAGGTTACTCCAGACTTGTCATTTTCTCCCTACTTCTTTCTCACTCTACAAATTCGTGGTATTATTGCTCAGTTGGGACTGTGTCATAACCTGTGTTTCAGAGGCTATTCAGCCAAGAGATTGAATACTGAGGTTCATGTAGAGAATGGACCAATGGTCTTCTCTTTATTTCCTCTGAGCAAACAGCTTTTGCTTACTCTATGTCATTGATTTAGTTTTATTCCTTCTATATTTAACTTTGTTTTCTAATATTGTTATAAGTTGTTTGGTTTTTTGGGTTTTTTGGGGTTTTTTTTTGTTTTTTGTTTTTTTTTTTTTTTTTTTTTTTTTTTTTTTAAATTAAAAAAACCCCTAAATGCTCACAAGCAAGATCCTTACTGCACAATTTTATGAAAGTGTCTGAGGAAGCTGAACAGGACCCAAATTAATTTGATGTCTTACAGTAAATGATATCTGGTGTGAATGACTGAAATATTGTCATATGTAATGCCCCAAAAGAATCAGCAATCTGCTTAAGCAAATCACCATTTCATTATTTTAAGTTAAAAACTATGTCTTAGATTCACCATTGGTACAACAGAAAGCCAGCAAAGGACAAGCAGCACAGTCTTTGAGTATGAATGATAACCAACTCTTTTATTAGGTTTGAAAAATTCAGAATAAAGAATATCTCCACCTTTTTTGCTGCTTTTTCTTACTTCATATATTCACTGACTTTCTGTGCATCATCTAACTTTTTTTGTGTAAGACTGGACATAGAAAGTCCAGGCATTGTCTATGATTCTCCTAGGTACTATAATTTGAATATTGAAAACAGATACCTTATGTTATTTGCTCTGATTTTACTATGAGAACAGTCTATATACCATGAGTCAGTGTTATATAGTCTTGTTTTGATAAGAAAAACTGGCAAGATGATAGAAATATATTGTCTGTGGTGAAAGGATACTCAGGATTTATTGAAGCACCTGACAGCATATTATCACAAGTCACAATAAAACACAGTTTCTTACCCAGTTTAGAGCCAAATTCATAGCTTTTTGGTTATGTCAATATTAAAAAAAATCATATTAAATAGTTGTTTGATTATTATGAAAAATCTGTGTTACAGCCCTGTATTTTAGACAATATAAATGCAAGTATGATTAGTGGAATTAAATTCAAACAAAATTTCATCATATTCAGATCTTTTGTATTCCTTATCTGAACTTTAATATACTTTCAAAATAAACACTGACAATGCTATTTCTGTTTGAAAAGCCTATTCAAACTTTTTTTATTGATGTTTTGCAAAATTTTGGGCTGGAGACAAGAATTAATATGAAATTTTCAGAAGTATGAGTCTTAAGAGCAAAATATTTGCTTATTTGGCTGAGAGTTTTTGCAGCTGGATTCTCTGGTCTAACCAGAATAAGCTTTTTTCTTCCTATGATGTAAAAACTGGAAGAAATGGCTTGCACTCTGAAATTCTAATGATAGGCACTCCAATATGAAAGTGTTGACCTTTACTCTATGCATGGAATTAAAAGACTCAAATTGCTGTGACTTTCTCTCAGTGTTATCATAATTGAACATGTTGAAAAATGGTTCTCCTATGTTTAAAAGTCATATAAGAGGATTTCTTCCACTAAATAAAACTGATTCATTATGATAAAATTAAAGAGATCAAAAAGCCAAGAGTAAGTATTAACAGCCTTAAGTAAGAGAGGGGACAGCAATAAAATGGAAAAGATTCAGGTCTTAAGTGAGGACGGCCCTAAACAATCTCTCTCCAAGGGTAGACCAGAAATCATAAGCCTGTAGCGCTTTACTTAGTTCCTAGCATTTCCAAAGGGTGTTTCATTGTTCCAGTTGAAAACAACATTGTGACATGACACGATTATGACCCATTATAATGCAGGCACTGCAGCAAATGCCATCAATAAAAAGGTTAAATTCTTTAAAAAAAAAAAAAAAAAACTTCTCGCAGGCTAATCAGCAGAAATTCAGTGAGGTCTCTAAATAATTAGGTCCTGTTAAAAAGTTCCTTTTCATAATTAATGTCTTTCTTTCTACATCATATGGTGTTATACAGTTCAAGGTGTTTTACAGTGGATGAATAAAAAGAAACAAAGTTCTCCATTCTAAGGTGTTCTGACTGTAAACCAGATACAAAGTATATTTGCTGGCAGAGCACTTGCATGCAAGTATGCAACTGATCTGGTGCTAGTATCATGCAAGATGATTTACCAGCACAATTAATTTCTCTGCTGTCACAGAGACTCAAATGTGAAAGTCTGTCATAAATATCTGCATGAAGTCACGTGAGCTACTGTTCATTACTGTCAGCCAGCTGAGGATGCTCAGTCCCAGGTTGGATACAGGTTATCAACCTCACAGACTACTTATAAGGGCAGTGGGGATATGTTAAAAAAAACCCAATGAACTCCTTTTTTGGGGAGTTGTCTACTGGGTTTGTGAGTTTCATTTCATTTGTTTTGTTAAGTGGACATATTAAGGAATGTGAATGTTTTACTTTATTATTTTATGAGGGAAGAAATTAACTGTACTGTATGCTTCACTTCTTTTTCTCTCCTCATTCATTCAACTTCCATTTTATTTTTTCTTTTTTTCTATTGCCTTTCCCTCATCAAAATGATCTGTGTTTGCTTTCAGCTCAGTGTGTGGGACTCCATACAGTATCTTCTATAAGGGGGTAAAAAAAAAAAAAAAAAAAAAAAAAAAAAAAAAAAAAAAAAAAAAAAAAAACAAAAAAAAAAAAAAAAAAAGAAGTTAATGCCAGAAAAATACCAATAGAAGGCAATTCAGATGGAGGAAAGATATTGACAACAGTCTATTGCAAGTGTCATAGCATGACTAACAAAGAGAAAATTTTTAAGCTATTGTCATACTTAAATATATGTATAAATCTCCAGTTTTAAGGGAGGTAAGATCTGTGAAGTTAGAATTATTTGGATTAACAGAGCTTTTAAGTTTCTCCAGTATATCACAATAATGAAGTGGGAAAAGAACAAACAAACAAACAAACAAACAAACAAAAACCCCACAACAAAACAACAACAACAAAAACCCCACCACTAGTAATGCTATGTTTTACTGTTAATAATTGCTGTGATGTCTGTTCCAGAAGTCAAATGATAGGGTCACAGAGAGAAGTAAGCTGAACGGACTATCAGAATCCTAATGCATTACAAAATGTAATAACATAAAATACAGCTTATTCTATTTGCCATTTGGAAGTTGCAAGCATGAATAAATTAAAATGTTTTTTAAAAGTTATCACCTCTTACTCACTTGGCATATCTTAATCTTGAAAGGGGTTTGCTGTGAATGATCTGCACTTAAATACTTCAAGCCTGCCTGATTGTAATTATCTTTAAATATCTTGGTAGTAGGACTGACTTCCATCTCAGCAGAAGTAAAATAAGGATGAGGTTTGGCCCAGGGAGTGCAAAACAATCTAATATAAAGTATTCAGCATTTTGATATCACTATCTGTTCAGCAGACTGTAGGCATAAGATTTCATGAAAGAGATTATAGACAAAAGGTGAAATCTTACTTTCCCATTTTCAAAGTCTTTCTAAAGAAAGCTATACAAGTAAAAATTTAATTATATTTTCTGTTTGAACAAGGCAAATACAGAAAGAAACAGAAGACAGAAAAAAAAAATTATAGTCTCAATGCTTAAGAACATAGAAACCTTAAGAATTAAATTAAAACATAAAAAGCCAGAGAATTTAAAGCTTTATGATCTTACTGATATGGATGTCATACAAACGGCAAAAGTTTCCTAGGGATTTATGTTTCTATTAAAGGGGAATTGGGAATGCTAGAGAATTAGCATTCATAAAGAAGAAATACCACATTTAAATAATTTTCTAGATGTTCACTAAAATACTAAAATATCAGAGAATCTCCTGAAACCTGGGCTTTGCAATTTGTTTTAAACTTTAAACATGTTTTCAGTTGCAGGCACATTATTGTATTTGGTTATGGATGGAATTCATTAATTATGCCTGACTCCAGACACAAATATATATTTCCATATTTGTTAAGTCCAGTGGTAAAGAGGCACTTGCCAGTGCTTTGTTGTGCTAGTTTTGGCTGGAGTAGTTCGTTTTCTTTGCAGGATGGTATGGGGCTGTGTTTTAAATTTGTGCTGAAGGCAAAATTAATATTACAAAGATGTTTTTGTCATTGCTGAACAGAACTTGCAGAGAGCCAAGGCATTTCCTGCTTTTCTTACTGCCACACTGGTGAGGAAGCTGGGGATGCAGGGAGATTGGGAGGAGATACAGCCAGGACAGGTGACCCAAACTGACTGAAGGGAGACTCTATTCCATGTGACATCATGCTCAGTATATAAAGTAGGGGGAAAAGGAGGAAGGGAGGATGTTTGGAGTGGTAGAATTTGTCTTTCCAAGTTACCATTAGTGTAACTGGGTCCTGGAGATGGCTGAGCACCTGCCTATCCTTGGAATGCAGTGAATTACTTCCTTGTTTTGCTATGCCTGTCTGTCTGGCTTTTCCTTTCCCTATTAAACTGCCTGTATCCCAACCCATGAGTTCTCCAGCTTTCACCCTTCTGATTCTTTCCCTGACCCTGCTGCTGGGGGAGTAACTAAGTGGCTGTGTGGGACTTGGTTGCTGGCTGGGGTGGAACCATAACATTCAATGCTCTAAAGAGATTCAGTGTGTAAAACAGACACAATAATTGATCTTGGGAACACAAAACAGGAGAGGAGTTCACAGAAAATACTTATTCAGGAGAATTATTTGATTTCTAAGTAACATGTTATAAAAGCTTGTAATAAAATTACTTTTTAATGAAACAAAACTCTATTGCTCATGAACAAATATCATAATGATAGCAGAGGTCTTCTTCTACTGTTTATTACAATTGGAACATTAAAAGTTTCTTTTAAAAAGAGGATGCTTAAAAAAGAAAACATCGGTTCTGCAAATTGTTTTCCCCAATTTAACTACTTTTCTTCTCAAATATATTTGCTTGGTAAAACACTAAGATTTTAGTTTGGCAGAATTTAATCAAGATGTTTTGGGTCAGTACATATAATTGAACTGGAATTTAAATTATGAGACAGCCAAAACCTTTGTTTGATGCCTATGAATGAGATAATGACTTACAAAGAGACACTGGTTGAGATGAGACTGCAGAAGAGTAGAAATGGCAGCAATGTGGTCAGCAACTTCCTTTCTGCAAAACATAAACCATGAAGATGCCACTTTCAGAAGGGTCTGAATGTAAAAATTAATTTTAGTTTAATGCTGAGCTGTCTCCAAATAAATCATTTGGGAAATTCTAAAACAATAATTCAGAGTTTTTCTTTCAGATCAGGAAGTAGGAAAAAGGTGGTTAGAGCTTAACACATTTTTATTTTGATATTTTTTGAGCTTCAAGGCTAAAATCAGAATCACTTGGAAACTGAAACACATATCTCTATTTTCCTCAAATTTTTTATAGATAGTATCTAAGTCAGCTTTTACCATACTGCTTTGTAAGTATTGAGTTTCTCCATTTGACTTGTTTGTTGTTTTGGCTTCTCAATACTCTCCCAATTGTTCCAGTGATTTTAATATCATGACTTTAATAATGTCAGGTCACTTCTGTATTCATACCAGGAATGTTGATCCCAGTAAAACTGCATATGAAATTAAGTAAATTGAGGCAACAGCCATGCTGAATTTCTAGCATTATTATGCAGAACATTCCTGTTTCTACTGCATAGAAAGCTAATTTCCATATTCTCTTAGTTCTATGTAGATTCTTGCATTATCTTGTACAACAGTTCTACATAAGTTTTATTAAAATACATTATAAAATTCTTTTATTCGTTCTGACCTGTAGTGGTGAAGAACTGTTTTATTAGGTTTTTATAAGAAGTTTATGTTATGGTTCATTTCACTGTATCCCCAATTCTGTATCCCTTTTTGTGTTTTCTGTATAACAAGGTGTTTTATGTCCTCCCACCCTCCTCGCTCTGGGGCAGCCTGTCTATCACTCCAGGGGTCCCTCCCAGGTTGTGAAATCTCAGGGAGAGGGCTTCAGGTGATAGGTCCCCTGGGGGGAATTCCTTTAGCTCTGGATTTTAGTGGTCCAGGGCTTGGGGGTGGGCACACCTTGGTACCCCCTGAATCCCCTGATTTGTTGTCTTGTTGTAACCCCCCTGGAACCCCTCCCCCGCTTATAAGGCAGCAGAGAGACTCTCTCATCTCCTCAGCTCTCCAGCTCTGCTCTCTCTCGCTTGCTGGCCTCACTGGACTGAGGTCAAACCAGCTGCGGACTTCCCACAGCTGGGCCTGAATAAACATCTTTTAACCTGCTAAGCTGAGAGCCAATCTTTTCTTACTGCTGCTGCTGTCAAGATACTACGTGGTCCAGCTGACAAGCCGAGCCAGCAGGTAACAGCCTGCGTGCCCCCCGGACTGGGAACATCTGTGGCTGTGTTGACCCGAGCTAGCCAGAGGTCATCTCCCGCCAGGAGCGGGGACAGAAACAGACACACTGACCAGATTCTCAATTGTTCTGTTTCTTCAATTTGTAACAGTTTGCATTAGCCTTATTAAAAAATCCAATTCACATTAAAAAAAAAAAAAATTAAAAAAAAAAAAAAAAAGTTATAACAATTTCATGTCAATGTGCCAATGTCCATATAGGTAAATTTTCTAAGTTCAATATATTTTATTGTATATAATACCCCAAATGTGCTGATAAATAGTGATATTGCATCAATATTAATTTTTTTCTTAATTATAGTTTATTTAGGCCAACTTTTCTCACAGTTTCTGAGATGATTAATTTTGACTTTCTCTTTCATTCTACAGTGAAAGATTCTAAATCATAATTCCAGCAGGTGGAAATATTTATTACATTCAAGTCTTCAAGAGACTATATGCTTTTGAAAATAAATCAATGGAATTAAATTAAATGGTTGTGACCTTTTATGTATAGAAAATGAAAGACTGATTCTGCACAACAGGCCATACCTGATACAAGGCATATTTTAGAATTACAGAGAAAACTGACACAAGTAGGTCTGTGTTCATATGCTTGTGTGTGTATAAATATGCACACATACACACATGTGTAGCTGTATGTATACAACACTTGACAAAACCACAAAATCACTCGCTATATTTGATCTCCAAGGTGATGCAGATTAGCCAAGTTCCTGTATTAGATGGAGAATTTAGCCACTATTAAAGCTTTGGGATTTTAGGGTATATTTTTTGAATTTTGTTCTGTTTGTCTGGGATCTATTTTGTGCTATAGATGTCTTAGTAACTGATGAAAGAGCCAGCCTTCCTAAAATTTCAGGTGCATTCACTTAAACCCTTTCAGAGTTACACCAATTGTAAGATTGCTTACCTCTGACCAACTCAACCCTTTCAGAAATAAATCATCAGGAAAGAAAAGAACAGAGGTTTAGTAAAGACATAATAACTGCAATAAGCTTAAGAGTAAAGCTAAGCAGTTTGTTTGAAAAACTGATGTCTTTTATAAGAGAAATTAATCAATTAAAAGTTGCTTCTTCCATCTCTAAGCATCTTCACTTGTTTATATTTGCAGACCACGAGGAATAAAACAACATCAACAGGATGGAGAAGAATCCTGCACTTCATGGAAGTTGTGTGAAAATAAGTTTAGAATAAAATTTAGAAACATCTCATGTCCTAACATGTACCTGTTATCTTACTTCCAGCTTCTCCATGTAAAGCAAATAGAGGTAATTTAGAGTGACAGTTATACACAATAGTCTTTAGACCAAGAAATGGTTTTTTGAATCCTTTTTCAACTCAACACATTGCTAAAAGCACTTACTCTCATGTGGAAAGTGTTGTCAAATACTCCTGTCAAAATCTCTTCCATTGTCCCTCCCCATGCTGCACAGTTAAGACACATTTTTCTCTACTTCTGTCTTATTCCAGGAAATATATCAGATCTGCTGCTTTTTCCAATGTACTGTAAATATTTTTCACTTCTCATTGTGTGAAAAGCTGCTGAAATCTTTACACCTTCAGTTTTCATTGTCTATATTTTGATACTGATGGTCTTTTTTATGTATTGAAGGTAATGAGAAAAAATAAATGAGTCAAGACCATAATTCAGAATATGCTTACATCTGTCCTGGAGTTCATGCTATTAGAGTAACATTACCAGAATTTACTTTGGAGATCTGCCAAGGAAAGTGTACCTGTTCTCAACGAGTATAAATTTTATGAGAAAATATCATTAAGCAACAAAACGGAACAATTTTGGAAAAATTTGCAACTAGCAAGTATTCTTTATATAGAATGGGAAACAATGTATTAAAGAATTTATATTTATATATTCTGTTAAACTGATATTATTATACTAATCCTAGATGAGTCAATATGTGGAAATAAAGCTGGAGCTTTTCACGCTATTCAAGCAATATCTCTAAACAATTTGTTTTGACAGTTCAGAGTTACAAATTTTGTTCAAATCAGTGTATTTTTGCTTTACCTGTTGCGATTGAGAAAGCATGGTTTTAAAATGTTTCTTTTAATGCACTTTTGTCCAGGTTTAGAACATTCCAGTAACCTTAAATTATTAGACCTACTCTTTGGATCAAATCTGGCTGACCCTCATGGATTTCAGGTCACTTTTCTACTTTTCTAAGGATGTTTGTATTACCAGTGTTATGTATCTTAAACATTCTACACAAACCAGTTGGCTAGATGTACCTTTACTTTTTTTGTTTTCTTTTTTTAACAAAAAAAAAAAAAAAAGGGATATTAAGTATTTTGAAAAGCATAATAATAATTTTGTTTTCTGATTTCCCTAAAACCTTATATTATCTATCTATATATATATATATTATGTTTGAAAAACAAGCTGTGAGATGCTGAAATATTAAGGGTTAAAGAGAAAAAATTGGACATTTCCAAAAGTAGCATGTGCTTTGCTGAGGCTGAGGTTTGAACCCCAAAGTGAAAGTTTTGAGACAGATAGAGGAGAAGGACAATAAGAAACATCCTGTGGAGGACAGATGATGCTTTTTATGATGTCAAATTCCTCACTTATACAATTGGCTCCCCCTCTGGGGATCTATTGGGACATTCAGATATAGGCCTGAAGAATATTAATCCCCTTTGATGGGGGAACTGGAACAACCACACTGAAGTGAGAGGCAGCTGTCATGTTTTAGAAGGCGTTGTAGTCCATCAAAGTCCCCATGAGCACCCTTAGACCCATTTCTGGGACTTTCTACCGAACAGCTTCACATGATCCACAGTGCTGCAATAGACAGTTTACCACTACCTTCCTCCCCAGGGGAGTTGTCTGGCCATTCCATGTGAATGTGCAATTCTGTGTTAATTGGAAGTATATTAACCCACTGAACTTTGTGTTTCATGGGCTTCCCCCACCCTTCATGGATCAAGACAGAAACCATCCTTTTTACCCACTGACATAAAAATTGCAACGAACAAGTCTTGTTGCTCTATCCACATGTGGTAATATTTTTCATCTCTCCTTCCTTCATTCCTTCTTTCCTTCCCTCCTTCCTCCTTTCCTCCTTCCTTCCTTCCTCCCCACCTCTTATGTTTATATAACAGATGAACAGACTAATGTGGATAAGTCCTCTGAGGCATGTATCATGCCATTATCTTGAAATAACCATGAAAGGTTTATCCAGCTACAGCTCTTGGTGGCTTGTTTTGAAAGTGATCTCCAATGTATTTTAGCTGCCTTCCATTCTGGTTTTCAAAGAGGTTAAAAATTTCATTTTGCAACAAAAGGTACATGACACTACAACAGGCTTCTGATTTTTCAATTTCCTTTTAAAAATAAAAACAAAAATATTTAAACAGTTATTTCACCAACTCAGGAAATATTTACACTAAAAACACACAGACAGTTACAGAGCTATATTATCATGTGAAAATAACAAGACTAAATTATGAGCAACCATGCAAAATTAATTCCAGCATTTATTTCTAAAATTTAACTACTAATATTTTTATTGTGGTTTTCAAGTTGATAAACATGGTCAATAAATGTGGTTTATATAGATAAAGGGAGAAAGAAAGAAGAAAACAGAAAGAAAAAGCAACAATGCTACTATTTTAGTTTGTCTGGAAAATGATTGGGTGAAAAGTACCACAATCATATATTACTTTTGCAGCAGCTTAAAAGCAACAAGGTAGTTTCTATTATTTGTATAATTCATGCTTTCAAATAAAAAAAATATATGCTACAGCCTAGGCAACTCAGATATGCAATAATCTAGGTTGCTGCTAGTGGCACAATGAGCCCTCAAAATTTACAGCTTTGCCACTTGATATGAAAATATCTAAATAAATAAAATCCATTCCCAATTGTACTCTCAGCTCACAAACATATTTTCTTTTCTCATAAGCCTGCCTATATAAGTTATTTGGTGGAACACTTTATCTGAACTGAAAACAGCCTTACCTGCCAGTTGAAAACAACATTTATTTCCCAATCTATTTATCCAAATTAAACTCAGAATCTGTAACTGTCATGGTAAGCAGATAACTGTACACTGATGTATATTATGCATTTTTAAATGATTGTGTCTTTGTTTGGTATCTGCTTCTGGGAGTTGTACAGCACTGCTGTTTACACATAGCTGATTAGTTTTCCAGAATCTTTCCATTCTTAGTCGTGGTTACACTTTCCTAGCTAGGAGCTTTCAGCAATATGGTTGAATGTCTCAATTATATTTATTGTTATCTTCCCCTTATATGGTATCTAGACACCTTCCTGCATCCTGCTTTGCAAATATGGACATTAACAGAAGGTCTAAGATGGACAAGGGACAGAAATATATTTTGTCCACTTTTTCATTGATGATGTTTTACTGGACTGCATGATTGTATGTTAAAGAGTATAAAGATCATTTCCCTAACACATTTTTAGACTTAATTTTCCCCAGTGGGCACTTATCTAATTTGTAAGTAAGTGGTGTACTCCTGCTGGAGGACTAAGAATACACCCTACTGTGCATATGTAACTGATATTAAAATAATAGTGCATTAATTTCTGTTTTCTTTTGTGAGCATGAAATTTTAGGTATCATGTCTCAAAAACTCTCTATAACAACAAGAATCTTCCCTTAAAGAGGTGTGTGGAGACAATAATAAATCCACAAAAAATATTATTTGATTATATGGGGAGAAACATAAAAGATGATCAAGTCAAGAACTTCAGGAAATATGATTTCCCCTTAAGAGCCCAATCTTCCATTGTTCTAAAGAGAAGTAGAGCTTTCATATCCCCATAGTAGGGAAAAGTGAAGAACATCTCATTTATTCAGGCATACAGCCGTCCAGATCCTACACTAGTATAAGGCATTGAAAAATTAAAAATCTCTTTAAGATACATAGATGAATATTTATTCCAAATTGATTCTTTCTCATGTGCTAGGACTAAGAAATAACTAAACTATCACAACCAACTTCTTTAGAACATCCTTTTTGGTAAATATTATGTTTTAAACATTTTTTAAGACTTAATATTTTCACTTGAAATAACATGGAGTACTCAGTTTGCTTATTTTCTATTTTTTCTGAGACTTAATGTTTGTGAGATCTACTGAGGAAACAAAATGGCAATGATTATAGTGAAGAAGTGCTGAAGAATTAGGAAAATTCCAAATTATTAGTCTTTTTACATATGCTTTTTTTTTTTTTTCTTTGTATACAAGGGAGAACTGAAAATGATAATTGATTTTTTTTGTAGTAAAAAAAAAAAATAAATTTATTACACCATTAAATAGTGTATCATTTCATCAAGTAGCTGACATACATATACTGCTACTATACATTGCCTTAATTCAAATGTTCAAAAGAAATCTCTAGCCTCACACAACAGTTTCTGGAAGAGCCATTAGTACCCTTGCTGCGTGTCCTTCTTTCAGCAGTCACCTGTCAAACAAGTAGCTAGCTCTATGTGACAAGAAGCAAAACATGAGCAGCAACCACAGCAGCAACAACTTCTAGTTAATCTCTGAAGAGAAAAATAACATTTTAGAAGTTTTGGGATAAACTGTGCTTTAAAATCCTAAAGGTGGTCTTTTATAGAGAGAAAACATTAATAAATATCTGACAGTATACACTCACCTCATTACATTTGTGTATTCTACCCTAAGGTACCATTTGCCCCTTTGTCATGGGTTAGTACAGTTTGGTTTTTTAGTTATAGAAGAACATAGACTAATTCTCCAGGTCAGGACCTGGGAATTGCTTTAGAAGAGACAGCAACCTATCAGAGGGTTAGTTGGAATATTGACGTCTGTTCTAACCACTGAAAATTGTTGGCTGTGACTTTGACAAGTACCATATAAAACCCCATGAATTTCCTGTAGGTGAGTCCTTTTTCTTCTTCTTTTGGCCGGAGAGAGACAGGTAACATCGAGCTGGGCCTGCTGCTCCCCTTTTGGGGAATTGGAGCTGGCCTGAGGCCTGGCCGGATTCCATCGGCTTCCAGGTGAAAGCGGGGGGAAGGAGAAGTTGCTGTTTTGCAACAGCTACTTTCTTCAGACTTCTCTTTGGAGCAGAGAGAGATCTCTGCTGGGCCCCTGATAAGAGCTATGGATACCCTTTGGGCCAAAGCCACCCCGATTTACACCAAGGGGTGGGCTGAGAAGGCATTTATGATCCTGCCTGGTTTTTTGTGATTCCGGACTGCCTGAGTGCTCCAACCTCTGATGTTTCTATTTCTTCCTCCCTCACCAGCATGAACATCTAACACCACAAGCTACAGAGAGAGAGACAAAGACTCCAAGCAGATTTAACTCTTCCTTAGCAACATGAAGCTTCCAGAGCTCAGCCCTTCTCTGAGAGAGTAAGAAAGGACAGAGTGGACATAAAGAACAGCAGGATGAAGTCAGTAGCAGCAAGAGTGAAAAGACTAATGGGACAGAGGGTTGAAGAGTTGGTTGTTCCATTCTTATTGAGCCATGGTAATGAACTCTATATTTAGGTAATTCCTTTAAATCATGGGAAAAATATGCATTTGGGGAGATGATTGTTTTAATTTGTGTGTAGATTTAAGCAAAGGTGTTTGTGATGAACTAAGTAATATCCTATAAGATGCTTGAACAGAGATAAAGATGAGAAGCCCCCTGCGCCAGTGAAGAAGTGAGAAGAAATCTCTGTACCTTGAGGTGGAGGATCCTTTGCTTTAGAGTTATTAGTCTTTAAAAGGTGACACCCCAATATGCAAAAGTCTAAGACCCATGACCCATAAGCAGCTTGGGAAACTGCTCCTGGGAGGGTCACAAAGGCAGGTTTCTCCGGGCGGTTGTTTTTGTGACAGTTTAAAACTCACAAGAGAACTGTTCTAGGTTGTCAGTGAGAGCCATGACTCTAAGAGAGACTCTTCTCGTAATGAATTGATGAAAGACTATTGTCAGATAGTGAAGCTAACCGAAAATTACAATTTTTGTCTCTTTATGTTGTTTTGTAAGAAAGTGAACAGTTTGTAAGGAGAGGGAAGAGTGTTTTTGAAGTTTCATTCTGTTTTAGGTTTTTTTTCCAACTTTCTTTTTTTCTATTCTTTTCGTGTATGTCAATAAAACTATTTGTTAATTTTAAAGTTGAACCTGCTTTGTTTTTCTCCTAGTCTCTCTCCCACAGAAAGAGTAAGTACCAAGACCAAAATTTAGTGAACATGAAACCACTACACCCTTACTTGATTAGTCTTTGATTCTGGAAAAGCAACTTAGAGGACAGAACTCCTACAGCCATCTACAGAAATGATTGTGTGCATGCTCTTAGCAGATAAACCTACTGAGAAAATTACCTTGATGATATTTTTGAAATTTGCATCACTTCATGATGTAAAACTAGCACAAAAATTGATTGATTCAAGTTTGAATCTGCATCATGAATCTCAAAGTTCAGAAAAAGATAATGTCGGAAAGACAATTTCATAAAAAGAATATTTGTGCAAAATCATATTTTAATATCTGTGTTTTCTCTATCACCTTGAGAAACAGAATTTGGCAGAAGTATTTTCATGTGAAAGTCAAAAGAACTTATGTTTTCATACTGAGTATTTTGACTTTAAGTATTTTCTCAGACATAGGAAAAAAAATGAAATGTCACCACTGCAAGGGGTGAAAGGCAAAATCTTATCATCAATAGAGACCTACTGTCTTCTCTGACAGCAGCCTGTTATCCTATGACTACATCTCTTGCGAGCCACACCTGGGGGAAAGAGAAAACCCACCAGCAAACAAACAAACAAAAATCCAACTCATAATTACATTTGGTTTGACGGAACAAAGTGGATTTCAGTGCTGTGCAGCACAAACATCCCCACTGACCCACCATCTGCACATAGTTTCTCTTTTTAAATAGATCTGAACTAGTTTTGTGGCAGAATTCTCTGCAGCCACAGTGGAGAACAGTGGAGAAGACAGTAAGACCATGAATATTTCTTCTGCCAAAAAAAAAAATTAATTGCAATAGGTGTAAGAGTACAAGAGTTACTATGAAATCCCTTGTGTGTATTGTACTTATTAGTCACTCTACTTTGAATTTACCAAACAGGTATGCAAGTGACATTTGGGTCTATTAACAGGCACTTTGTGAGCCAAACATTCCTTTTCTGTCTTTTGGTCATTTTTGGAAGTGATATCAGCATAGGGAACCTCATCCAGTTGAAGGAGCATGTCTTCAGCATTCTGGACTTGAATGTTGCCTATATTCCCTGAATTTGGAAGTAATAACAGTTACAAAGCTTTATTGGAGAGATTTTACTTTACCCAAAGACTGCCAAAGACAAATCAACACATTTCATTGGACTTGTACTGATTCCTGGAAGAAGTTGCCTGTTCTTTTTGCAGCTGGCATCTACCTACCATTGACGTCTCTTTCTTGACTTCCCCTCAGGTTTGGCGTCTTACTCCTCACTTATATCTTTCCATTGATCATTCACTATTGGTTGCTGCTTCACCAATTCCTTCTCACCTCTGTGGCTGTCCTCCAGATCCTAAAGAGTTGTTCCTAGGTTCCAGCCAGACCTAAATCTGTTCTTCTGTAATATCTTTCACTAGGTGCTCATACCTCCAGGTTGCTCTAGATTTCCACCTAATGCTCACAGGCTTCCTGCAATATCTGCCTCCTTGGAGTTCTCCTGCTCTTCACCATCAGATGTACTGTCTCTGCCCCACTAAATCTTTTAACTCTAGATAAAAAAAAAAAAAAAAAGAAAGATAAAAGCAAATCCTAGCTGAGCAGCATCCTAACACAGCTGTCATTTAAGCACAAAAGGAGCAGAAACATGCCTGAGGCTAGTAGGACAACGTAACCATTTTAAGTTTCTTTGAACTGTAATGTTTTACTTCCCATGGGTTGCTCAGTAGATTCAAGCGTCTGGTTCCAAAGAGAACAGACCAGGTTAGTTAGTTTAAAGGATAAGAAAACTGGCATTTTCTGAAATGCAAAAAGACTTATTTTTACAACTATGAGATGAAATTTTTGGGTTTTTCTGTGGAATTCATTCACATAAGTACTTCAATAATAGCAGCAAAATATATCCAACTGTATCTATTTACTTGTGTTCAAGTAGATAACTTGTTTCTTGAAAGAATGTCCTTTTGTTTTGGAAAGCATACTTCAGACTCCAGCTATATTGTGCTCTGAGCATCTGAGTGTTGTAATATCTGAATTTTTACCATGAAGAATAAAATTTTCCTGGTGTATTGTGAAAGAACTGAATACAGACTATTGCAGAACACTTTAACTTTCAGCCATATAATATACACAAAACTACATTATTTTTACATTTTCTTTTAATAGAGTTGTGAGGTATAACATGACAAGGTCTCTAAAAGCTGTCTTACTATGCTTAAATGGAATTATAAAATTTCAGTTTTCATAATTAGAAGACAAAAGCTGTGTTAATTGCCTGGCTGTCAACTTCTTCAAGGCATGGCAGTGAATCAACCTGCATGGATAATTTGTGATCAAGGTCACGTAATTTCTTACCTGGAGGAGAGCACAAGCTCTGTCTGTGAGGAAAAGGAAGCAGATCTATGTTTGAACCCCAGCAGAAAACATTCAAGTAGCTTTTATTTACAAAATAAGCTTATTTGTAAAATAAACCCTGGTAAACCTCCGTTTACGAACCTGTGCACACTGACTGCTGTGAACTGCAGTTTTCCTGTGTGTTGCTGTATTCCTCAGGCAGGCAAACTGCCTTTGAGATCAGCACAGACCCAGAGTAGGACGGAAACATTTTGCTTTTGACCCCAACTTCTTCTATTTTGTCTTTTCTTGGAAGCCAAATAAGTGCATTCCAGCACTTATTTTATTCAAGCACTAAAAGTTTAAATTGCATATCTTATAGAATATTTCCTCATCCATTCTTCATTCCTAGAAATAGGCTAAGAGGTAGAAAATATGAGTTGTTATCCCACTCAATTTTCAGAACTATTTTTGCTGAATATTATATCTATTTTTCTTCTTTGGTTGCTTATTGCCAAAAGACCTTGCCGCTTTTAAAATTCAGCAATACGTGGCTGAGATTTCCTGGTCCATTAAAGCCACATTGCACTTGGCACAGATTTGGGAGCAGCATGGAAATGATATAAGTAATTGGTCCTAGGCAGGACGACGCCGTTGAAATCTGGCAGCAGAGATTTTCTCTACCTAGACCAGTTGTACTTTATGGGTCACAGTACAATACAGTTGTTCCCTTATTTTTTCAAGGTAAATCTTCTTATGAGACAGTGAAGCCAACTCACATTTTCACAAGTACATTTTCTCTTTCTTCCATGAACACTCGTAAACTTCTTATTCTCATGTCTTGTTCAGCATTAAATATAACTTACTTTGAATAAAATTATTTTTTCAATTTTATAAATAATCATGTAAATAAATATAAGGATAAAGAAAGTTATAATATGTAGTATAAGCTGATGCATAATGTAGTTTTATATGTAAAATAACATAATTTTATAATAAAAACATTACTTACATAGTAATGTATATATACTTTAAATTTTACAAGAGGCCTGTTAGCAATTTTGTGCTGTTTAAGGACAGAAAAATACAATTATTTAACCATACTTAAAAGACAATGGATTTCATAAATTCTAAAAAATAGCATACATAATCTTTTTCTTATTGAATATTGTGTTCATTTTACTTTAAAAGTTAAAAAAATATAAACTGATAAATGTTTTATAAATATTCTATTATTGAATCCTTCAGTGAAAAATATTAAAATGAGGGCATGTATAACAATGAGAAGCACTAAAATATGAGATCTATAAAAGTTAATCTGAAATTATTTGGCAGTGGCATTTATATAAAAAATAATCTTCACATGCTATGTCATCATGGTTTTCTTTGTGATACTTTGCAATGTAAAATTTAAATAAATAATACCTGTCATCTGGAAAAATACAACCTGCAGTTTTAAAGACAAGTAAGAATATGTTTATATGTATGAATGAGAAATTTACAGTTATCAAAGGAAAGTAGTATCTGTGTTCCCCAAACCACCTACAATCTTACTGCAATATCCATAATTAACTAAATATCCTGAAATATTATCTGCATGTTTCTGAAGATAATTTTAACTCAATGTCTGTTGGGAAGTATATTCACTGTGCTATCTTCAGTGAGCCCACAGTTTGCTGAAGAAATTACTAAATATACAGACACACACAGCACTTATGTTCACACATGAACATCTAGAACATCTAGAAGATTATGACTAAATCAAGAAGAAATATATATATATGCATGCTTCGACAAAAATATACAAGGGAAAATACAACTGAACTAAACCTAGAACTAATTACTTTTACTTATCTATTGTCTGCATCTATCTGTCTGCCAATCAGTAGTTCACAAGGAAATTTGGTCTGATTCTCGCTGTAGTATCAGACCCTTAGTACAAATTCTCTTGCAGTCTTAATTGCCTTGAAGATTCTAATGGTTTTTCAATCCATCATTCTCTTTTTTAAATTAATAGTATGAAGGCTTGTAATTTGTATCTGAAAAAAATTATTTTTTTTCTCACTGTCTTCATTCTCTGTTATGATTGCAATTATGGCCAATAATTACTATTATTACCACTAAAGTAACAAATTACTGTAAGAATAACAAAAGTAAAACAGTTTTTAAGAGAAAGAAAGAAAGAAAGAAAGAAAGAAAGAAAGAAAGAAGAAAGAAAGAAAGAAAGAAGAAAGAAGAAAGAAAGAAAGATAAGAAAGAAAGAAAGAAAGAAAGAAAGAAAGAAAGAAAGAAAGAAAGAAAGAAAGAAAGAAAGAAAGAAAGAAAGAAAGAAAGAAAGAAAGAAAGAAAAAGAAAGAAAAGAGAATTTTCAGATTTTGATTTTTTTTGTAGGGGACATTTTGAAAAAAGTTAATGTGTATTATTGGTATTTTATAAATTCTATTATTTATCTGCATATTAACATAAAATTAACTTCTGTACATTTCATACACTAGAGGAAATGCTTATGACTCTAAAATGTTGGGGTTTTTTAATAATTTTTCAGTCTTCAATTTAGAGAGAAAAATTTCTCTTGTTTGACATGAAATGAAAAATATTTTGCAGAAGAAGTCACTGCAAGTGATGAGTTGTTCTGAAAGAAAAAATGTAATATTGGATGTTCTTTCTTTTCCCAAATGGAATTGAAGTTTAAAAAAAAGCGTGTTGCTGGTTTACGTAAGATTCCTTTTAAAAAGTTCAAACCTAAAAGTATGGTAATCAAAAAGAAAAGAACTATTTTAGTGTTTCCTAAGTGGATGCTGTCATTGCCCTGATAATTGCAGTCTATTTCCCCTTTCTCTTCACCATGTAATTTGTTAATATCTGTAAGGCAGAACAGATGCAGTAGTAAAGCAAACGTTCACAAAGGGATCTGTTACATGACTGTAAAATTACTGTGATCTCTCACTATTCGTTTGCCAGATATAGACCAGCCCCAAAAAATGCCCATCTGAAGAGGTGAGACAGAAAGGCTTTGGGGGGCACCTGCCATCCAGGCAGGGTCAGCCTGCCAGAGGCAGATTATGACTGTTACGTCACTAGCAGAACCTGTAAGGCTAGTGGAACCTCACCAGCTTAAGCCATGTTTGATCTACAGAAGAAAAATACTTTCCCTATAACTTCTGCTTCTTCAACCTCCCTTCTTCCTCTTTCATTTCATTCCTCTCCTCAACATTCTCTCCAGCATCAGTGTGACTCTTCCCTGCTACCCTCCCGGACTATTCTTTTTTTGTTGGGTTTTTGTACAGTCTGTCCTTATTACCATCAATATCGTCTGTATCTGATCAAAGGTCTGCTGAAAACAGTGAGAGTACTCTCACTACAGCACCTGCATCATAAACATATCCTGTTTTATACTTTGGATACCTATACTTAAAAATATGATCTTTTCCCTCAAAAACAACAACAACAACAATTTAACAAGCCTATAGGGGATTAAAGTCTGCTCTGTCAAAAAAATTGGGATTATTTTCATTTCCAAAAATTGGTTTTGGGTGTTTTTGGATGAGACACCTCTAAGCTGACATTTCAGCTGCTCCAAGGTATTGCTTCATGTACTGAAGACCCTGGCTTTTTTATTTTTTTTTTAATTTTCTTTTTTTAATTAAAATATGCAGATCGCTGCTTCTTTCTGCTTTTGCTTCTTCCTGTCAAACCAGAAAGCAGCATCTGTACGTGTCTAGGAGATTACAATGAGTTACTAAAAGTTATTTCATGCTGAACAAAAGACATCTAGTGAATTTTGGAATGGAATTACAATTAATGGTATTGCTAGTATAAATTTGCAACTCCTTTTTTACGCCTTCCATGTGTTACATATTTGCCTTTCAGTCTTTTATTCTACCACTACAAATTGAGTGTGACTAAACAGACAGAGAACTAACATAGTTAAGAGGGGAAAAAAGAAGGAAAAAAAAAAAAAAAAGGAGAAGTAAAAAAAAAAAAAAGAGAGAGAGAGAGAGAAGTATCCTAATTGGTAATTTTGCTGAATGGATTCAATACAAAATGAATGTTGGGCAAAAAGTAAAAGGGCACACACAGAATGCAGGAATAGGGAAAGAAAGGTCAAGTTAGGAAAAGAGGATTTTTATCTTATACCAAGGAGCCCTTAAAGTGTCTCAGGCATTTCATATAAGTCCTCCCCTTTATTCACCTAAGAGTACTTTGTAATAAAGGTTTGTGGAGCCTTTTTTTACACATCAGCCTTTAATAGTTCTATTTCAGACACCAAAATGCTCCTCACTTTGTACTTAATTTAAAATATTTATGTACTTTGCTGAATCAGGGTCAAAAATTCTGATTCTCCTGTTTGGAAGAGCAGGTGGAGGAAGGAATGCATTATGTATTAAATGAATAAAATGACCCAGAAAAACAGTCAGAAAATTGACTTTTCTGACTACTGAGTTGCAGATATAAGTGTATTGTATGTTTCTGTAGTACAGAAGTATTTTCAACCAACACTGATAAACCAGGGAGCCACAGACCAAGTTTATCAGGTCCATTCTGCACATCCTGTCAATGATTTTCATGTGCAATTAATTCCAACAAAAGTTATTGTTGTCAGATCAAATAAAAGCATTTTCTGATTTTAGAGTAATTACTTCAGTTGTTCAGCTATTTTGTTTATTTTGTTTATATATATATATATATATTTAATATTTAATATAAATTGCCACTCCATAAAATCAAGTGTGTCATGTTTGATAGGCCTTAATGACTAGAATGTATTTCAGAAAGAAAGTGATTCTGTTATATTTCATCATGTAAGCTCTTTCCCATGAAATTTTTCAAAGTTAAATAGTCTTGAAATATATATCATCATTGCAGGACTACTTTTTTTCAAAAAGACTTGATCCTTTGGTAGTCCTAAGACAACAACAGAGTTCAGTACATTATCTAAAAAATTAAGAAGTGTTTAATGTGGGATTTTGACCACTAATCTCTACTGGCATCCCATCTGTTTCCTTAATAAATAATAGAATTCATCAGACAGAGAAACCCTTAAGTCAAAACATCCAGATACCAGATAAATCCCCAAATTAATTTTCACAGTTCTCAGTGAGAGAAATCTGTAGCAACTTGAATAACAGTTATTATTGCAAACCTGGTATAAATATTCAGTCATGCTAAGTCAATAAATTAAACATTTTTCCATTGGGGGTAAATAGAACTGTGTCATCTAGACATTCATGTATACTAAAGCAATATACAAATACCTCTTCCTGTAATTAGCTTTGAATGAAGAATGCACGGGCTATGTTTAAGATGTATAGCTTATATGAAGCAGTTTGACACACACCAGTATTACAAAACCATCATCAAAAAGAAGCTCTAGTCCTGCTGTCTTTTCTAGAATAAATCTTTCTAAAGGAAAACTTTTAGTTAAATAGAAATAACTAGGGTAATACCTCTCTGGAATGCGTTATCTCCATCTTTGCAAATTTTCAAACCTTGGCTAGAGAAAACAGACTGACTTCATCTAATGCTAGCAATAAATTCAGCTGAGTCTACTCTGAAAAACCTCCAAGATTCTCTTCTAACTAACATTTCTGTTAGTCTTCTTGACTGAACTGCCTGATAAAGACATTCTCACCTGGACAAGGATGTTTCATACTGACAGAGAACGCAATCCAAAGCGCTCCATATATTATTCAGTGGAACTGAAGTTACCACTTTCCAAAAATGTCAGTTTGGATCCTTTGAATGACTTCATTCTAACAGTGAAGATTTACTGTGAAGAACAGTGAAAACACCTCCTTTTTGAGAGGTTTTTAAAGAAGTTTGTATGACAAAGATAGGAAAAAAGAGAACTAATAGGACTTTTCCATATCCAAACTAATCATAGAGCATGCTGTAAGTTTGAATAAGCAGTTTTTAGAGGAAAAAAAACATACTGAGTCATCTGGATTCACAGAGGTTTCAGATAAGCAGGAGAGGAGATGGGGATCTCCAGACAAATTAGGACAACAATTGCTTTAGCTTCTTGCTGCTATGAGATAAACAACACGTGTGCTGACGTGCTCTCAACCTGCCAACAACCTAAGTCACCAGAGCAACTATTGTCAACATGTTTTTGTCACTTATAAATGAAAGACCAGTTGCACTGCCAACAAAACAGTTGGATTTAAAAATTTAATAATAATAATAATAAATAAATAAATAAATAAATAAATAAATAAATAAATAATTATGTCCGGTTGTGTCCCCGCTCCGGGTGGGAGCTGACCTCCAGCTAGCTCGGGTCAACACGGACACAAAGTTTCCAGTTCGTTTCGGCTTCTCGGCTTGGCAGCTGGACCCTAAGGTGACAGTCAACAGCAGCAGAAGAGAAAAGGCTGGCTCTCAGCTTAGCAGGTTAAAGGATGTTTATTAGCAGAGATCTCCAAGCTCCGAGGCGAGCGGCTCGGGGCTTCCAGGCTGAGAACCCCGCGGCTGAGAGCTTCTAGGCTGAGAACCTGGCGGCTCAGAGAGTTTCTAGGTGGAGAACCCAGCGGCTGAGAGAGTTTCTAGGTGGAGAACCCAGCGGCTGAGAGAGTTTGCTCCTCCCTCCCACCCCCTATAAGCGGGGGAGGGTCCCGGGGAGGATACAAAAAAGACCACAAATCAGGGGTTTCAGGGGGTAACAAGGTGTGCCCACCCCCAAGCTTCAGACCACTAAAATCCAGAGCCAAAGGAATTTCCCCCAGGCTACCTATCACCTGAAGCCCTCTGCCGGAGATTTCACAATCTGGGAGGGACCCCGGGAGTGATAGGCAAACTGCCCCAGAGAGGGGGGTTGGGGCAGAGGGGATGTTACATGTCATGTGAGGTATGGGATGATTGACACAAAACACCTTATTATACAGACAACACAAAAGGGATACAGAATTGGGGATACAGTAAAACGAACCATAACATAAACTTCTTACAAAAATCTAATAAAACAGTTCTGCACCACCACATCTCCCCCTTTTTTGTTTTAATGACAGGAGGAGGGCTGGAATGGAGGAGGATGATATTCGAAGTCCGGGTAACTCTCGGTGAGCCACTCTGGCTGAGTGGGCCACTCCATCTGAGGTTCATCCTCTGGGTGTCTTCTGTCTTCTGGGTCTTCCTCCAGTTCCACGTCTTCCTCCCATCCAGGCACAGATGATACAGCAACATGGTTCACAGAGGGGGCATGTGTGGTGCTAGAAATTAATCTACTTAACATTTTTTTGATGATACCAAATCCAATTAAAATTAACAGAATAACAAACAAAAATAACAAAACTGATTTCAAAATTGAACCCACCCAGCCCGAAATTCCCCAGTCCCCAACCAAGGAGCAGGTGAAACTTCCTCAGCACAGGGGATTGGCGCTGGACAGGTTCCATCGGGACTAGAAGAACTAAAACAAACAATCAGCATTCGAGCAGGGGTCATTCAGGAAAGCGAAACCATTCGGGGAAAAATCTTCCCTCCTTTTCCTCCTAAAAGCTGCCTGAGTAACCTGTGGCAGTTTCTTTTTCTCCCCCGAGACCTTCGGGACATAGGGCCTCACCCATTTTGATGGTAACCATCTCGGCCCCGTGGGGGTGGACACGCAAGCGTACCCACGGCCCCACGTGACTAAATCATGAGGTCCCTCTGTCCTTCCAGTCTCAGGGTCCCGGACCATGACTGGCGGCCTCTCTTTGATGTTTAGCTGAGGGTTTGCCCCGAAATGACGAACAATGGGAGGGTTTAAAAACTCAAATGTGCTGTTTAAAAAATTCAAAGTGAATAGAGCCCTGGCCAATCGGGTCTGTGGTGTTTCTGTTTTCAACACCGGTTGTTGTTGGTTAAGGACCCTTTTGATTTCTCTGTGGGTCCTCTCCACTACAGCTTGGCCTGTTGGGGAATGAGGGATGCCGGTTTTATGACCCACTCCCCATTGTTGCAGGAAGCTGCAGAATTCCTTGGAACGGTACGCTGGGCCATTATCAGTTTTTAATTCTTTTGGGATGCCCATAAAGGAGAAAGCCTGGATGAGGTGTTTAATCGCATCCAAGGTCTTCTCCCCTGCGTGGGCAGAAGCAAAAACTGCACCGGAAAAAGTGTCCACAGACACGTGCACATATTTAGATCGGCCGAATTGGGGGATATGTGTCACGTCAGTCTGCCACAGCTCACAGCTGTTCAGACCTCTGGGGTTTACTCCTGCACTCAAGGTGGGGAGTGCATGCTGATTACATGAGGGACACGTAGCCACAATTGCCTTGGCCTGTTCCCGGGTGATGTGAAACCGGCGAACAAGGCCAGGCGCGTTCTGATGATGAAGCTGATGGCTGAGCTTTGCCTGCTCAAAAATGCTTGGCAATGGGGCCATCGCTGCAGGAGCAGCAAGAGCATCAGCCCTTCTGTTCCCCTCAGCTACAAACCCTGGCAAATCGGTGTGTGATCTTGTATGCATCACAAAAAATGGCTGCTCCCTGTGGGAGACAAGCTTGACAAGCTTAGAAAGCAGCTCAAACAGTGCGGTGTTAGACACTTCCTGCAGTATTGCCTGATCTGCCCTCGATACCACCCCCGCTACATAAGCGGAGTCCGTTACTAAATTGAAGGGTTCGGGGAACCTTTCGAAAGCCCTGACGACAGCGGCCAACTCAGCAACCTGAGGTGATCCCTCCACCTCGGCAACATCTGCCTCCCACTGCTGAGTCTGAGGGTCCTTCCAAGTCATAACTGACTTGTGGGACCTTCCGGACGCGTCCGTGAAAACTGTCAGGGCCTCTAAAGGCTTCCTGCTCCGAACATCTTTCAAATTCAGTGTGAATTTGGCATCCTGATTAAAAATTTTGTGGGCTGGCCGATGAATTGAGATTTGCCCAGTGAAGGAATCTAGAGCAAACTGCAGTGCTTCATTTTCCTGAAGCAGGTGTTCTAACATTGCCTTTGTAATCTGGCCCGATCTTAATCCAATTGGAATGTGAATGCATTCAAAATCACACCCTGCCAATTCCCTGATCCGAACTCTGGCTTTTCGGATCAGTTCAGCCACCAGTTCCTGTGGACGTGTCATTCTCTTGGACCTTTGATGGCTGAGAAAGACCCATTCTATGATTAGAAGTGGGTCCTCTCTGCCCTGGTCCTTTTTGATGTTATTTCTCCATTGGAAAATGACTCCATGGAGGTGTGGCAATTTCCCCATTATTATAAATTTGAAAGGCAGGTCTGGATCACACCTGTGAGCCTGCCGAGTGGACATGAGATGCTGTACCCTTTCCAGTGCCTCCTTTGCTTCCGGGGTTAGTTCCCTGGGAGAACTCAGCTCCTCTCCCCCTTTCAATAAATTGAAAAGAGGGGCTAGGTCCTCAGTTGTGAGGCCTAGCCAGGGTCTCACCCAATTCAATGCCCCACACAGCTGATGGACATCTGCAAGGGTCTGAATTTTGGCCTTGATTTCCAATTTTTGCGGCACAATGGTCCGCTTGCCAATTTCCAGCCCCAGGTACCTCCAAGGTGGCATCCTTTGAACTTTGACTTCCTGCAGCTCGAACCCTGCAACAACCAATGCATTAATTGTCAGGTCAAGTGCGTGGGACAAGACATCATCGGTGGGGGCACACACAAGCACATCATCCATATAATGATGGATGATTGCTTTCTCTGCGGCTACGCGGACCGGACACAGCAAGGAAGCCACATACCACTGGCAGATGATAGGTGACACCTTCATCCCTTGGGGAAGAACCCTCCAATGGTAGCGTTTCCTCGGGGCCTCTCGGTTAACAGTGGGAACCGAGAATGCAAAACGTGGTGCATCGTCAGGGTGTAGGGGAATATGGAAGAAACAATCTTTTATATCTATAACAGCCAATTTCCAATTTTGTGGGAACATGGTCGGGGTAGGCATCCCAGGTTGAAGAGAGCCCATGTCTTCTATCACATTATTAATTTGTCTGAGATCTTGGAGGAGTCTCCACTTGTCCTTCCCCGGCTTCCGGATAACAAAAACCGGCGAATTCCAAGGGCTGGTGGTCTCTACAATGTGACCCTTAGCTAACTGCTCCTCCACGAGCTCTTCGAGCGCCTTCAATTTCTGTTTTGAAAGCGGCCACTGTTCAACCCACACTGGTGCATCTGTTTTCCAATTCAGCTTGTGGGTAGGGCGCTCCTCAGCGACCGCCGCCCAAAAATCCTGTGGGGGGTCTGGGATGTCAATCGTGACTCCCCACTGGGCCATCAGGTCTCTCCCCAACAAGGGTTCCCTATAATCCAAAACAAAAGGGCGTAAACTGGCCAACTGCCCTTTTGGCCCCTTAATTTGCACCACACTCTTTGATTGTCTGGCCAATTGCATTCCCCCTATTCCTTGCACGTGTCCTGCCACGTTTTCCAAGGCCCAACGTGACGGCCAGTGCTTGGCTGGGATTACAGTCACGTCCATGTCCGTGTGGAGCAGGCCTGTGATGTTAATGGCCTCATCACCCACCTGTAACTCACATCCCACCTGGGGTTTCACTTCTGTGATGTTGTGCACGGGACAAGCTGTTGGTATGTTGTCCTCTTCCGGGTGTTCCCAGGTGGGTATGATCTGGGCAACTGTCTGCCCTTTAGGTAGGAATGTTGGTGGGTGAGTGCAGCGTAGCCAGAGAACGAATTTTCCAGGATTGTTATCAAGTGTTCCTGGAAGAATTTCGATCTCTTTTGGGGTGTGTTTGCAGTCCCCCACAACGATGAGCTTACCTTTGACCCTTGGCCAGGTACCCTGCTCACTGTTGTCAACTGACACAAAATTCCAGTTGTCGTCTCTCAGGTGCAAACCCTCCGTGAGCTGCAACCTGTAGGGGGTATATTTAGAATTGGTTGTTAAAATTGGTTGTGCCATGTTATGGTCCGTGTAAGTCATTTCCAGTGTGTTATGTTTGCTGCCACCCTGAATGGGGCATTGCAGCTTCTCCTTCTTTTTCCCTTGGCTCCCTTTCCCCTCCCCTCCTGCCCGATCCACCCCATTTTTTTCCTCACGCAGGGCGGACCTGCGCTCTTTCACCAGTTTTTTTGTGAGGGTTTAAACCCTCTCCCTTTTTCTCCTTCCCCTCCCCCTTTTTTGTTTTTGAGGTCCTCTACTTCTTTCTTGAGGGGGCATTTGGAAACCCAATGCCCCAAATTCCCGCACAAAAAACACTTCTGGGAGCTTTGCGCAGAATGCTTCTTCCCGGTGTTCGGTGTTTTTCGGGAATCTTCAGTTTCCATGGCTGCAACTTGATGAGGTTTGGGCCCTGGACCTGTAGAGAAGCTCATACAAGGCACCTTTACGTGACATACTTGAAGCATGTCTGGTAAGGTTGGTTTGGGGTGTAGGGGTAAACTTAAAATTGCAGCACGACATAAATCATTTGCATTTGAAAACGCAATCTCCGATAAAATGTGTTCCCGAGCCATTTCATTTTTGACCTGAGCTTCAATAGCTCGGGACAGCCTTTCCACAAAATTTGTGAAAGACTCACTTTGGTCCTGCCTGATTTTCGAATAAGAAATCGCAGGACCTTGTGTTTGCATGCTGAAGAATGCAGTCAGGGCTGTCTCTCTCACTACGTGGAGGCACTGGACAGGAATGACCACTTGGTCAGTGGCTTCTGCCCACAGCCCCTCCCCAGCCAGGTGGTCGAGAGTGAGAGGGTTTCCCTGAGCATCAACCCTGGTGTTAACATGGTTGAGGAGCCCTGGTAAGGCCTCCTGGAGCAGTCTTTTCCAAGCTGTGACCCATAGGATGTACTCTGTTGGGTTTAGCAAGCAAGAAAACAGGTACTTTAAATCAGCAGGCACCACTTCCTCTGCAGAGAGATCTGCTTTGAGAAGCCCTCTGAAATATGGTCCATCACGGCCATATATCCTGTGAGCTTTGCAGATCTCTTTGATGGTGGCTCGGGGAAATGGGTGATACTCTGCCCTGTTGTTACCACCGCGGGCATTGCGAAAGGTAACAGGGGCAAGGGTGGGAATGGAGCAGGAGCTGGCAGCTGTCTCTGCTCCCGTTCCCTGCCCGGGCACTTCCGGGTTTGAGGGAGCTGGGACGCCTGTGCCCTGAGGCACTTGGTTGCCTGGCAACCGAGTCCCTGCAAGGGCCGCGGCTTGCCCGGGGGGTGACATCATTGAGGAGTGGGGGGGGCGGGGGGGATCCCGGGGGAGCGGGGTCGAGCCCCGGCGGCCCGGGACCGGGACCGGGCTGCTCCGGGGCGGGCGGCGGCGCGGCGGCTGCGGGGGGGAAGGGGTGCCGCAGTGCGCACAGTCAGGCAGCCACAGGTTTGGGGGGTGGGGCAAGTCGCGGGCCGACGGCACGGCGGGGGACGGGGGCGGGGCCCCGCGGCGGGTCAGGGGCCGGCACCCACGTGGGGGGGGGGGGGGGGGCCGCGCGGGTCGGGGCCGGCACCACGTGGGCGGGGGGGGCGGGGGCCGGCGGGTCGGGGCAAGCACCACGTGGGGCGGGGGCGGGGCCGCGCGGGTCGGGGCCGGTACCCACGTGGGGTGGGGGCGGGCCGCCGCGCGGCGCGGGGCTGGGGGGGGCGGGGTCACGCGGCAGGCACCCGACGTCAGAGGGGTAAGGCGGGGCGGGGAAGGGGGCGGGGCCGCGCGCTGCGGGCGCCACGTCACCGGGGCAGGGAGGGGTGGGCGGCGCTGAGGGGGGCGGGGCAGTCCCCCGCCATGCGGTCTCCGCCATCTTGGGAACCCCGAGAGGACCACGCGGACCTGGACCCGATTAAAAGCGGGGAGGGAGGGTTTTCCCATGCAGCATGGCCAGTGCTGCCGGAGATCTCCCTCCTGGCTCCACCGGGCCAGCACCGGCGTGGAGGCTGGGGTGCCCCGGAGGCAGAGCGGGCGGGCGGGACCCCTGCCGCTCCATCGAGAACGCTTTCCCGGGGACAAGAGGTGGGGGGAGGAGGGGGAGAACACGTTTCTCCGTTGGGCTCTTTCGGCATTCCCTTTTGAAATTGAATTGCCGAATTTAACTTCATTGCTACAGTAAAATACTTTGTAGCCTTTTTGTCCCCAGTTTGAATCAACCTAATTAATTCCTTTTCTACAGTGCCACAGAAATGTGGGCTGCAGAGACTGTCCGGAGAGACTTGGGGAAAATGCACATGAACCCAGCGAACAAAACTTCTTAACTCGCCTTTTGAGATTTTCAATTTGGCATCGTTAATTACTGACGCATAATTATAATACAACCTTTTCTGAGCAGTCGTGAGCTTTCCGCCCATGTTTTCGATACTAAGTTGCTTTTGAACCCAAACCCAGATGAAAAGCACTCCCCCCGCGGACCCCGTTCGCTCTAAATCACAGGAGGTTTAACCCTTTAGCTGCGCAGCTATTTTTGGAGGATTTTTTCCTCCCCAATAGATCCCCCTCCCTCGGGGGAACCCTAAAACCAGTAAGTATGTCCCTTTGTGGGTATACTTACCTGTTCCTGTGCCTGGGGGGTGTGTGGGTCTGGTTATTCTGCTGCAAGAAGGACTCCGGTCGGGGCTCGAAGCTCCCCTTCTTTCCCCTGGAACTTGCCTTGTTTCAAAGTCAATTTCACAGGGGTGCGTGACGCCCAGAGACTGTTCTTCGGGCTAAATCAGCCCCAGTCCGTTCGCAGGGTCCGCCTCGTCTCCGGGAGCCCCTGCGTGGGCGCTGGACGCTCTGTCACCGTGGAGCCGTGCTCCACGTGGTCCAAGCTGCTTCTGCCGGCGTGGTGTGCTCCACGTTGGCGCGCCAATTATGTCCGGTTGTGTCCCCGCTCCGGGTGGGAGCTGACCTCCAGCTAGCTCGGGTCAACACGGACACAAAGTTTCCAGTTCGTTTCGGCTTCTCGGCTTGGCAGCTGGACCCTAAGGTGACAGTCAACAGCAGCAGAAGAGAAAAGGCTGGCTCTCAGCTTAGCAGGTTAAAGGATGTTTATTAGCAGAGATCTCCAAGCTCCGAGGCGAGCGGCTCGGGGCTTCCAGGCTGAGAACCCCGCGGCTGAGAGCTTCTAGGCTGAGAACCTGGCGGCTCAGAGAGTTTCTAGGTGGAGAACCCAGCGGCTGAGAGAGTTTCTAGGTGGAGAACCCAGCGGCTGAGAGAGTTTGCTCCTCCCTCCCACCCCCTATAAGCGGGGGAGGGTCCCGGGGAGGATACAAAAAAGACCACAAATCAGGGGTTTCAGGGGGGTAACAAGGTGTGCCCACCCCCAAGCTTCAGACCACTAAAATCCAGAGCCAAAGGAATTTCCCCCAGGCTACCTATCACCTGAAGCCCTCTGCCGGAGATTTCACAATCTGGGAGGGACCCCGGGAGTGATAGGCAAACTGCCCCAGAGAGGGGGGTTGGGGCAGAGGGGATGTTACATGTCATGTGAGGTATGGGATGATTGACACAAAACACCTTATTATACAGACAACACAAAAGGGATACAGAATTGGGGATACAGTAAAACGAACCATAACATAAACTTCTTACAAAAATCTAATAAAACAGTTCTGCACCACCACAAATAATGTATCAAGTTTTTGTTGCAATGTCAGTAGTGGGATTTGTTCTGTGAGAAGAAGCACCCGTTTTCCTTTATCAACTCAGTGGAGTGTTACGTTCCTTCACATTCATTAAGGTTTTTTAATCAATGAAATAGATACCTTGTTCAGCAATTGTTCAAAAGCAGGAACTTTTAGGGTTTTGAAGAGTATGTGATAAGTATTGGGCAGAAAGGCCATGGGTCAGAGCTCTGATGGCTGCAAAAATGTAAAAGAGTGCAGGAAGATGTGCTGTTCATTTAGTAGGTGACACTGCTGCCTCAGATGGTAGTAAAACTCTGACCTAGAACATATTTGATTGACTCTGATCATTATACGATTTCTTAGAGAAAAGCTGGGGTCAAATATTGTTGGATATAAGGTAGTACAAAGTATCTCCTAATCATTAACATCTTTTTGCTGAATCCATATGTCAGTACAAAGTGAGCTAGTACAGGCAGGATTTAATGCAAAAAAAGACTATTTAAACCAGTAGAAATAGTGTCAATGTTTAATATAGACTTAGGATTTCTTGAGGAAGACAGTAAATCTTGTGCATTTCCCGGAGAATTTTCTTTGTCTTTACCAATGAAAATTGCATATTCTTTTTTTTAAAAAATCAACAAATAACAGAATGAATGCACAGTTTGTTTGGTCACAGTTAGAACTTTCTTTACAGTGCCAACAACACTGAAAACTATTTCAGTTCATGACATAATTTTCTATTTTTTTAAATGTAATTACAGAAATTACTTGTAAAACCAAAATATATATAATATGGAGAGGCGATTACAGCAAATTTTTATTATTTTTTAGTTCAGTGGTTACATGAGTAGAAAATGCAAACTCAGCAAATCTACAATTTAGTCCTAGAAATACCTTTTATTGTTAAATCCTGCAACAAACATATAGCAATAATTTATGTGAAACATGCCTTGATACTTTCCTTTTGCCTTTTCCTTTTCCTTTCCCTTTCCCTTTCCCTTTCCCTTTCCCTTTCCCTTTCCCTTTCCCTTTCCCGAGCAGGATAACATACCACTTATAAATGTATTTTAACCGAGGTATGAATGAAGATCCAGGTTGCCCTGGTCAAAATTACATCAAGAGTGATTTGACGAGCTTTCTCTTGCCTTTCAAGGGGTTAGAAGTTAAAGAGGTAAAAATTCAGTGCATTTTCAAAAAAATTACTCTTATTCCATCCTTAATTGTTATCCTTGAATTGTTCTCAATTTTTAAATGCTGAACAATTCTTAATAGCACACCCAAAAAACTTTCATGCTTTTCTACTTCTGTTTTTTTTTTTTTTTCTGTCATATGCTCCCACCTGCATAATTCAAGACTCACCTGCAGTGTTTTACATGTTTGCTGTCACTACAGGAATTTCTTATATTGCTGTGGATGTACCCCTTTGTGATGTACTGTCACTTGTGGTTACCGTCTGTTTCACCTTGTCTGTGGAGTCCTTGACCCAGAATAAATATTTAAACTAAATTATAGAATAGTTTTAAGTTCATTAATATTTTTAAATAATTCCAACACCTGTTCTAAATTCGTCAGAAAATAGTTTTCTCCAAAAGCTATTGGAGAGTAGTTGCAAACAAAAGAAAAAAATACTAAAATGTTATTTCCTGGTATAGTTAGATGTGTATTAGTACAATGTGAATTGTCACTGATCTGTTTTAGAGGATCAGGGTCTTTATGAGCTTCAACACAGTAAACAAAAAAGAATTGTCAATGGTCTTGCAGACACATTTTAGACAATAAAATCATTCCCTTCAGCTTTTCACAGTCTCAACTTTCAGCTCACTCGTGCATCTTAAAGATATTGGTCATCAAATTGCAGTTAGATTATATAGAGCTTATTTGTAATTTCTTACTGATTTTACTGTTCAGTAAAATCAGTAAGAAATTACTGATTGAGTGATAATGTGAAAATTGTAATAGGAATTCACAGTTTGACTTTAACAGAAATTAAAAATCAGTTGTAGAATTTATATTCTGTCTTGCTTTTAAAAACTTACTAAACTACAAAAAAACTTCAAATAAATAGAACTTTTATCAATTACCCTACATAATGTAAATGGTCTATTTTACATCTTCATAATGACACAGTTTTATGTTGTATTTACAACATCAATTGAGACACAATGTATGATTTTACAAATGTTTCATTAAAATAATTTTAAGCTGCAATGTTTGTACAAATATATTTTCAAAACTCTCTGTCCTGTAAACCTTGGTTTTCTCTGTGCAGCCAGATTGAAGCTATAGAAACGCTAAGCATGTAGAGAGCATACATATTTACAATGTATATACGAAAATATTTACATGACTGGCTGCACAAAAAACAGTGGCAGAAACATGGAGCACTCAGAAAAACAGCACAAATGATGATATTCTGCTCCCCTCAGTCTGGTCTTTTTGTGAGAAAAAAATTATGTATGAAAAATATGAATATGCACATATTAGATAAATATATATTAATATAACAGATAAAAAATAAACTTATAAAGTGTCCATCTATCTGTCCATATAAAGACATATGTCTATATGTGCATATATTTATATATTTTATATTTTTGTGTTTGTGTATATATATATAATTATATCTCATTAATTTCTCCAGTAGCTGGGCTCAGACACCCTGCCCAGTAGTTGTTCTCTGGATCCCAGCCTTCCCAGCTGCTGGCACATGAACAGATGAACTCTGAGGCCCTGCAGGTTGCTGGCATCGACCATTCTGTTCACAAATCACACACACACAGGAGCACACACACACAGCCAGCTGGGGAAACCCTGCTCACTCTGACCTCTCCAGCTGCTCCCAAGGTTTCCCAAACCCCTGGATCCCAGGCTATGTCACTTACTCACCAGCTACTCTGATTTGAGCTTGATGCTATTAGTAACTCCAGTCAATAATACCATGTTTAACTCAACCTTGGTTGCTGCTACATACATCTCGTAAGTACAACTGTTACTAAATGTTATTGTATTAAACAAATAAACTGATGGCATTTGAAGGAATGCCAGTTAGGAGCCATTTTTTTCACACATTTAGCTGAAATTTTAGAGTAATTCTGGGTTATGTCCCTGTCTGTGTTGTGAAATCAATGTTCTGCCATCCATGAAATCACATGTGGCTCAGGGGGACTTCTGGTTGTGCAAGAAAAGAGGCACATCTTTTTGAGAAAGCAGGGGACCTGTAAATCATGATGGAATTTATATACAATGTAAAATTACATACATTTTTCACTGGGGAAAAAAAGCAATCATATTGGAAAAATGTACAATCTGATCCAAACTAACCTGGAATTGAAGTAATTTAAAATTAACTGTCTTTTGACTATACTCATCACTGAGTCATGGTAGTCCAAGTAGTTCATATTAAATGTGATGGAATAGCAACTATTTCTATCGAGACCAAAATTGCAAATATACCGCCTGGTTTTAATCACGTCAAAGAAAGTCCTTAGACCTTAACATCAGGATCATGTACTTTTAAAGGAATAGTACAGAATTTCTTTTCCAAGTCCAGAATACTATTTACTTTTACTTAACATAAGTAAGCTTAAATTGCTTTTGTCTCAGAAAAGATTTTGTTTTGTGTAGAGAAAAATAGGATCTTGTAGTGTATTTATTTATTTATTTATTTATATTTTTGGGTGAGGTAGGGAACTTTATATGTTATATACATTACTGATATTATAATGAGATGATCGATATGAAAATCAGAGTGTTCTTGACTATTTGAAAAACTGTTTGAGTATTAGCAATTATTCTCTGTGACAAGGACAAACGAGAAGATAAATGAAAACTTTATTTTCTTCGCTCTCCAGGTAATACAAGAAAGATGCCCAGGGCAAATAATGGTGGTCCCTATCAGTGTCACTGCTGATCACAAATGTCCTGAGGTTAAGAATTATCCCACAATTTCTTTTCAGTTCCCACTGAACTTATGCCTGGCTCTGGTGGTGATTTTACTCTTTGCAAGGGCTTTGGAACAGTTATGGCATCAAAACATAGCATAGCAAACTAAACAAGTAAAAGACACAAACAGAAAAAATAGGAAGATGCAGTCTCATGATTCTGTAGCTGTGTTGTGGAATTTTTGTGAAGGCACATCATATCCTAGAGGTGACACTGCCCTTGGTGGGCAATTTTGACACTGCCCTCAATTGCTGACTGAATTACCTGACTCTGCTCTCACATACATATCTCTTTAGGGTTTTATCAGGAACTCCTTTTTTGTCTATGTAGGCATCCTTCTGCCTTTCTGTTGTTTTGTGTGTTTCAGAATTCTTCATTCTTAAACTTAAAGGAGGTCGTCCTTTAAAATTAGCCAGCTCTCTTGGGCGCACATCCAGGAGTTTGTCTCAAGAGGCCTCTTCCAAGAAGGTGTCTGAACAGGTCAAAGTTTTTTTTCTCTTGATAATTAGGGTTGCAATCCTGCTATTTGCATCTTTGCCATTTCCCAGATTCTTCAACACCACATCTCATGCTTTAACGTACTGAACAATAATCAGGTGGGGAGATGCTCTAAAGTATCAAGTCATTCCTTCTGCCTTATAGGTTAATATTCGAGATACTGTGAGAGACAAAACCCAGTGAATTTTCCCATCAAGACATGTCTGGACCACTGTCATGGTACTTTCTGGGATGTTTATGATGATTCCTAGGCCCATATAAAGGAAAGGTAGATAAGAGTAGAACTTGGAGTATGTATGAGCATAGTCTAGATGCTACCACAGCTGCTAACAAAAATTTTATCTGTAATATGGATAAAGTTCCTTCCTTGTGAGGAAGACCATTTGAGGAGTTCCATTTTTACCAGCTCATAACAATTTGATTTCTCGCTCTGTCCATTTTCTTCATTTGCTCCACAATCCCTTTTATAATCCTCTTTTACACTAGTTACATTCAATAATTCCCACATGGTTTGATGTAGAAATTTTTGTGTGATATTATAGTTATACGGAACAGGAAATCAAAATATCATAATAATTCTTTTTGGCCTTAACTTCTCTGAATATCTATTTTTATTCAAAATCTAAATTTGTGTTTTCACCCAGGAATACTCTGCTTTCCTAGAATATATTAAAGTTGACCCAAAGCTCATTAAAATCACTACAAAGATGGTTACTACCTTGAGGCCCCTATTGAACAATGAAATATTATGGACCATAAGCTCCTAAAAATGTGTAAAATAAAGATTTAGTATATGGGGACTGAAATCTTCATTATATCTCTGCAGAAATACTACTGCTGAGCATATAAAAATTCAACCAGACTTAAAATATGTTCACTACTAACTGTTCATAGCTCAATCTAAGAAAAATAATATAAAGATGGTATTTATGTGTCTCAAGTGTGGCCTGCAGAGTTGAAGTAGTAGACATATATTACTCATATTTTTAGCAGCCTTTGTATAACATTATGCCTGAAAATCATTCAAAGTCTGATTCAGAAATCCAAGAGGAGTTTTAACACTGATCTATGAGGGAAACACAGGTAACACAAATTGTAAGGTAGAAAAGAATTCAGGTCAAATTGATGTCATTGTAAAGACTGCTGAAAGGTCTATAAAGTCTCTTTTATTTCTTCCTTCATTTTAAAAACAATAAAATTCCAGTAGCTTATCTATGGAAATGGAGTAAATGGCCAACCCAAAATGTAAGCTAATTCTAAAAGAAGAGAAAGAAATATCTAAAGCACTCTTTATAGTCCGTCTGAATTACTGAAGGTGAACTAGCCCTTTCTCATTTTTATATTTATAAAATCCTAATATTACACACAGATTGTAGTGCATTTTCTTAACATTATTTTCACAGACTGAGGAAAATATGTATGCAATTACCTGTGACTAAACACATTAAAACATCTGTTTTGAGATTTTTCTCACAGTGAACTGTCTAAAGAGTTCTCTTGGAGCAATTACCTCCCTGGGAACTGTTAAAATTTCATACTGTAAGCTTCTGGAATACAAGTATTTCAATATTTACTGGAGCCTAGCTTTTTTTATGATTATGGTAGTTTGAATTGGGTCAGATGGCAGGGCCCCATCTAGTTCTGCTGTATCACTGCCCTCCTCAGCTGGAGAGAAGGGAGAAAATAAATGAAAGGCTTGTGGGTCAATATAAGGGCAGGGAGAGATCACTCAATAGTGACTGTTATGGGCAAAGGAGACTCCACTTGAGGAAAAATGGATTTGATGCTTTATCGATTAAATCAGAATAGGGAAATGAGAAATAAAAATAATAATAATTAAAAAAAAGTTCTCCACTTGCTCTTCTGTCTGGACTCAAGTTCACTCCTCATTTTTCTGCGCCTCTCACAGTGATGCATGGGGACAGAGAAGAGGGACTGTGGTCAATTCAGGACACAACTCCACCATTCCTTTCTCCTCAGGGGGAGGACAGTCTTCCCTTGCTTCAGTGTTCACTCTTCTCCTCCCAAAGGAGAGTCCTCCAGAAACTCTTCCAACATGAGTCCTTCCTATGGGTACAGCTCTTCACAAACAGCTCATTTCACAGGGTGCATTCCCTTAGGAACCACCTGCTCCAGCATGGGTCCCCCACCGGGTCACAAGTGCTGCCAGCAAACCTGTTCCTCTCTCCATAGGCCACAGGTCGTGCCAGGAACCTGTTCCAGGGTAGGCTTCCCACTGGGTCACAGCCTCCTTCAGGCACCCACCAGCTCCCCTGTGGGGTCCTCCATGGATGGGCTACAGGTGGATCTCTGCTCCCCCATGGACCTTCGTGGGCTGCAGGGGCACAGCCTCACCATGGGCTGCACCAGGGCTGCAGGGGAATCTCCAGCACCTTTGCTTTACTTGATAAAATTTTCACAGAAAATATAAGGGAAAAATTAAAACAACACCCTAATGCCAAAGTCTAGGACAGACAAAGCTACCAAGTTATTTAATGGCTAGTTTTTTTAAAAAAACAAAAATGTGAATTGAAATATCTTTCTTTGACCTTTGCTTCCCCTCCCATTCATCTTGTTTAGATTTCTGCCTCAGCTTTGAGTGGGAACAGCAAAGCAGGAGTTTATTATGGAAGAAGCCTTTGGAAGTCAGAGGGGGCTGTGGGATAATATTGACAGACTCTTGAAAATAGAAGTAGGAAATTTGTTCCCACTAAATACCAGTCCCTGGTTTTAGAGGTGGATTAACAGTTGCATTTCTGGACTTCCCAGCACTGGACAGTAGCACTTTTATCTTTTGCTTAGATTTTTTTTTTTTTCCCCTTTCTTGTTATTTACCCTTTCATTCTCATTTTCACCTCAACCTGAATTTTTAGGAGGATCATGACCTTTTCTCTACAGGAAGTCTTTGTGAGGGTCTGTGCTAACGCTTCCTTTCTTGCAAGCAGCCCTTCTTCAGAGTACTGCATGAAGAAGTATAGTCTTTGCAGGCAGCAATTGACTAGAAATTGCTGGAGAAACCACCGAGGTTGCAGGTGCTAATGAAAACTACACTGATTTTGTTAGAAATACTGTCATTTACTACTGTTTGGCAGCTTCTAAATGTCTTCAAAATGCATTTTACACCAACCTGTTAACTGGTTTATTTTTTCTGGTTTCTTTCCTATATAATGATGTCCAAACCTAAGGCCTGGATACTTCTAAAGTGCACATATTTCTATTGTCAGTACAGAGAGTAGAAACTTCTGGCTAAAATTTTGTAGCCTGTTGTGGTCTAGACAGTATTTTCTGCATATGTTTTATTAGCCCATAGGATGTATTCAGAAAAGTATTCAAAGGCTGGCAGAATTGGAAGTTATTGTGAAATGATGTACAAGAGCACAGGCTTGGATGGAACAAGACATGCATAAGAGAGGAGAATGGTCAAATAAATGATGGATGATCCTCACCTGCTACCAATTAGACAAAAGTAGTCATACATGGAGATGGGGAAATTATCATATCAGCGGTAGAAAGAGTTACATTTCATGACTTGAATAAGATGCTCCTATTTTAATTTTTATATTTGGTTTACTGAAGACCAAGTAATAATGGAGTTCAGTCTTAAAGGGTAACATCCAATACATTGCAAAGTTCAATTCTACACTACTGAGAACAGAGGGGTAAATTTTTCCAACGTTGTCATAATATTGTTTCCTAACTAATGTGTATATACAAATGCTTTAATTGAGACTAATAGTCTCCTCAAGAAAACAGAGCAGAGCCTTGGAAGACAGCAGCTAAGTGAGCACCAGGCTGCACCAGTAGTTTTGAGAATGTAAATATTTGCAGGAGATGGGGGAGCAAACAAGAAAATAGATATTCTATAGCCAGATATTTCTCCAAGCCCTAATTTTGGCCCGAGCAGAACATAAATAATAATGGCACTGTAAGGTCCTCTTTTAATAAATATTTAATAAAGTATTTACCAAGCATTATCAACTTTCTATTGCATCAAGTCCTTATCTGAGTGAAAGGCCCATAATTATATTCCATTTTAATATATACAGTTAAAGATATTTCTAAAAATAATTTAAATTTTGGCTTCTTGCTGCCATGCATGTGAGTAAAATGCTGGCAAGGGATTTACATATGTGTAGAATAAAATTGTATATACACATATTTTTTAAAATTTTGTCTATTTATATTTTAATGTACTTTGTTTGGGTATTTCTAAAGAGATTAAGTCACAAACTGACTTTGTGGCTTTTTCTACCCTTGGAGCTTTTTTACTCCAAGAGAAAGTTTTAAATGCTCATTTTATAATCTGATTTTAAGACTCTGAATGAAGATCTACTAAATTATCTAAGTTTAATAAAAATGGTATGAAACACAAAGGTTGACAATAATGTTATCCTCACAGCATTATATTGATTTGAGCTTACAGAGATAAGCTATAATGTTATTTATTAAAGATTTAATAAGCCACTGGCTGTCAATAAACCTTTGAAAATCTAGAAGGAATAATGGAAACCCCCTGGCTAAGAGTCAGAAAATACTGGATTTGTGTTTCTAATGAAAAAAATAAGCAAGCAAATAGAAAAAAAACCAAAAAAAACAAAAAAAAAAACAAAAAAAACCCAAAAAAACAAACAAACAAACAAAAAAAAACCAACACCACAGAAAGCCCTTTCTAAATTATGCACTGACATATCCTATGCAAACTATTTAAATTTTATGCCCACAATGGATTTAATGCAATGTATTTCATCCTTAGAATTAAATATTAGAAACATATCAGGCATTGCTGACTCTTCACACTTCATGTTACTGGAACTAATCTTTCAAAGACTTTTTAGCATTTTCCATGGGTTTAAAAGACATATGCTGAGAACTTTACCTACATGGATTTACTCCTCTTCCCATAATTGCTCCCACTGTCATTGCAAGCACTAACAGTATGATAATTTATGATTTAAGGTTTCAAACTGTATCATTAAATTCTATGATTATGCTATGCAACCAATATTTCCAAGCTTGTTAAAAGATAAAAACTCTAGCACTTGTCTATCTAAAGTTCCATCATGAAAGAAAAGGTGGCCTCTCACATTTTCAATCGGATAGATGATTAGAGTATTTCTCAATTAGTTCAACAAATGAGTGAATAAAATTGTACCAGATTTTTAAACTTATGACATAAAATGGTTTTTGAACACTCAGTGTGATTGAGCACTCAGAGAAAGATTATCTAGTAAGGAACTTCTGAATTCAAATCAAAAGAAACCCACATTTATACCTGGTTCCATAGTACAAGTATTAATCTATTTTAGATTTTAGTAATAAATCTTAAAAATGTAAGATCTCAAAATTTTTTCTTGCATTTAATTATATAAGAGAATTTGAGGCTTCAAACATTTAGGGGTTCTTTTTTATTTTCACTATTTTTTGTTCCTATGAAAAGGAATTTCATTTATTTGGTTAAATAGCATTGGTTCTCACACTTAGCCAACATACCATAAGGATTAATATTCCTAAGCCACATCTTCAGAGGGTAAAAGTGAAGATGACTGAAAGCTAAAAGAAAATTAGGTAAGTTTCTCTAGCAGAAGGCAATGTTTTTGCAAATATATATTTCATGGTTTTTCAGAATGTTGGTATTATCACGTTCTACAGCTGGAAGTATAGTTTTCTGAATCCTTACCTCAAAAGGGAACATTCAATATTTAAATTACATTTAATGTTGAAGTAAAATAAAGGCACTATTAATTTACCCTATAAGTCACTAGAATAATTTTATTTTTGACAATTTTTGATTTTCATAGAAAATTATGTTCATTATGAAGACATGGTTGTGAATAACAGGTTTTTGATTTGTGGGTTTTTTTGTTCTGTTTTGTTTTGTGGGTTTGGTGGGGGGTTGTTTGTTTGTTTGTTTGTTTGTTTGTTTTAATGGAGGGGTAGGTGCAACCCAAAAGTTAATATGGGAAATCTTAAAATTATGCACTTTTTACATTTTTGAGGGTTTTTTTGGTAAATCATTAGTGAAATCACCACTAGGATGCCAGCAAGAACAAAATAATGTATATATGTTTGTGTGTATGGGAACATTTTAATTTTCACAAAAAATTATGACAATGGGAAATGTCATAAAGATCCTGTGCATTCAGGAAAAATCTGAGTTGTGAAGTCATTCAGGTTAGAAAATATCTCAGGGGGCATCTAGACCAGCCACCAGCTCCAAACAGGGTGGAAACTGAATTCTGACTGGTTGCTCAGGGTTTTGTCCAACTAAAATTTGAAGATTCCCCAAGGAAAAATGCTAAACAATCTGTAAAGTACAACTCATTCTTGTGCTTGATTATTCATACAGTCAACCCTCCTGAATTCCAGTTTATGACCGGTTTCTAACTTTCTCAGGGTACCCCTCAATAAAGAACCTTGCTCTCTCTTCTTATCAATCTACTCTGAAGTTTTTAAAAAATTGTTTAGGTCGCCTTCATGACTTCCCTTTTCCAGGCTTTTCCCCTCATATCTGGGGCATTAAAGAAGAAATAGTTTTTCATGTGATCAAGCGCAACTAAGCTCTGCTCAAATTATCCATGACACACAGAGAAAAAAACTTTATATATCTTCAGAATGTTTATAAATTTGTGTTCTTCACACCTTCCCCCTAAGGACTTGACCTATGGTCCAGAGAAGCCAGTGGCACACCTATTGATTTCAAGAGTTTTACATCAAGCCAAAACAAAAGGAGTTTTTCAGGTTTTTTATGAGTTCTTGGAATTTGACTAGGAATTTAATATCGGGGTTCTTCAAATCCCAAACACAGAACATTTGGGAGAATTAAAGTGGAAAAACATGTATAATAGATACATTAATAAATTGAAACAAACCACGGTCCTTTCTTTTTATACAAAAGCAAGTCAGGAAAAAAAAGCAAACCAGAAATGCTTTTGTTTCTTTTTTTGTTTGTTTGTTGAGGTTTGGGGTGGGGTTTTTTTTGTTTGTTTGTTTTTTGTTTCGGTTTGGTTTGGGTTTGGGGTGGTGTGTTTTTTTTTTTTTTGGTTTGGGGGGGGTGTTTGTTTGTTTTGGTTTTGGGTGTTGGGGTTTTTTTGGATGGTTGGTTTTTGTTTGGGTTTTTGCTTTTGTTTTTGTTTGTTGTTTGTTTGTGGGGGAGTTGTGTTTTTGTGGGTGTGGGGGTTTTTTGGTTTTGTTTTTGTTTGTTTGTTTGTTTAATTTGACATAACATTTATAAGTTTCCAAGCATATGCCATCATCTCTTTATGGGGAAAAATTCTTCCCTAACCTATCAGAATAATCAAATGAAAAGTTTTACGACAGAAAGTCTTTTGTTAGTACATGTGAAAAAGAATTTTTTTTAACATAAAGAATTTCCAAAGTATTTGGTATAGGAAAATCTCAAGACAATACTATGCAAATTCCGCTATTAGTGATTGAGTGGCCAATAAGGAGAGGTGCTCTGCTGGACCTCACATTCATTAACAAGGGAGGACTTATTGGAGAGATAAAGGTTGAAGACACCATTGACTTCAGTGACAATGAGATGGCAGAGTTCAGGATCCGGAGGAGAGAGACAGGCAAGAAGCAAGATCACAACCCTGGACTTAAGGAGAGCAGATTTTTTTCTCTTCAGGGATCTACCTGAAAGAATCCCATGGGATAAGGCCCTGTCATGGAGAGGGGAACAAGAAAGCTGATTGATATTCAACAATCAACTCCAAGCTCAAAAGCAATCTACCCAAGACGTACGGATGAGCAAGGAGCTCCTGGCAAAACTTAAATACAAAAAGAAAGCCTAAGAATGTTGAAACCCTCAGCAATATTAAACAGTATTGTCAGCAGGCTGAGGAAAGGGATGGTTACCCCTTCCTCAGTGGGAGTGGGGCAGCATTTTGTGACTTGAATCCAGTTTTAGGCTCCTCAGTACCAGAGAGGAAGACATCCTGAAGAGAGTCCAATGAAAGTACACAGAAATGGTTAAGCAACTGGAGCATTTATGCTGTGAGGAACCACTGAAAGAGCTGGGCATCTTTAATCTGAATAGAAGGCTAAGCAACATTCTTAACAATGTAAAAATATTTGAATTGAGAGAGTAAAGAAGACCAAGACAGACTTTTTTTAGTGCCCAGTGGCAAGGCAAGAGGTAACAGACTCAAACTGAAACACAGAGAGTGCCATCTAAATATCAGTTAGGGTGATTGGCACAGATTTCCCAGAGAGCTGATGGAGTCTCCCACCTTGGGGATACTCAAAAGGCACCTGAACACAGTCCTGGTAAGTTGGTTGAGCAGACAAACTGGATTGAAGGAGCTCTGTACGTCCCTTACTCCAGAGGAAGCTGGCGTCAACTATTCTCTCATTTTGTGTTTCTCTAACTTTGCGGTTGCTTGATCATATGCTCACCTATAAATAAAGAAGATTAAATGTTGATTTTTTTATCAGGAATGCATAATTCATTTTCAGCACATCTGCCATATAATCTTAATTCATTTTTTGAAATGTGCTGAGAAAAAACAAATTTGCAGTAAACTGCATATATTCTCCTATAGTAATCTCTACAGTAGTTTGTTTTCTCTTTTAATTGAAATTTGTCTCCAGGGCCAGCACTTCATTCTAGGAAAGTACTTTAAGAAAATGCGTCATATTTTAAAGAAATTTTTGCGAGCATTACTTCTATTAACCTTCTCAAACCTCTATTGGTCTTTCAGTTTCATTGGTGCACTTTGCATCATTTATCCATACACTATCCACTGACTCTTGCATGACAGGAAAGTGAATGAACTCATTTTTGCTTAAACTCACCATTTCAATTTCCTTTGCCAAATGCAGTACTTATGATTATGTTGAGATAGAACTTCAGTTAATTCCATTTGCTCTCATTAAGGATTCCAGACTTTGTTTATTTTGTTATGTATCATCAAATAATCTAAGTGGTACTACAGTTGATACGGGCAAACCCTAGACAGATACTAATATAGAAATATTATAAAAATAGTATACTCTGTTTTCTTGTCTTCTTGTAAATGTTTCCTTTTAATGCAAAATACAGCATTCTTATCAGAAAATATGATATTTCAGAATTAACTGAATACAAAATTATTTTCTAAATTAATCATTATTTAATACTGTGTTATTTATATATTCACTCCTGGAGCCTAGCAGGTTTGGGTGGTTTTTTTTGTTGTTTTTTCTTTTTTTCTCTCCAGGGAGAGAATAGCTAACATTATAACATTTATCAAGCTTGAAAATATTATGAACATCTAAATGTTACTTTAGGCCTCAAGCAGAAATGGAAAAGGTCCAGTGACCTTCTGCATTATACATTGTTCACATATTTTCATTAATCTTTAATTTCTGTATTAATAGATGAAATATATATATGCAGACCCCATCAAAAAGCCCTTTTTTTAATTGGTGTTTGGCTATAACAGATCATTTATCATGTTTCTACTGGGAAGTGAATCACAGATTGCAAAGAACATTATAGAAGACTTCTTCCATTTTGTGTTCATTATGACATTTTAAAATTCGAAACAGAAGTCTCCTACTTGCTTAATCTAGTTTAAATGGACTTCTGGAAGTCAGTTCTCTAGAATGGCCTGTCTGTCTCTTTTTCTTTCTTGTTGCACAACACCAAGGCTCTGCACTGTTGGTATTCATTATTCATTATTTATTAAATTAACTTTTGACACAGTTCAAGCCTCTCCTCTACTATCAGTGCTTAAATTTACTTAATTTCACACATTTCTCAGTGCATTGCACTACTTTATCCTAACATAGGCTAAATGGTTCTTTGTTACCCAAATTGGCATCATTTATGGCTGATATGAAACAAACAAGACTTTGAAAGACCATTTGTAACCTAAAAATGATTCCTGTTGGTTTTGATTAATGTGTTGGATTTTTCTACATTTGATTTACTTTTAAAAATGAGTTTTGTATATTAATTTGATAAAACCACTATTACAAGCAGTCTGTGATAGGTTCTCAAAATTTAACTTTTACTTTCCTTGAAGCTTGTAGTGTTCCATTGGCACGTAAAAAGGTAAATAATGAGATTGACAGAGTCATTTGACAATGACTGGAGAGTTTGTGACAGCTGTCAGAATTCCCCTAGTAGAGAGAGTTGTGCTGCACATCTACTGCACTCAGTTCAGCTGTAGAACATTTACATCTAGAGTGAAGTCTTGTCAGATTAATTCCTTTTACACTAGGAAGTGGCAATTCCACACCTCAAAGAAAGGATTAATTCTCATTAGAATTTCTCTCACAAGAGAGCTGTCTTTTTTAAAAGACTTAACCTCATAATTAATTTATGGGGTCCCTTTTTGAACCCTTCCCCCCAGGATAAATTCTTCACATCTAAATAAAAATTATCCTTACCCTTCTGACCACCCACATTTCTGCTTTGTGCTGAGTTGATCCTATAACCAATGTGCAGCAAATGAGCTGAAAAAAATTTGAAAGCATTAACTGACTAAGGAAATAGATATCATCAACACACAAAAGTTCTCAAAAGAAAAGACAACATGACATGTCAGGCAGACATGCGGATGAGAAAAATTAGGCCTTTTAGCATATCTGTGAAGCTCCGTTGCAGTACATACTACATACCGTATTTATGGTAATATGTCAGATGGGTCCTGGAAGGTGAAGGTTGGGAAGGAAATGTGAATCTTAATATTCTTTTCCCCAAAGTAGCAAATCAAGTGTGAAATGATATTTTCCACACTGGTGATCTAAAGTAAAATTTAGAAGAAAAATAGACTGTATATGCCTCAGCTTCACATGCTTTTCCAACTATATATCAAATTGCTCTCATAATATCTTTGCTAATTAAGTAGTTAGAGAATTATCTGTGTTTATTGATTTTGATAAGATTCAAGATGACAGATTAGTGCATGTTCTGGAATATGCTGGTAACTCAAAATATACCCACCATATTTAGGAAAATCTACACTGAGCATAGAAAGAGCAATATGAATAAACCATATAAAAACACACCATATGTGTTGTGTTTCATTTCAACAAAAAAATAGAGTAGACATTGAAGCAAAAAGCTTAGGAGATACTGAGAAGAGTGTAAAATTAGTGAAATGATGTGTTAATAACAAAAGATGTATGGAACAATGAAGAAGCTATCAAAAAGTAAGAAATGAGAAAAACCTTAAGTCAGTTTAAATCTAAACTGCCAAGATCTGTGCCAAAGTGACCAAGTAACAAACCACGTGATAAGACTCCTATGATGCAGGAGTCTAATAATACAGAGAATAGAAATGAAAAAGTAATAAATAGAAAGATGTTTATCTAAAAATACTGTTTACAGATTCTAAAAGGGGGGTTGGGATAGATTCTTTAGCTTCTTAATCCCTTTGTGACTAATGAAATATTACATGGCAAAAAAGTGTAAGGGAAAAGATATGAAAGAGTGCTGCCATTAAAAAAGTGCTGCTTGAAGTGCTAGATGACTATTATGAGGTTTATGTGAATGATTGCATTTAAATATTTTAATTTTCATTAACAAAACAAAGAAGTGGAGGCAGAACAACAAATTTATCAGAAATTTTGCAGAACAGAGTGCTATACAAGAGACAGCAGATGAATTAACACTTTTCAGGGTAACAAAACAAATCATTGGCTCTCTGCAGTGCATTGACTCTGGATTCTAAATGCTCATCTTGTTTCTCTCTCACTCTTTCTCGCCTGGATAAGGGGAAGAAGATGATCAGAGGGCTGGATCACTTTACCTATGAAGACATGCTGAGACAGCTGGTGTCTCAATTCTCTGGAGAAGAGAAAGCTCCAGGCAGACCTTTTATCAATCTTCCAGTACCTAAAGGAGGCTACAAGAGAGATTAAGAGGGTGTTTTTACAAGGGTGAGTAGTGACAGCATAAGGGTTAAGGGTTTTATACTGAAAGAGGGTAGACATAGATTAGCTATTGGGAAGACATTCCTTAACTGTGAGGGTGATGAGGCATGGAACTCTGACCTCTGTGATCTCTGACAGTGCTCAAGATGGACTTTAAGCAGCCTGGTTAAATGGAAGATGTCCCTGGCCAAGGGGAGGGGAGGGGGGCAGAGGGTTGAAACTAGATGATTTTAAGATCTCTTCCAAACAGAACTATTCTATGGTCCTATTATTTTATGATTTTTTTTAAATTTTATTTTATTTCTGGTATGTTATCAAGACTGTCTTAGTCATAAATCCCAAACACAGCACCATCTAGGCTCCTATGAAGAAAGTTAACTCCCAGCCAGACCTAGAATAATCTCCACCCTTTATTCTGCATCATTAACCTCATGCTGAGCAACACAAACTGAGGAGATTGGGATATTGGGGTAGAAACCATTGTTCAGAGACTAGGAGGGCATCAGTCCCCTTGTTGAAGTCAGTGACTGAATTTGCATTGCTTTATTTTGATGGGGTTTTTTCCCTTCCTCTTCCCTCTTCCATTTTTGGAATGATTTTTTTTTCGCTCCAGGAGTTTCCTCACTTTTTTTTCCTTTTTTGCTCCCCCATCTCTTGAAGGGTCTGAAGTGAACAAAAGGCTGTATAGTGCCCATCTTCAGTGGTGTCTGCCCAGTACACCCCTTTATTCACAGGCCTTATTTCAGAGAGTTGAACCTTAGCTGTAAGATTGGATGAACAGTTGAGTGACAGAGGTGGAATTATTTTCTTTTCACCCTAGATAGTAACTTTATTGGTATGATCCATGTTTTTGTTATTCAAGTATGAGGTACTGATAATGTAATTCTTTACTATTTTAGAAGAAGCAGCAAGTTCATAATGCAGTTATCATCTTCCTTATCACACAAAACATCTCACCAGGAACATATAATTCTGATTGCTCATCAGAATATGCACTCTATCACCTTTTAGCCTTGTGTGACACTTTGTATACAGTTTTGCAGAAACCTCTTGAGAATTCATTTTTCTCAGAAATAGTTTTTTAGCCCATTGCTAAATTACTCAGTCTTTGGCATGAGAAAATAATCTTGACCCTTTGTAATTTATAAAGAAAGAACCGTAAGACATTTGCCATGAGGCAATGTTGATTAAAAAAGAAATCCCTTTATTCTCAGATAAGCAGTTTGTTTACTTTCATTGTACACCAAAATTCAAAAGTCTAAAATTTTTCAGCTTAGGATCATGCTGGCTGAACCTCGAGGTTGGGGAGATTTGTCTTTTTATGGATGTTCCATAGAGAAAAGAGAAATGAGAGATCTAACCCTTCTGTTCACTCCATGTCACAGTACTTCTACTTTCTCAATGTACAGATGAAAGACAGAGGCTGGTATTGGTTATTATGATTAATAGAAGGAAATAAATAAGGTAATAAATAATGTTACCACAGCAAATTTATTCTACATTCTTAGCTCCATCTCCTCATTTCATTCCACACAGTGACAACCCTTGAAGCCACGAGTCTTAACTATCAGTCATAGGAAACTGCATCTCTGAAATAACCAATTTGCACACAGACAGACCTGGGGAAATATATCAGTGAAAGAGTTGGGAGGTAGTCATGACATGAAAATTAGCCTTCTAGACTGGCTGCTCCTGGTGGGTCATTAGTGAGGTATTGCAAAGAACCACAGTAAAGAGAGTGACTTGTTCACAGTTCCTGAATTCTGTTGTATTCCCAAGATAGGAGGTCAAAAAACAGTGATATTTCTGCCAAGGGCACATTACAAGCATAAGCTCAGTGGTTGTAGCTGCTCTTATGCCACAGAGAGGTGCCCAAGGCACATATGGTAGAATACGTCAATTTTTGATGTGAATAAGTTAAATTGCACTTTACAACTCAGTTGTGCTGAGGGGGTTAAAAAAGGGGAAATTTTAGATCTTCACCTCTGAGATTTTATGGCTAATTTAACAAAAAATTAAGGGTCCATGAAATAGACATTTAGGTGTTTTACCCATTAAAATTCAAGAAATATGAAATATAGTTACCAAAATCTCTCTGGGCACTCAGTCTCCTCCACATACACAATTAAAATATTACAGAATGTTTCAGGATAGTGCATTGAGAAAAAACAAAGCACTCAGAAATGGCCTTGAAGTGTATATTATTTTTCTTTTGTCATGTATAAAATATAATGTCTCTTGTCTTAAAACAATTGAAAAATATTTAAACTGGGAAAATGGTTTCTCAGAAAAACATCCACACGATATATACTTGTTTAAATCTTTTATTTAACATAGAGTAAATATAACATACATTAAAATAGGCATAACATTCAATAATATTTTCTCCCTCTTTGAAATGATTTCTAATTATTTCATTTTAAAGCATGTGTGATTTAATTCTGTCATTCTGTTTTGGTCTCCTCACTTCTGGAGTGTGTCCAGAGAAAGGAAGCAGAGCCAGTGAAGGATCACAAGCCTCATGAGGAGCAGCTGAGGAACTTTGTGGCTGTTTAACCTGAAGGAAAGGATGCTGAATGGTATGCATACGTCTCTTTTATTCCTTCTTTGAGACACTATTTTTAAAAATAACTTCCATAGCTGTTATTCTAGGGAACAAAATTTAAAATAAACAGCCAAAATGCTGTATTATTAAAGGATAAAGAAAACATTCTAGATAAGCAAACCTTAAAATCTTCTAAGTTTTTGTGACAGTTTGTTTGGAAACATGCTTTATTACTAAATTTGTCCCTGCTTTTTAGACACAAAGAGAAAGAAATGGAAGGAAGGAAGGAAGGAAGGAAGGAAGGAAGGAAGGAAGGAAGGAAGGAAGGAAGGAAGGAAGGAAGGAAGGAAGGAAGGAAGGAAGGAAGGAAGGCCTTCTTCCTTCCTGCCTTCCTGTCCTTCCTTCCTTCCTTCACTGTCCTTCCTTCGCTTCCTTCCTTCCTCCTTACATTCCTTCCTTCCTTCCTTCCGTCCTTTCTCCCTTTCTCCCTTTCTCCCTTCCCCTCCCTCTCTCCTCCCTCCCTACCTCCACTCCCTCCCTCCCTCCCTCCCTCCTCCCTCCCTCCCTCCCTCCCTCCCTCCCTCCCTCCCTCGCCTCCCTCCCTCCCTCCCTCCCTCCCCCCTCCCTCCCTCCCTCCCCCCCCCCCCACTCCCTACTCCCCCTTTCCCCTGCATTAGATTTTTTTTTAAATTCCCTTTTTGTCAGTTTACACATTGTCTTCAGCCCATAATGATACATCCGCTGATCCATCAATCTAACGTGTACTGAACCACGGTAAAAAAATGAAATTATAGTCAACATAATTTTGAAATTCAGTTTCTCTTAGCTAGTCGGAATTTTGACGATACAAGGGCTGGAAGATGTCATTTATGAAAAATGACTACACAGATTGGTAGGATCATATACAAAATTTTGAGGAGCTTTCATGCATGATGTTGGTTAAGAACAGTATTTTTAAGCATCCAGTGCTTCTGACATCCTGATTTTCTAGCTGCTTCTGAATACTGCTAAGTACCATGTGTTGAAGGACACGCTGTTCCATTTTGAGCTATATTTCAACCATGCAAAAGGAAAACTATCTCATTTGGCAGCTCAAACCATCATCACAGCACAACCTGTTGAGACTTTCTAAGCTGTAAACCTCTTGTATCTGGAAATAGAGGAATTCTGTCAGACTTTCAAGAGAAAGTTGTTCACTTGAGATCAGCTTCACCAGTGGTACAAACTAGGAGTTTGACTTTGCTCCAACAGATTCACCTAGAAGGAAGCATCTTTACTATGCTATATTGTGAGAATGCCTCCAGGCCATTTCTGAAAATGAAACAGTGTTGACATGTGGGTATAATAATGCATGGTTTCTGTCAGCTTTCATTGTGGTGTCTGAGCAGATTGCCTCTTCCTGCTGGGCAAACTGACCTCTTGAGCCACTGAAGTTAATACTGACAAGAAATGTGCATCAGAGACTTGAAATGTCATGCTTCATAGTCCAGTGTATTAATATAAAATGAAACAGTCAGCAATATAGAGTAGTATACCACATGATGAACTGCAACAGCTCAAGGATGAATAGGTCGTCCATTTATACACTGAATTGTACAAAAATTTTATTTTCTTGAGATGCAAGTTTTCATTGCTTTTTGAAATGAGATAAGAACACATATATTCTTTGATTGCAACATAATCTGATCTGTTAAAAAAAACCCCACTCAACAAAACAATCTCACTCACCTAAGGCTTATGTACATGAGAGAAACTGTGGGAATAAACCAATCAACCTTTTCAGGAGAGACCATTTTTTTTATTTCCATTTTGGGTGCATAGCTTAGGAATAAACACACAAAAGGTCTGATCTGATGTCTAACAGTGACAAAAATTATTTCTGGAGAATCAAAGGTTATGGATTTTGATATAATTCTTGAAAGTCTTTTAATGTTCTATGTCAAAAAGACCTTCCATTCTTGAAGGTGTCTTTTGGGTGGTTGGGAAATTCACACGATTTTTCTGTATATCACAATTCAAGCCACTGATTACACCTACACAGGTTTCCTTAGCAGAGCAATGGGACTCCTGTGCTTTGTGGCGTGAGTGCCTCACGTATGTAATTTATGTAGCTTTCACATACTGAGATCTGTCTGTGACCATGTTGAAATATGCAGAAATTCTGCCACATTTTCACACTTCTGTCTTAGGCTAAATGCTATGAAAGTCATCCGGGGCTATTGTTGTCTGGAGTCCAGTCCTATTCATCTTTAATTAAAGATAATCTGTTAAAACACAGTTTGGCAAAGTCATTAGTAACTTCCTTAGCTATTCCTTCCTTCTAAAAAGAGCAGGGTGTCTCTGTTTTAATGTTTGGTGCCACTTCAGGCCTTTATTCTTTGACTGTTCAAGCCTCTTTCCAATACCACAAAAACCATAATAAATTTTCTGTTGGGGAACAAAAAGGTCTGTTTAAACTGCTCTGGACAAGTGTGAATTTGTGTTGCTATAAGAATAGCCACTGGCAAAAACACCCCTCTAAAAACACCAAAAAGATCAACCAAAAAAGCCACAAACAAACAAACAAACAAACAAACAAACAAAAACCAAGACAAAAAGAAGATATTAATGCCATGTTCAGACATTTGTTATTTCAGTACCCTGCATTTCATGATGCTTGTCTATTTATTAATTAATAAGTACTTCTAAAGACAACAGCCTTTGCTGATATCCCTCTGTTGTGTATACATGAGGTCTGTTAGTACTAAATATGGCACAGTGGTTTGTAGTGACAAAGTAGCCTGTAGAAAGATTGTGGTGTTTTGTGAAGATGTAACATTTCCTTCAAAGGAAGAGGAGTCATAAATCTAAAACAGATCATAAAAATATGCCACTTTGGATCAGAACAGTAGTTGCCTTCCTAGTCCTCAAAGTCCAAGTAGATCTTTTTCTTTCTCAGCAACTGATGGGAAAAACATTTTTTTCCAAATGACAAATAAAATTTACAGGATGCCACATAGCACATAGAACTGACAAGCAACAGGTGTTTGTTTTCAAGAGCTATGTTAGATTGCAATGCAAACCGACACCACTTGCGAGATCTATTACGTTCTTCCATTCTTGGAAACTGAAAACAATCCTATCATCTGCAGAGTCAGAAGCAGCTTGTAACTTAGAGAAGCAACCAACTGATAGAAAGGGTGTCAAGAGAATGGAAGAAAAACTTGAATAATTCTGGTTTTTGTCAGATTTTTTTATAAAACTTACATTTTATAAAGCTTACTTTTAAATCTGATTCTCTAATAGCTGTCTTGTTTTTTTTTATCAGTATTTTTAAAAGTTATATGTCTCCCTTAAACATTTACTTGCACTTTTCCAAATCAAGTTGCAATTCTTATGATCGGATACACAGAAATTGAATTTTGTACTACCCTGCTCAATGTTTTCAGCAGAAAGTGATTGCAAGATCCTGTACTAACACATTAATGGAGTAGCAATTTGCAGTTGATATAAATCTGTATTCAACAGAAAAGAACATAAATAAACAAGTGAAAATGGGTCCTCCAGCAACTGAATTCTGAATGCCACCAAAAGAGATACTTTCTTCTTGTTTTGGTGTTGATGGGTATAAGACACACCAATACTTGAACATAAAATACTAACACATTAAATTTTTGCCTTCGTTACTTCATATAGTATGAGATGCAACTTTATGCATTTTTCCCCTCCTCCAAGGCATAGATATCTTGAGGTGTTATGCATGGTTTATTATTAAGCTATTCACAATGGTACCTTTTTATTTAATATGTATTCTGAAGTGTCCTGGTTTAGGGACAAATTTGGGAGAAAACCCCTGAATAGGATCCCTATGGGAAGCAAACCCAAGTGGCCCCTCCCTCTAACCGGTCCGGTAAAAAACTTCTTTGGAGAAAAGTGGTAAAAAACTATTTTACTTAACAAACAAAGTACATACAAGTATAAAGAATGAATAATATGAGACAATAAAACCTCTCGTTCTGGAGTGAGATGGCAAATTGAGAAAGTTCTTGCCATGGAGGTAGCTTGGCTCTCTCTCAGTCTCTCCTCAGTCCCAGTCTCTCCGGTGCTGCTGGAAAATGCCGAGGTCCAGGCCCCGGTGGGCCGCAGGTGCAGCCCCCAGTGCTCCCCTGGGTTTTCAGTCCAGAGCAGGTTTAAACAGTTCCAAGAAAAAGGAAAAAAAACAGTCCAGGGAACTTCTCTGCCCTACCTAGCTGAAACTAACTAAAAGTAAAAATGTCTCTGTCCTGCAGTCTCTCCAAGCCTCCACCGAACACCCCGTCCAGAGAAGAATATGGAGGAGTCAGGCAGTTTTCTCAAAACAAACTCCGCGCTTCCCCTTGCTCTTAGAACCAGTCTTAAGGGCACAGAACTCAATACACAGCACAAACAGAACAGACGATTGGGGTTACAAGCATCATAAAGTTACCCTAGGACATGAAGATACATGGCAATTTTTTAATATCGTTCACCTATAATTGGTCTCTACATGGACATTTAAATGCTGGACACAACTCTATGAGTACAAACATCTAGCCAATTCCTCGTCCACTGAGTGGTTCATTCATCAAATCCATGTCTCTTCAGTTCAAAGATGAGACTGTCATGTGGGACAGTGCCAAATGCTCTGTACAAGTCCAGACAGAAGATATCAGTTTCTCTTTCTTTATCCAACACTTCTCTTTGGAGAATGCCACCAAGTCTGTCAGGCACAAATCTTTCACTTCATCACATTGACCAAAGCGTAGAATAAGGACTTTGCAATCAGAAATTGAAAAGCAGGTATGTTTTATTTCCAGCTGGGACACACCAGGGGGTATCTCCTCCAAACCGTGTGTACCTGGTCAAGACAAGGTCCAGGTTTAAAGACACATTGATCCCAAAAACCCATATCTCCCCACCCGCCCATTCCCTTCCTTCTCTCACTTCATAGTCTAATGAGCTGTCACGCCTCCTGGTGGCCATGAGTTGGGGTCTTGGGAGGAAGGCTGAGGTCTTCCTCAGGTTGATCTTTGCTTCTGGGCAGGTGCAGTGGAGACTTGGCTGGTTTTTAGGTCACTTTGCTCTTGCCAAGAAGAGGGTCTTGATTTTGCTGGATTCAAGCCACAAAGTTCTGCTTTGTCGATTTTTGACAAATACCTAGGTCCCCCTTTACTGAGTTTCAACATTATCCATCTTACTTACATGACTTCTACTTAGTAACTACCTAACAACCAAGCTTAGTAGCTAATCTTCTATGTGTTCTCAGTACAAGCTGCTTCTCTACTTTTAGAAAATCCCAAAAGCTGTTTCTAAAATCCTCTATTTTTATATTTATAAACATCCTCCATATCAGAATATTTTTCCAGATTCACATTGAGTTTTATAATCTCTTCACAACAAAAAAATACACTAGGAAATGATTTTTCAAAGACTGATGCTACTGGTAAAGTTTAAGTCAAATTTTGCCTAGAGATTTGGCAAGAAGCATGAACTCACCTAAACTTGTTTGAATAATTTGCAGCTATAGCATCCTGGTTTAGTCTTAATTATTACCTTCCTCTGGCAGCAACCCCACTGGAATGATGGAAGAAGAGAAGTACTAATCACATTAAGCGTGGCTTCCAGAAAATGTGGACGACTTCCCTCTGGAATACCCACCTCCTTAGATAAACACATGAAAGACTTCCTTAAAATGCAATTTTCCCAGTAGACAGCAAATGACTTATTCAGAGCTAATGTAGGCTTGAGTCTTCTCCCCTGGTCTGTGACCAGATAATTAATTAGCCTCTAATAATGAGAGTGTATCTCATGAATGAGATACTTGGGGACTTTGGTGCGTTAATTATTGGATAACTGCACCCTACCAGTTCTGGAAAAAAACATTGTCCCCTACTGCATCAGTAGGGATTAAAGGGAAGAAAATGCATGCAGCTCATCATACGTCTTAATGAAATGTGTTTTTTGCAACAACAGACTTTCATGGATTCACTAATATCCCTGAAAATATCTGTCTTGAGAAATTGTTTTAAAGATTTGCTTCAGAATATTTAATTATTTTTGGTTCATGAGAAGCAACATTAAAAATTAAGCCACTGGCAAACATTGAGTTTTTCTTAATACAGGACACACTTTCTAATGTTTCATATCACTAGAATGATATGGGATTTTAGTAAAAGTATCCACACTGCAAAATCAACACCTTTATTACAAAAAAGATAATAGCATCTTTCTTGTAACAGAATTTGTAGTGAGAGGCAATTTCTCCTTTTATTCATGTTTTAAAATTAAATTGAATTTTTATAGTCCTTTATGAAAGTATGAAAACCATGGTTTTATGTTCCTACACCATGAAGTAGCCATATTTATTATAGGAAACTACTTCAGTTTACAATAGGACTTGTTATTTGCAAATTTGTTGGGGCATGTTGGAGTCCAAGGCATTCCTTTGGCTGCCTTGGAGGGTCAGAGACCTGGACAGGGGGGTCTGGGACCCTGGCCCAGAGCTCAGAGGGACACTGGCTTTGATCTCAGTACATGGGAAAGGCTTCCTGCACTGCGGGAAGTATTGCAGGCCACAAAAGTGTGAAAGAGAGTAGTTTAGCTCATCACTACTACACAGTAGATTTAGGTTTTTAGCATTGAAGTGAATGGGGGCAAGATGGAGGATTTGGGGCGTTGTCTCCTGCTTCTTCTTTCTTCTTCCTTCACTCCATTTTCAGCAGTGACGGTGGCACAAAGTAGTTTAAAGAGATTGGGTCAAAGTAGAGATGACCTGTTTAGTATAAGTGATAGGTATTGGCAAGTAATGATAAATAAGAAATACGTAGCAAGTAGTATAAAAAATAGAGACAGCCCCGCTCGGGAGGAGTCGAGGAGTCTCCAGATGCCCGAGCAGCTGCACAGATCTTTGTGGGGCACTGAGAAAATTGTAAGATAAGAAATAATAAACGAAGCATGCAACCTTGAAAAATCAGAACCTGAAGACTCCGTCTCTTTCTTGCGTTTGGCTCAGAGCTTTGCAGAGGGCAAAAGACTCTAAAACCACCTGAATCTCGGGGAAAAAACCTGACAACTGGCGTCCCTGGGTGGGCCTCCTATAAAGGGGCACCGAAAGGGTCACAATTAATCCTCTGCAGTGAACATCGCAAGCTCTCGAAAGATCAAAAGCCAAACGTCAGCTCTGGATAAGAAAAACTTTTCTGGCCAGAGCAGCTCTTCTCAAATTTGTCCCACCAACAGATCTCCAAGGGCCCTGGAATCCATCACCCTGAAACCTGCTGGACAGTGATCAGGATACCTCTGAGACGAATTCGACCACGGCTGCACACAAGCCTTTTGCTTTGGTAAGAACAGTTGGATCTAGATCATGGGGGGAACCACTTCACAAGAACAAATTTCTATTTTAGAAGCCCTAAAAGGGATCGTTTCAAAATACAATGTGGCTCTGAAAGAGAAAGAGCTCCAGGCATTAATGCTCTGAGTCCGTTGTAATTACCCACATTGTGAGACCCGTTCTCTGTTTGAGCCAGGGTTTTAGCAAGAAGCAAATAGGGAGTTGTACGATAGAGCCACAAAAAAGGACAAGATAGCTGCAAAACTTCTGTCCGCAAGTAGAATTATGTTAGAAGCTATAGCAGAAAATACCAGTGAAAGTTCCAGGATTGGACAGCTGCCAAGCAGTGAAGGGGAGGATAGTAATGCCTTATCTATCGGCCAGACTGAAGCAGGACAGAAAAAATTGCTATCCCCAAGTTTAATACCTCCTCTGGGAGATGGGGGAGGGGGGAGCCCTCAGCTCTCTCAAGGTTCGTCATAGACTTCGTCAAAAACCCCAAAACTAGTCCCAAGAAAGAGGAAACTTTTAATCCATCCTAGCGATCAGGAAGAACTGGACATGCTTTATTTCGAGGCAGTTCCCGAGGACACACTACATTCTTCCCAAGAAGGGGGGGGGGGAAAGCCCACCTCGAAGTCCCTTTACCCCGCCACAGTCACCAAGCAGCCACACCCCGCTGCTCCTTTCCCTTCCTGTGCAGGAACCGGGTGCACAGGGGGAGGGAGGAGAGGGGGAAGCGCCGTCAAAACAACACGTTCCGACCGAATCAAAAGCTGAGGGCAGAACTGCGACACGTGCATGCGGGAGCGATCCTAACCTATCTCGCTGGGGCACAGAGCACAGCAGAGTGCAGTCAGAGAGCGCGTCGGGTGGGGAGGGGGCAGATCGCTGGGGAAACCAGTTGGCAGACGAGCGAGCCAAGATCGCAGGCGGCGAGATCGAGGCACGGGAAGAACCGGGAACCAGGTCGGTGATTCGGCGCACGCCAATGACGCAAGCTATGGGAAACAACACAGTTCAAAGTACATCCGTGTCGCGGAGCACAGGGGTGGGGCCAAACCTGGAAACACCAAGCAGAACACTACAAATCCCGGAAGCCTCAGCGGAGAATCCAAGCACAGGCGTGGCAGAGGCAGGGCGAAGCTCAAAGTGCGATCCTGCTCTAGGCGAGACAGATTCTGATGACGAAGGAGAAGGGGCGAACCCTAGGCGTGAGAGGGGAGGGCACACTCCGTCAGGCGCCACCGAGCCGAGACAGGCAGGGGCGAGACAGGCAGAGGCAGAACAGGCAGGGACGGGGCGTAGCCGAGGCGGAGAGTGTCTCGAGAGTGCCACCCCCAGGCGGCAGATGCCACGGAGCCTGACTCCGCCCACCAGCAACTTGCTGGTTTCTGATTCGCCTGCTCGCAGTGATTCAGAAACAGCTGCTGAGTTTTTGCAGATGGGTGCGCATCCAAAACTATCTCAGATTTTACAGATGTACCCAGAACTTGAAAGCATGTTGAGAACTCCGAGCCCGCAGAAACCAGCTGTTGACATGCCATCGTCACCCAGACGCGGAACAGCGAAGCCACAAACACGGAGAGCATCAATCACACCAAGCAAAGCATCTTCCGGCAGTGAATTACCTACGTTACACCATTTCTTTCCAGTTTCATATAAAAAATCAACTTCTTCAGAACAGCAGTTCAAACAAAAGCCGAGAAAACCTTTGCCAATAGTGAGGGATGACAAAGCTGTGAAAGAGGATCAGGGCATGTCAATTACTGATGACGACATCATCAGAATCACTGCCTCTGAAGGCATTCCTGTCCGGAAAACAAAAGCACTTGAGTTTTCACAGCAAGCTTCATCCTTCTTGTTATCTAAGGAATTTATGAAGCAGGGTTTTTTTAAAATTTACTGAAGCAGCTTCAGAATTTCAACACAACCCCATGTCTTCTTTCTCTTGGATTTTTCTTCCAAAGAAAAGTGCTGCAAAGAAATTTGATGATGCCCAACAATCGCTAGCTCCTGTTCTGCGGGAAAAGGAAAAAGAAAAGGAAAAAAAAAAGGAAACAAAACAGGATGAAGTGCAGCCTCAAAAACAGGTAGACCCTAGAAAGGATGAAGCAGCAGCAAAACAGCAAACACAGCAGTCAATTCCGGTGTCAGACAAGACACAAGCTTCTGCTACACCGGAATTTCTTGCAACAGACTGGACAGACATAAGGAAATATGCATTGAAAAAAGAGACGCTTCCGATAAGTTCAAAAGGCATGGCTATGCCAGTGACTTATGATGCACAGGATGTAAACCCAAGATAAGAGCTATTGGATCGTGAAGTCATCAAAGATTTGATGAAAGCCGTTCGTGATAATGGATTAGAGTCTCCACACTTCAAACAACTTTTAAAAGAGACATTTAACATATATGATTTAACACCATATGACCTCAAATCCCTTGCTTCAATGATCCTGACTGATTCACAATTTATCATCTAGGAAGCAAAATAGAGAAAAGCTCTTAATGAGCTCAAAGTCAAATACCAGGGGGGAGCAAATGCAGGCTTCACCATAGCACAATTAACCGGTGATCCACCACTTGACAATCCAGCACGTCAAGCCAGACTTTTTCCTTGAGACGTGTTAGCAGACATCAAGAATGCAGCCAGAAAGGCAATGGTGCAAATTCCACCAGCAGGAGTTACAGAAAGTAGTTTCACAGATATAAAGCAAAGTCCTTCAGAATCCTTCACCTCATTTGTCGATCGTCTCACATAAGCAGTAGACAGGCAGGTCACTCATAAAAACATTTGATTCGGTGTCTTGCATTTGCAAATGCCAGTCCAGAATGCAAACGTGTCATCAGTGCAATGCCAGGACAACCTTCTATAGCAAAAATTCTAGAAGCATGCAGCAAAGTGGGGACACCACAGCATGTTGCCACAGTTTTAAAGGATCAAGTAAAAAAAGCTATCAAAAAAGCATTCACAAATTTTCAACAAAAGCAATGCTACAAGTGTAGTGAACAAGAGCACTTCAAGAAAGACTGTCCAGAACTTGCAGAGATTGCAAGTTCACTAGATGTTTGTCCAAGATGCAGTATTCCTACTTGCAGTGCATGAGAACATTGTTGTAACACAGAAAATGTAAGTATGCTGTTTCTAACATCAAGGCACATTTATTTCTTTTAAGATTTTTAGCAGAAGGTAATGCACACGCAAACAAATTGACCATGCCAATTTCAAGAACTTTACCAAACATTTTTGAACAGGCAAAATTGAGTCATGCATTCTTCCATCAGAATGCTCAAGCACTAATGGAAACTTTTCACATTTCCAAAAGTCAGGCAAAAGAAATCATTAGTGCTTGCCCAGATTGTCAGCTTGTGCAGCCTCCTGCTTCCATGGGAGCAGTCAATCCAAGAGGATTGCACAGTTTGCAGTTATAGCAACCCAATGTCACAAAACATCCATCCTTTAAGGAACTCAGAAATGTTCATGTTTCAGTTGACACATTTTCAAGTGCAATCTTCGCATCATTGCACACAAGTGAGACAGCACAACATGCTTGTCAACATTTCTTGCAGGCATTTGCATCATTGGGTGTGCCGCAAGAAATCAAAACAGATAATAGACCAACATATATAGGGAAAATACTTGACAAATTCCTAAAGAAGTAGAGTGTCCACCATACCTTTAGTATCCCACACTCTCCAACAAGTCAAGCAATCATTAAGAAGACACATCACACATTGAAATCCATTTTAGACAGACAAAAAAAAAGAGAAGCAGACGCAACACCATACATGCGCTTAAATAAAGCCTTGTATGTGTTAAATTTTCTAAATAGCTCTTTTGCAGAACCAACTTCACCAATTATCAGGCATTTTTCAAACAACACAAAAGTGAAACTGAAAGAAAATCCTTTAGTTTTAGTCAGAAACCCAGAAACAAAGCAAATTAAAAGGCCATTCAAATTAATAACTTAAGGCAAAAGATATGCTTGTGTCTCCACAGCAGTTGGACCAAAGTAGCTAGCAGTGAGGCACGTAAAACCGTACCGAGTCCAGACGTAAGCAGAGCCAGACCCCAAGACCAGAAGAAGAGAAGTGGGCACGCAGACGTGAGCTGATGTCAAGACAGCAGACATCCCTTCATTCTACGTGCAAAAAAAGACTCTAAGACTTAAGTTTTCTTTGAGGCTTAAGTAATGTTGCATTTTTAAGAATTCCCATAGGAAAAAAGCCATTAAAAATGAAAAAACTATCATTATGCCTCATTCTCTCCTTAGTTTCCTTGAGCAATGCAGCAGTTTTGCCCGTAGCTCAACCAAAAGAGAATGTTTAAGAAACTCTAGCCAATGCATCAAGTTTAAATACCATCTGCCTGACACATTCAAAGCCAAAGAAGCACTTTCAACATGTTTAGTAGAGTTGCCAGTGAGCAAATAGCCGATTCCAAAAAACATCCCTCCAGTGATTTCAACGTCCATTGTGAATCCAGTGAACCAATGGGATGTTTATATGAAGTTCCTTCCTGGAGCTTCTTTTAAACCTCAAAAACTAGAAATTCTTAGATCAGTCTAAATGCAATTTTGTGTGAAATTGAGCCTTTCTAGAGTGGCACAAAATAAAACTATAGACGTCACTCCAAACCTCAATTTTTACAAAAATTCATCATCTTAGTGTAATCACACTAGACAAGCCATCCAACCATGTTCCAGCTCAATCGCCGAGAAAAAAACTTTTTCATTTGTAAAGACAAAATTTAGCCCGCAATCCCCACAAATGCCACAAGTAGTCCATGCAGCATTGGAATGCTTCCATTGCTAACACCCAACATAATGTTAAAAAGAGAACAAAAATATAGAGGGAAAAAAATCTGTCAAAATGTATGATCCAAATTGTAATAATGATGTTCACACATAGAGCAAAGCTCAAAAAATTGCAGTTGCAATTTTTGCACCACAAGCAGCATCAAGAGTAGCCTTGACACAATTAGATCAGGTAAGCTATTGGCTAAGCAAACATGCCCAAGCCACCTCTCTTGCACTAAGTGACACGTTATTAGACGTTGACAGTGTAAGGCAAGCAAGTCTCCAAAACAGGGCAGCAATAGACTATCTATTGCTGACCCACAAGCATAAGTGTGAAGAATTCGAAAAAATGTGCTGCATAAATTTGTCAGATCATTCCAAATCCATTCATAAAAACATCAAGCAATTGCAAAAGAGTGTAAACAAACTTAGAGAAGTAACTAAGTCATAAATAGATAGTGTGTTCAATTTATTTGACTTTTCGCCATTGTAAAAAAAAATTTAAAAACAGTTATATATATTTTAGTAAGGCTTGTAATCTTTCTCATAATCTTACCGTGTTTGCTTCGATGTATACGGCAAGCCATAGTCAAAGTTGCCAAAAAAATGTTTTTCGTTCAAACAGGACGGGGAGATGTTGGAGTCCAGGGCATTACTTTGGCTGCCCTGGAGGGCCAGAAACCTGGACAGGGGGGTCTGGGACCCCGGCCCAGAGCTCAGAGGGACACTGGCTTTGATCTCAGTCCATGGGAAAGGCTTCCTGCTCTGCGGGTGGGATTGCAGGCCACAAAAGTGTGAAAGATAGTAGTTTAGCATATCACAGGGTGATAAAACAGTAGATTTAGGTTTTTAGCATTGAAGTGAATAAGAGCAAAATAAAAGATTTAGAGCCTTGTCTCCTGCTTCTTCTTTCTTCTTCCCTCACTCCATTTTCAACAGTGACAGTATCACAAAGTAGTTTAAAAAAATTAAGTCAAAGATAACCTATTAAATATAAGTAATAAATATTAGCAAGTAATAATAAATAAAGAATACATAGCAATTAATATAAAAAATAGAAACAGCCCCGCTCAAAAAAAGTCAAAAAGTCACCAAATACCCAAGCAGCTGCACAGACCTTTGTAGAGCACTAAAAAATTTATAAGATAAAAAATAATAAACGAAGCACACAACCTTAAAAAATCAAAACCTAAGAACTCCGTGTCTTTCTTGTGTTTAGCTCAAAGCTTTGCAAAAAGCAAAAAACTCTAAAACCACTTGAATCTCAAAGAAAAAACCCAACAGGGGCTCACCATCTCATCCATCTGGGGAATATCTGCTTGTGATGTACACAATCAGTCCCTGTTACATGTAATACAAAATATGTCTGACCATGTAAAAGCATGAAATTTAACTTTGGCTCATGCCAAGTGGTTATGCCGTCTGCACGGGAGTTACACCAATTGGTATCTTCTTGCAACAATACCAGCCATAAGCTATGAACTCAGAGTATTTTTCTTGGGAAAAATGGGTTTGCCTGAAAATCAGATTTTTTTTTTTTTTTTTTAATTATACAGCTGAAGTTGTTTTGAGAATTCTACCAATTCCAAACAATCTTGGATAAAAATATCTTGGTGTTACATTGTATGCTGCTTCTTGTACACAGTATTTTACACATTATAAGATTTTACTGTCTTATAGAAAAAAAAATAAAAATAAAAACCTTAGGAAAGTACAAGAACTATTCAAAAATGTGTAAGTTATAGCATAAATTATATCAGATAATAACAGACACATTTTTCTTTCATAAACAAACACATGCATATAAAAAGGGTAAAGATGGTGAAAAAACACAATTAAAATCTTCAGAAAGCTGAAAAAACTCTTCATAATTATATAATAGAAATTAACTCTTTTATTCCTCCATTTGTTTACCTGAGATTACAAAACCTTTTGGGAAGTCTTATACACACGGGATACACAAAGTTTAATTATTTGAAATAGGATAATCATTTAATATTTAGTAAAAAACCTGAAGTGAATTTTTATTAAAATTTTATTGAAGCTTCAAATACCGGTCTGAAATCTTCAAAATTAATTTAACTTCTCAAATATGAAATAAAATATATAGTATATTCCCTATTTGGAGATGCATTTCTATCAAACTAAGAGGAATGGATTAAAAAAGAACAAACAATGAGCTAGAGAATTAAGAAGACAATTTTTTTTAAGGCAGGACATGCATCTCATATAAGTGTCTCTTTCCTAAATCCTGTTCTGCCTTATTCAGGAAGTCCTGATTTTTCTGGTTTTGTTTTTGTTTTGGAGAGGGGGAGAAAAGAATCACTTTTCTTGTAAGCCATGTAAATAGAAGTGATAATTTTAACAGAAGGTTTTCTGAAACATATATGTCTGAATACATATATCAGAACAATTGTATAATATGTTTCTTTGCAATAAGAAAATAGTAGGAAGGGAAGTACTACTGACAAAGACACAAAGGTGTACTTGTTGCCTTTTATTCACAAGAATATAACAAAGTAGTAAGTACACTGAAATAATGAAAAATTTAGTTTCTCCTAGTTGTCTGCATAGAATGTAAGTTAGACTGGTTCTGCTGCTTTTATTTCTTTTTGGGTAGGTTTTCAGAAAACTGGACAGTCCTGACCGGCAGTTAAGATGCAATGGACAAATTAACATTTTCTGATGCAAAACTCTTCAATTGGAAATTGCTGTTGACCAGCTCTTCAATAAGACTGCCTTAATTCCAAGCCTGCTCGCTGTATAATAAAATTGATTTTGCCTACTCAATAACCTACCTGCAGTCAAGAGGCAATTAGAGTGTACCATATTCTTCATTGTTTTTCAAATCGTGAATCTTACTATGGATCACCAGTGATATTAGCTAAGTGAGGCACAAACTATTCTGAAGTGATGTTCAGAAAATAATCCTCATGGGGACTGAAACTAAAAATCAATTTTGGTACTACAATTGAAAAGAGTATAAGCTTTTCTAATCTTCCAGAGAAAAGTACATTTACCTTTCAGTGATGACTGACACCCTCATGCAGAATCACGTAAAGATTTTGTCTTGAAATTCACGACAAAACTTATCCATGTCTTGAAATTCCTGACAAATTCAGTGTTCCTGCTGAAGTTACACTTTCTAACTGCTGCATTGGAGAAAGTAGCAAAGTAAACAACTCAGTCTACACACAGCACCAAACTTGCTGTACTGCTTATACTTAATTCTTATGATTGTTAATAGCCTGCTATGCTTAGTGGGATGCAGTTAATGAATTCAGAACACACAGAGCTGGCAATGTTAGGTAAAGCATTCAAACTCCAGATGCAATGGCAAGACTTCTTTTCAAATATTCAAAGCAGCAATCTTGGGTCAGTTTTATGGACCTTTGAACGTCCAAGCAGAGAACAGGAAATCAGTAAGTGGGCCCTCAGAGAATTATCTTGTTTAAAATAAATTTACTGCTGGTATGTAAGTTTTGGATTGAGAATATATTCTTCTCAGTTCCCAGCAAAAGTGAGCTTTTCCTGGACAGTGGGGAGCACTTTGTGCTGTTGTGTGGTCTTGCTTTTATCCACACGAGATGTGTGCTGGGATTTTGACAGACCCTAAAGACTTTCATATGTTAGGAAGGCAAAATATAACATTTAATTATGTCTTGGAGACATAGGAGAACCTTTCAAAAAGTCTTCTGAGAGAAATTAATCTTCTATATGTTTTCAATGTATTGTAGTTTATAAACTACTAAATGGAAATATTGGAAATATCTAGAGTCTCATTTTCCCTAATGCCCCCTGCTTCTACACATGAATGGAAAACCATTTTATGTAACTTATTTTCCTGTGATTACTGAAGTATGGAGGTGGAATTTTAAAGATGTGTCTTTAAGCTGTAGACTCACTGTGAAAGCTATTACATAGTCCTTATTACCGCATCAAAGTATTTAGACTCAAATTGAGCTACTGAAGTCCTGGTTGCCCAGAAGTATGGGAACTGCTCGAAAAATGAGACAAAAGGTATTCCCTTCAGTTGTCTTAAATAAAAGACTGGATCCATAAGGCTTTGACTTTAATTTTTTAATGTTAAACCATCTATTGAAATCTCTACCCTCTCAGAAGACATGGAGACCAAGTTCTGAACATTGAAAATATAGAAGCAAGGTTTTTTCAATAGCAGAATGCAGTGGGGTCTGGAGAGAGATGTGCCTTGAGAAAAAAGAAAACTCATTTCAAACCTATGATGGTTGCTGCACATCTATTTGCCAGTGAAACCACAGAGGGCAAGTGATTTTGATTCTGCTATCAGCAAGTGGGAGTGTTTCTTTATCTTTTAGCACACGTATTGGCAAAATAATCAAAAGACCCAATGGAGAGAAGGTTAGTGATTTTTCTTCTATTTGCTGCTGAAATTTGGACCTAGTGACTGATTTATGCCAATGAAACATCAGCCATAGTTGGAAAAAGCTACTTAAACTGCTAATATGCCTCCCATCAGAAAATGCTCAGTTATCATTGTCTATTGCTCTTTGTCTTCTGGAGGATTTTAGTTCATATTTTTCAAAGGTATGAGTGAAAAAAAAATTAGAGATAAATATTAAACTGTAATGTGTAAGTATGGAAAGTATTTGAGAGCAAAATATTTGAGGAATCTATCAGAAAACTTGTAGCCAATATATACAGCTTAAACAATTTATTGTGTGCTGTGGTGATTTTCAAGTCTTACTTCATATGTGGGATATGAAAAAACTACCTGGAAGGACTATTTCTGTTATAAAACTAGAGTTCTGCTTCAGCATATCTACTTATGCTGGCTCTCAAAAAAAATCTAATTCAATGGAGTAGGAATCATTTTTGTAAAACCTTGAAAGCTCAAACTTATAAAGTCTGGGAAACTGGATTTTTCTTATCACCCTTGTAAGGAATAGACTGCACATGATATTGGATAACAGATTTAGATGTGAAATTGATCTGACTGGTTATATTAGTCTGGTAAGTAAATAACTAGAATGATATATTTAGGGAAATTCTGTGGTTGATTGAGAAAAAAAAAAGAATATCTTAATATAAAATTGTGATAGATGTGAGAACAGTAATATGCATATTGAATACTTTCATTTCATTAGTTAAAAAGATCAAAGAAACCACATTTCCTTGAATCTGGAGTTATGGTACTATGAACACAACAGAAAATAGAGAGAAAAATGTATTTGCTCATCCCATGAAATTGGCTTCATTCTGCAAGACAGAACAAATACAGCCAAAATGTCATAGCAAGAAGTGAAATCAATAATAGTATTACGGAATTATGCATCAATTTATTTTAATAAGAAGGGGGGAGAAAAAAAAAAAGGTGTTATTTCTCTTGTGGTAACTGTGTAAATTTCAGTCTGATCCCCCAAAAGAACTTTTTGGTCCTTTAGATAATTATTTAGTCTGTAATTTGATTCTGTTTTTCTTTGGTTGATGATCTAATAAGAGACCCTCTTTGCCTGTAAACTGTTTTATGCTCTGTGCAGTACATGAGAAAGTAAAACCCAGAGTTTACTTGAAGAATGGATAAATGTGATTGCCATCCTGATTTTGAATATGTTGAAAAAAAGAAAATGCTATTTTAAAAATTCGTTTTTGTTAGAGTATGATACTAAAGTACTACATTTGTGATTTTTTGTTTTCATAAATCCATGCATAATAATAATTTATGAGTAAGATTTAAGTTCTTGTATATCATAGGCTGTTGAAGATATCAGCATCAATTCTAGTGATTTTAACTATACACTCTACTTATTTTAGGCACCTCAGATGGATTTCTTCATATTCTTGATACAACCTCTTGGTCATTTGTGTTATTCATCAGAATATGAGTGTACTTGCATCTCTGAAGCCTAAAGGATAAAGTGAAAAGTAGGTATTGAGCAGCATGTTGTTAGAGTAGATGAAGCAAGTACACTAAAAAGGGATGTTTGCCATATTTGAAATTATTGTGACTATTATCCCTTTCATTAAAAAAAAAAAAAAAAAAAAAAAAAAAAAGGGGTGGGGGGGGATCTGTAGAAGGAAATATTAGTCACTAAATAGTGGTCTATTGGTTTTAATATAATGAGTAACAGGATGACCTGAATTCTGGACCCTTGAATAATTCAGACTCACCTCCTAGAATTACACAACAAATCAGCAATATCATTCTCTATGTAAAAAAATAAATTTAAAAAGTGGTGTGGTCAAATTGTTCTCTATCCTAAAGAGGACTTCCTCATTGAATCCCCACAGGTACTATTACACAGTTATATAAATATTATATATCAACACAGTATGATTATATTATTACACTTAGATTTGGTTGAGGTTGCTTTTGCAGGAGCAAAATTTCAGGTAGACATTTATTGTAATTAAGTTTGATGTGTTCTTCTGTAATTATGTTTGATATGTGCTGTTTCTGTCTGTCCATGGGTACGTATATAAGTAATAAACTATTCTTTAAAATTTCTTGATTATCTCAGCTTAGGATAAAGGATATTGGCAATTAAGGATTCTTTACTTGAAGTACCTTACCCTACCTGTTAACTCTTTAGAAACAGGCATCTGCAGTTCACCTTTCCTAGTCTAATGCTAGGACCTTATCTGAAAGATCTAAGTTAGCAACCGACCTGCCCATGCCACCTCAATACATACTATTAGCATCTTCCAAAGACAACTGAATCATTGGTCTCTTCCCATTACCTGCAATGTTTCAGTGGCTATTGTAGTGTAACAAGTGTATTGACTGCAGTCTTTGGGAAATCAAGTTGACGAAGACTATAGCCAGTATATTCTTTGTGCTTAATAGTAACTCAACACAAGTGATAACTGTGAAAGATATTACCTCAAATTGTCAGCAGCTGATTAAATGCTTCAAATTGCACATAAAACCCCAATGTGCTGATTTTGCAAGGAAGTGATTTTTCCAAAAAAGTTCTAGCAAAACCAATCAGTTACATGGTTTGAACAGTGGCATGAACTTTTTCTCTCTTGCAGTTTTGTTAATAAACTTATCTTTATACCATTTTAAGTTTTGAGCCTGCTTTCTCCTCTCCTAATCGTATCTCACAGCAGCAAAAGAGTAAATAATTCTAGTAGACACTCAAACCACTACACATAATTCAGGAATCAGAAATAGGCAAACTTGAAATCACTACACCCATAAATTTGGAAAGCCTTAAATCTGATCAGAAAGAGAAATTAATTTTCATACTCCATAATCCAAATAACTAAATTATTGCAGATTTTTACAAGATGATATCCTCCCAGATCTCATACATTTAATACATCACTCTTCTATTCATGATCAATCTGAGTTTTTAAAGAACCTCTGCAGTAAGTAGGATCACATCAAACTCGGGAAGCGTAGGCTGTAAAAGCATTTACTGTTAAAATGAACTTAGAAACTATTATCTATAAGGGAAAATTTCCAAGTACTAACCTACTGAAGTAAGAGTTTGCAGAGCAAAATACACAGAATCCATAACTACAAGAAAAGTCTAAAACTGATAAATGGATGAAAATCCTTTAAACTCTGTAATTTTGAATGGCAGCTGTTTAATGAAAGGCTGATTACTGAAATTAAACATTGGCTTCATTATTTCACTCATTTTCGTATTTCTTTTCATCTCATTAACCTTGCCAAAACTACTCACAAAAAAAAAAAAAAAAAAAAAAAAAAAAAAAAAAAAAGTAAAAAGGAGGCAATTGCACTGAGCTTTCTTTATCCTGATCTCACTAACCTCACTTATACCTGTGAATTAATATTTAAAGAGGTAATATACAATTATATTTATCTGAAATCATGGGACCAGTTATTTATATTGACGTTGTCATTGATACTAGCAGGCATTTTCCCAGTGACTATTTATTGATGCAGCAGTAGGGAATCTGAACAACTAAATATTGGAGAGCATTCTTGACTGACCATGGAAAGAAAAAAGTATCTCTATGTAGAGTGCATTGACAGCATCTTCCAATTTTCCTGTTTCAGGCTATACATAAACTTTTGTTTATGCTCTTCATTCATCACCTGATCTCTGTTTGCGTCTCCAAATTGCTGCCCAACATCAAGTTCCTAATCCTGCTTCCAGAATATTCGCCTGAACTAAGAAATTCAGCTTGTTGTATTTACATCTGCCCTGGTTATATCTTCTCAATTGTAATGTTGTCCCACTGGTTAACTTGACTTTGGACATATTTCATCCTGACAGACCAGCACCACACCAGGACTGACCCCTGATCATTGTCTACATACTGGATTCTGTCTCTAACATGCCAAGCCCACACCAAAGCTCCTTGCTAGTGAGGGCATTGACCATGCTTCAGATTATCTAAAAACAGAGCCTAAGGAAAGGAAGGGCAGCCTTCCAGTTTTTTTCATGTTAGCTCTTACCAGTGAAGGACATCATCTAAATTCCATTTGGATTCAGTCAGCTGAACTCCTAGAAAATGAGATGTGCTCAGGGCCACCACTACTTCTTTCCTATCTATGATTTTGACCATGTCTTCGTATACACTTCATACATGACCATGTCTTTTGTAGGTCTCTAGAAAGAAACAAAAATAGTTGTTTTCCTTTTTACAGGGTGATGTTCTAAGTGATATGTAGAATATTTTGCTTGTTATGTTTATAAAGAAAGCAATCTTAGGTGATTTCTACCTGAAAAACCATCACTTGTATCATCAGTGGTCTGTTATTGTCCAGTTGTCTTTACTGTCTGTCTGGCAGTATTTGGGCATATTAACAGGTATTCCTGAAGTTTAACAATCCAACTGATTTCTGAAAATAGAACAAATACTGCTGGAAGTTCTTAGGTAGTTTTGCTTAGAGTCTACATTACTAATAGACCATGTTGGTTTGCTTTGTGGAGAAAGGCCATGTTGAGAGGAGTCTTCTGTGCTCAGAAGAAAGCTAAGAAAAATTAAGTGCTTGTGAGTTCTTATAACATTGAACAGCTAATGTGGATTGGGGATTTATGTCCTATTACTGCTGGTGATGTTATTGCGGCAATCCCATTTAATATGATTGTAAGATGTAATGAACAAGTTAAAACATTTAGAAAAACCAAGTTGCTAATATAGCACATATCAGGAGCCACAGTTCTCACTTTCTTCAGCTGTATTGTGTTGTACCAAATAAAACCCTGTTTACCATGATTCTCTTGATGATGAGAGATGTCACCTACTTTTACTCATGCAGGGACAAACATATTTTTTATCAGGCAGGGACATTTTTAAACAGCACAGAAGAGATAACAGCAAATTTGTGCAATTGAGACATGAAGAGTAACAAATATTTGCAAGCTTTCTATTTTTGTTATTGGATGATCTCATTGCTGAAAAAACATAGAACAGCATCTGGTCTCTTAATCAGATTAAAAATGTGTTAATCTTGTGACAGTAAAGCGCATCAGATGTTTCTGTAAATGTTTAGTCCCTTACTGTGTTTTACTACTGAGACACTTTCTTGATTAGGCCACTCAAACTTGAATAACAAAAGGTATAGAGAGAGGCATACAGAAGAGTCAGGTGCAGAGCACAACGGCAGAGGATTTGTACAGAGAGAAGTTTCTTCAAACCAGGTTGAAGACAGTATGATGACTCTAGGCTAATGATGGCCCATACTGACATTGTGAAAAACAAAAGTAGCATGAATATCACAGGACTCTCCAGGATGGCAGATATCCTCTTTAGGCTGTGTATGAGGTGGGTCTCTCTTTGCTTTAAAACAAACAATCCAAGTATTTCTAAGTCATGGTTTTATTTTTTTCTTTGTATTTTTGTTTGTATTGTAGTATCATTTGGGGCACTTTTTTTTTTCCTTTTTTTTTCCCAACAAGGATTAAAAAGACTTGAAATGTTTTCAAGTTCAGTCATCAAACTCCTTTTGTATCATGATTTAGATTATTCTTAAAAATAATTTTCTTGCATTTTTTTGTCTTGATGCTCCTACTGAAAGGCTGCCATCAGTATTTTATTATTTTAGAAAATCTTTTAATTTCTGGTTTAAATATATTAACATCCAGTAATTTATTCTTTAAGCTCAGATTGTGCTTCCACCTTTCTTTCTTTTTCTCATCTCCATATTCAATAACCATTTTGTTTGAATATATAAGACAAAAATACTTCTTTGGCAGTACGTTTTTTATTCCATCATCATACCAAATTTTCCTGGTCCACAGGTATGTACAGGACAAATATGTTTACTTTTTAAATTTATTTATTTGTTATATAGATAAGAGTTATATAGATAAGAACAATTTTCTGGTGTCCTATGCTGGAAACCATGGCTAGAATGCTCCTCTATATACTCTGAGATAACATTTGCCATTTCTTTACTGAATTATTAGTAATTTTGTAATCTATCATAAGATGATGGAAAAAAAGCAGAATCTTTTTACACTAGTCAGTTGTAATTAGTAGGCTTGTAGCACAATTTGTTATTAATCCCCAAGGGCTCTGATCTTGCCCTCTATAATTTGTCTGATTTCCTGTTACTCTGGTCATCATATTTATGTGGCTCTTCATGCATGGTATCTTAATATCCTTCCAAATTACTTCCATGCTTACATTATCAGAAACTTCCTGGGCCACTGCAGGTTAATAATGAATTACTTTTACTTTTAGGAAGTCGAAGTTCGATTTTTGATTGATTGTGGTTCAAACAAGAAATGGAATAAAGAACCACTGAAACAAAGGAGGAATATATGGAAATTCCTCTTCTTCCACTGACAATTCCTGTTACAAGATCCTGACAATCACTATATTTATTTATTTATTTATTAAGCTCATTAATTATTGAGTCATTCTCAGTGTGTTGTCTTGCAACACCTTTCATGGACAAAGTTAGATATATCAATGTTCTCTTAAAAGAACCGCTAATTTGGAAAATATATTACTAAGATTTCTATGTGGTGAGAGAATTATTTTTGATTCTCATTAGTGTTTCTTAATCAACAGCTGTTTAACTTTTTTTTTTTGTGATAAGACACTATATTCTTGTCTTATTAAATCATACAAAAAGTGTTCCAATCAAAGTTATATTAAGTTTTTTAATCAAAACATCTTATTATGACTTTTATTCTAATGGCTTAAGATTAATTTTTTAGTAGCAAACATACTGCTAAATATTGTTTGTGCTTTTACTGCAAAAAAATATTTGACAGGAGAGAAAACAAAACCCCAATGCCTTTGACACATGCATCGTAGTTTTTATGTCATAGAAATGAAAAAAATAATTCCCAATGGTACTTAAATATACCAAGTATATGTTTCAATCAGAAAGTATGTTGCAATTTCAAGTGGTGTTTTGTTTTATCAGAAAACTGTGAAGAAGGATCAAAATTCCCAAATAACAAAATTTTATTTTGTTTTGACTTGTTTTATTGATTTCTTTGATGGTAGAAACTTATGATTGATGTGGTAGCATTTACATGGTTTTTATATTAGGCTGCTGTTCAACACAGGTGATACAGATATCAAATATTTCAATGGTAGTTTAGTGGTTCACCTGACAAAATATTTTGTTGTCTATTTCATTGTTGATCTCTTGTAAAATTTCAAATTCTATGTAGCAGTTCTTCTTACACTGACCCCTTATTTCAACATCTGTTATTATATAGCAACTCTTCTTTTCTTGCTAAAGAAAATCATGGACATCCTGGAGAACAAAATCTGATTCTTCACATATATAGTTGTTACTGTTTAGTTTCATTGTTCATTCCAAAACCAAGCGAAATAGTTTTAAAGTCTCAGAAAAGATTATTCCAGGTTGTAAAAAAGGTCCAGGCTTATTTTTTATCCTTCTAATCCTCTTAATATTTTATTTCATATCCTTTTTACTACTTATGTGCAATCTTTTACTTCCAGTTACTCAAGGAAAAAAAAAAATAAATCTGTAAACCTGTAAGCAAGACCTGTAAGCAAGACACTAATCTTCTACACTTTCTTAAGTTTTCTCAGCTTTCCCAGATGAAGTGACAGATGGAGTTTGTGGGTTTATGCAGAGCTGTTTACAAAGAGTAAGTTATAATAAGGTAGCTTAAGAAGAACTTAGAAGTTGACCAGACACTACTGAATTTATGTTCAAATTTTTTTTCAAAAATTATAACTGCAGTAAAGAACAGAATGGTCTTTAAATGTGAAAATTGAAGAATCAATAAATTAATAAATTTTTAAAAATTATTTTCCCTTTTTTATGAGGATAGAACATTTGAGTGACATAGTTTATAAGAGTAAGGTGTCTTCATGTGTCATCCTATGGAAACCACAGCAAAAATTTCCTTATCACATTTCAGAACTTTTTGATCTTTGACATGTTTTTTCATGTCAGTCTTGGCTGATGTCCCCTGATGAGTGATGAGTATCTGTGAATCCAGATGTATAAGGCTGGCTAGGATATGTTTCAATGTTAATTTGAAATCGGGCCTTCAGGTGGTGATATTGCCACTTAAATATCAGTGGAGCCTTAACTTTAAAATATATTCTGAAAAATCTAGAAATTTAACTTCTGATTTTATTATAGTCAGTGCTTCTTTGTTCAACACTATGCCTATGAAATAGTCTGAGAATGATCTGAAAGAACTTGCACTGCCACTTTTGTACTGACACTTTTATAAGTTGCTCCTGATGCTCCCAGTAATTCAGGAGCACATGAAATAGGACTTAATAGAATGCATCTGTCCATTCTTGTTATAAATGGCCCCAAGTAAGTGGAAAGCTTTAAAGATCTTTATTATCTTAATATGAAAACATCTAACAGTGTACAGATTATGAGTTGGATACTATTTATCAGTATTTCAAAAATTATCTATGTAGCAAGAATTTATTTTATTCCCTGTACTTTCTAGAGCACTAAAGGAAACATGATTTAAAAGGCATATTATCTCCTCATGAAGAATATCACACTGAGACATTTGTGTTGCATCTTACACATATATCCAGAATCACACTCCAGAATCTGGAGTCTTCTGTCCAAAACTTCAGCAGTGTTCACAGACAGAGATTCATGTCTTTATATACTTGTGCTCATGTTTGTGTACATGTACAAAGGTGAATGCTTAACTTAATCATAAATCTTCAACACATCATACTGTCCATATAGAATATAGTTAACCAGAATAATCTAATTAAGAACATAAAAATGAGTAATTTTGGAGTAGAGAATAAGCATACATATCCATGGGGGATTTCCTTTGAACAACTGCAGTATCAAACGGGATAAAAAGGTCACACTGAAGTAAATAAATTACAAATCACAAAGGGCAAACATAAACTATAAATTACTATAGAAGCTAGTCAATCATAGAGAGATATGTGCATGGAGATAAGTAATTTACTTTTTAAGTCTGAAACAAGTCTGCATTGGAAGGTAATTATAATTTGACACTAATTTGAATATGTATCAGTTGAACTCATATGAGCATGAATCACTTGTGTACATTACATTTAATTCAGTGTTCTGATATAACAGAAATGCTATTATTTGTGCACATACCTCCATCTTTGTGCTCGAAGTAGCTATCTGATGAATGACCTTCACTAAATTACTTTTTAGAACTTTGAACTGCTGTTTTGCTCTTCAGATGTATTACTATAATTACCTGTCTTAATTCAATTTTATACTGTTGAGTATTACTTATTGATATCTCTACAAACATACTCAATACTTTTATATTCCTAATAGATGAAAAAATTTGTTCATTCATTTAGTGTTAAAAAACCCCCAAAAAACAGTCCATCAGTCTATAAATAAAAGAATGCTGAACATATTTTTTTCATGGTTATCTCATGCTTTATGATTAATTACAATCAATGCACAAAAATTTTCTTGGGTGTGATTCCACACTTGAAAAAGTCAGGAAGCATGTTAAGACAAAGCATAGAGATCAACAAGTACTAAAAAATGTATAATTTAATTAAATCATTGCTTTAAGATTGTTCTATCTCCTCTTTCTTGTTTGGGGTTTTTGTTTTGTCTTGGGGTGTTGGGTTTGGGTTTTTTTGTTTTTTTTTTTTTTTTTTTGTTTTTTGTTTGTTTTTTTTTTTTTGTGGTTTTTTTTTTTGTTTGTTTGTTTGGGGGTTTTTTTGTTTTTGTTTTGTTTTTTTCCTTTAGCTGAATTGATTTCAGGTTCCGTTCTTTAGTATTGATTTCCCTTACAGATTCAAAGGCATGGTTAAAAGGATTCAAGAAATGTCTGATCCTCTGCCATAGTCTCATTTTTCATTTCACTCCAGCAACAATTTTAGTCAGAACAGCTGCAACATACTGCAAACACGCCATGGAGAGGAAGCTTGTAGCTTGCTTTTGAAAGCTGGTAAAAAAGAAGTATAACTGCATGAGAGAAAAGATAAGCACTGAGAAGAGAGCTAATACATGTGGAGTCCATAAAAAAGGGTAAATTTTGAATTTGAAATGGATATTGCAAGTATTGTCCAATGGTGAACAGTTTTTTGTGTGTGTATTTACATACTGCAAGAATTAATTGCTCTTGGGAGTGAGGAAGACAACAAGATTTAAGTGAGGTGGTAGTAAAAGACAACATTTATGAGTTGATAAAGGGAGAATTTAAGTTTATTTTACAGTTGTGCACTACTAGAAGCATTTAAAGTGTAATTATAATTTAAAGATTTCCAAAATTGCTCACACATGATGAAACCTATCTAAAGATAAAACTGCAACTTTTATTATTGTTCAAGTAGTATTGGATAAAAACTTACTTAATCCAATACAGTGTCCTAAAAGGAATGTTTCAGCAGAGTTTCAAACTGGAATCTAAATAAATATTAATTATAGGAGCCTACAGCCAGTGCTTATCAAATCCTTGTTACAATGTCAACAGCTTTGAATGATATATTCTATTAATGGCTAGCTTTAATTTATAAATTTAGTAATTTTAAAACTTTGGTATTTTTATAAAGTTTGACACCACAAATAAGTCACAATGGTCTTCCAATTTATACATATATGATTATATTTACATTGCATAAATATTTATATTTAATTCTTTTTATTTCGCTAAGTATTTAATGAGTTCATTGCAAATATAGTATTTCTGCTCTTTGTTTTTCACACACATGACAGCTTCTTTTATCTGAATTACTAAAATTTCCAACAACAAAACTTGACAGGAAGCGACAGATTACTTAACAGCATACATTTTTAAGAACTATACTTTGATGCTAAAATTTCTTTTATGTTTATATTTACAAAAACCAAACAAACAAAAACAAAAACAACAACAACAACAACAAACCACCAAACCACCCACAAACATCCAGCATTTATCTAATTACTAAAACAATTAAGAAGCTTAATGAATCTCAGGAATAATCTCTAGGTTATCCTAGGTAACCCTCATAATTGCCCTGCCTGACAACTGCATCGTCCACATTCCCATTAATTTTACAGTGCAGATAATGGAGACTAATTCTTTATCAGACCTTCATTAAGGTGTGTCACTGGTATGACACAAAGGCTATCTAAAAAGGTCTGTTGAGCTGTCAGGACATTTCATGTTCCATATTCCTCATTGCACAACTTCTTAAGACCACGTCTATTTGTTTTAATAATTGCATCTTTGTAATTTTGTTTGTGAGTATAATCCTAGCTAGTAATTCATGTCCCACATACTTATCTGGTCATTAAAACCACATTCAGTTCTACCTAGACTGAAATGCCTCCTTGGTACTGTTACAAATGGAGTAGAGAGAGCTTAGACAAATCCCTGCCTTTCCAGGTTTCTGACAGTAGGCAGAAGTTTTATTGAGGCATCCAGCACCCCAAAACCCACTCTTGCTGGGAAGGTCTTAATAATGACCAATCAGGCTTACTACAACATGACTTATTTATTTGAATAGGGCAAGGAAACAGACATAAGACTTAAAGAGATTCCTTACTACACAGGATAACAGAAAGGAACTGCTAGTAGGTAAAAAATACAGTTCATGGTAATATTAGTAAAGGTACCTTATGTTACAGCTAGCGAAGAAATAGTGTAGATTAGGAGTCAATGTCACTTACCAACAAATGATGGTGGTGTGCAGAGAATCTCTCAGTTTCTCTCAATCCCTGGGAAATAACTCAATGCCAACATCTTAACATTGAAAACTCCCCACACACTCAGAGACTGTATAAGAGATTTCTGATTTCATTAAAATCATAGTGGTCGTTTACAGTTGTAAAAATGCTTGTGTTCTGCAATCACTAATTTTAGGTTTTACTTTCTCACCATTCAAGCCAGGATGTGTTTTGCCAGCTAAGGAGGTTCTCAGCTGAGATAATTCATCACATGACAAATCATTCCAGCCTACCCTAGCAATACAGCATGGGCAGATAAGCTTTTGCTGTATCAGGGGTTAAAGGTTCTGCCACAGGTACCACCACCTAAGTAAAATTTTCCAAAAAAATATCACTACTTTTTCCTTACAGTAATGTTTATGTCAGTGTCATGACTACAGATTGCACTTTAAGAATTTATTTTTCCTCATAGAAAAGCTAGCTACATTATGGAGCATGGAAGACTGAAAATATTACAAAGCTTAATAAACCTCAAATGAAAAAAAAAAAAAATTATGTTGCATTATTTTTCTTTAGTAACTCAGTTATGTTAACTGTTACTGTGGAGACATCAAATCTTTCACTCAGAATGAAAATGACATTGTTAATAACATTAATCCTGTCCTCCTACAGGAGCTCTTAGAAAAATCTTTAGGCATCATAATCATGAAAAAAAAATCACCAAGATAAGAAGCTGAATATTGACTATTTTGTCTAAAGAGTGATTAAAAATATTTCATCTCACTTCACTCACATTTTTGCCATGTGGCTATATTAACTGTAGGTAGATGTACAGAAGTTATGAGGTTACTTGTCTTCTAATCTTTCTTACCAGGTAGAGAGTGGGGTAGGAAGAGGGGAAAAAATCATGCAGCCAAAGCCACTAACAAGCTAAGGAATACTTTTTTCAGAAATGTAATCTTATCAGGAATATTTTATTATTAGCGTGTTCTACACTATTGGTCCACTCTGGGTGTAGTCATTTATCTGATCCTTTTTAAGAAGGTCATAATAAAAACCCAAGAGAACATTGATCCATCTGTGAGTCTAAGGATGCACAATGAAGTGCAGTATTCTTTTCTTACCTCCAAGGACAACAGCCTCATGCATCGGAAAATGAAACTTGGTCATGGTCTGCTGCCTTCTGAACTGCGCTATTCTAAAATCCCATCCTCTTCAGGGACCTGCATCTGATAACCAGAAGGAAACATTGTCCTAGGAGAGAGAATAATATGATTCCATTTCCCCTCTTAAGCTGAACTACAGTAAGTTTTGATGAACCCAAAGCTTTCAAGTTTTAGCTCTGACAATGTTAACCTGCTGATATCCTAAAAGTCTTATTCCCTCACCATAGAATTTGATTGTTACAAGTTGTACATGCTCAAGTGTTAGAAGTTCCCAGTTTTTCCCAACACAAAGTGATTGAGGCTAAATCTCTTACATTTAAAGACCAAGTTGGTGGAATCTTTCCAACGCTGGATTTCACTGTGTAGTTACCAAAAAGCCTGAAAATCCTCTACTATCAGGTAATTTCCTTAATTATTTTTCCCAATGAACTTTTTTGTCTTTTGACATTTTTAAATAAAGGTTTATTGTGTACTGCTTGTCTTCTGGAAATACTAAGTGTGGATTTAACTTGAAATCTTAAAAACAGCAGATCACAAGCATCTGTCCTAATTGGTATGAGGACACTGAGTGGTAGCAGCTAAACTTCTATCAGGATTTCCACACTACTCAAAAGAACTGTGACTCCACTTTGGGTGATGTTCTTAACATTTTACAGTGTTCATTGTTGTCTTGAATTTGGTACAGGATGTTAGCTGTTCTATACACTCTCTTACAGAAAAAAAAAAAAAACAAAAACAAAAAACCAACCCCCAAACAACTCCTTTCTGGTGTTCCTCTTTCCTTTTTTTTTTTTTTTTTTTTCCCTTCAATGTGGCAGCGCCTTGGCTCTGCAGGGCAGACAGGCTAGCTCAGCGCCCCAGAGCTGCCACAGGAGTGGGGAACCGTGTTCCTGCGGAGAAGCCTGGGGAAACACGGAACCTGCTGGAGCAGAGGCGAACTCCTGCAGCCTTGGCGTTGTCAACAAGGACCAGGATAAAGGATTAGAGGAGACCTCTCTGCTGGGATAAATCCACAAGGTTTATTGCTGAAGGGATCCACGAGGAAAAGGCCCCAAGCATTCATCTGCATTGGGTTTTTAACAATGGGGTGGAGACAACTTACAACCAATAGGGTTTAAACAGGGAGGAGCAGAGGGTGGAGAATACAACTGGGGAAACCAATGGGATAGCAGTGTGGGAGGGATTGAATTGTCTAGTCCAATGGGGCTTCGAAGGAGGTTTGATGAACATGGAACACTAGGTAAAGGTTTACCTAGAGGGTAGGGTTTACAATAATGGACAGGGAGGGTAGGCAGGGTTTAAATGACTGATAGGGAAGATACTGGAACAAGAGGTGGGGAATAACCATATAGGAAACAAAGGGGAATATACAGAACTTGGGGTAAACCACTAACATACAAAACATAGGGGAAACTGGGATAAACCATCTCACAGAATACAACACTTCAAGAACAGTACAAGTGGGAATTTATGTAGAATCAAACTTTGAAGTCAAAATCTGTCTTCTTTTAAATTACTGATTTACAGAATTACAGAATTCATGTGGATAGATGTATATCACATGTATTGTTTACTCTCATATGCAAAATTTGCAATCACTTGGACTTAGCCATACTAAAGGGGAAAAGTTTTGTTAGTTTTATGTACCAATGCTTCCCTCATCCATCAGTGTCATTTCGCAGCCATACTAGAAAGTTACCATGTCATGTACTGTGGGCCTGACATTTCTAAGTCTGAAGAGATTTTAGCCTGCTAGCAGTGCTGTTTCCCAAGGGAAAAGTTCTTGAGAAAGCCTTGGCAAAACAACTATCCTTTCTCAAAACGATCTTTCTCCAGGTGGTGGTTTGCTGTTTCTCTAGTTTCACCAATGGGATTAGAGAGGTGTTCCTAATCACCAATCATGTTAAATCTGTATCGGAACACCTTATAAAAGGTGGTAAGAATTAGACAATAAAGCCTTCTAAACTCTGCCTTCTGAAATACTTGGAATCTTTTGTCTTTCTTTCATGTCCTACAGCAACAATATACGTCATAGGTAAAAATTCAGAAGGAAAAAAGATCCAACAGATATTTTTCAAAAATATGCCTTACTGTGATATTTCTCTGTTGGATTGTAGGGAAATGTAGCTAACAAACCACATTTAAATTACATCTACTCATTTCTGTGATAATTACATATAACATAATTTTTGAACAAAATATAATATGCTACTCAAATTGCTTGGAGAAATCAAAGTAGACATCCACACAGTAGTATTTATCAGGTAGACCAGCAATTCTATCAGTATAACTGTTTTGAAAAAAATCTTCATTTTATTACTATTCCATCATGATACAGACTTGTAACTGGTTTATAATTCCTGAGAAACTTCTGTCATGCTGAAATATATCTATGAACTTACACTCTCTGTTTTCATTCATGTTTTCCAGTTCTTCAGAACTTACTCATATTTCCCAGACGGAGTGAAAATTAAATATCTTGTTAATGTACCCTGTATTTTTTAAGAATAGAAGTAATTTGAAAGCCTGTCTCTAGCTCCATTTGTACAATCTTGGAACTAGTAAGTTCTTTGGATATACTTTATGCCTTTACATACTCCTACACAATATGAACCTTGATATCATCACTGCTGTCTCTATAAGCAACAACACTGCTGTGACAGTGGCAATTAGGACTGACCAGATTATTTTATCAGTATTTCAGTGTACCTCTAGTGAATTTTGGCTATTATGGTGTTAATAGAATGCAATAATTTTTCAATAAAAACATTATTAAAGAGAATAATTTTGGAGACATTTAGCAGTTTTCAGTTCAGTCCTAATTCTTAAAATTTAAGGAAGGATACTCTGGGTAATAAATAGCCACTTTAGAGAAGATAGATAACTCTGGAAAGCCTTTGAATTTTGGTCCCTTAGAATCATACACATAGGTATACTACTACAGTTCCTAAGAGCAGGCAATTTATAACAGTGTCAAAAAACAGTTCTAACTGTACTGTTATTTTATGAAACAGTCATAATATTCATACCAGATCATAATCCTTCACTGACTTTGACATCTTTGTCACATTTAGCAGTCCTGTTATTCACCCTGTAAAATCTCTGATGGATTGCAATAAAAAATGAAACTCATACATCAAGATCTAATTGAATGCAAAGTTTGCCATTACATGAACATAATAACTTGAAGCATACAAAGCAGCCTTCATGATTTTTGCACCATTTTTTGAAAAGCTGTTCATCTTCTTTATATGAAACCAAAGCAAAATGTGTTTTTGACTGACTCCACACATGTAGGTACAAAGCATACATAAAGCAAAACATTTTTTAAAAAGCCATTTAATGTTTTTCTTCCAAAGAAAAGAACCAGAACAAAGTTTAGGTGATTCTTTATCTCATCACTTAAAAATGAATTTGAGCCATAGTAAATTTTTATTGACTGAAATACAGTCCCACAAACTAAACTGACATTCAGTTTAGAAGCTGAAAGAAGTACACAGCTGGAGTTCTTAAAATAACTTTCAGCAGAAGTAATGAGATATGCTTGCAGTATTTAACCTATGACTAAAATTTTTTGAGTGAAATACTTTGTCAAGAGAGAAAATCTTATTGCAGAAGATACACTTTGCTTGAGATTAAAGATGAGACTCACTATTAACCATTTTGCAATTTTCATAAACATACCATTTCTAATATATGTGATAATTTCATTAATATTGTCAAAACTGAAAACTGAATGGAAAAACTTTATTACAAAACAATATAGAATCACAGAATATTCTGTGTTGGAGGGGACCCACAAGGGTCATTGAGTCCAACTCTTAAGTGAACAGCTCATATGGGGACTGAACCCTTGACTTTGGCATTTTTAACATCATACTCTAAATATAGAAGACTCCCTCTTCTTGTACCAAGTCTTCTTCTTGTATGAAGAAGACTTCATACAAGAAACTCCCTCTTTTTCACAGTAAACATGAACACTAAATATCTTTTTTCTTTATTATGTGGCCTTTAGGCTTAATAATTCTTCTTCCTAATAAATATATTCTTTCTTTATAATGCTGTGAAACTCTTGCTAAGCCCAAGCCTATATTTATTATTTGCTCAAGTGCACAAATAAATGAACCTGAGAAATTAATTTCCCTTGTACGTGCCTCTGTCTCTGCATGGCTGGGAGTTACCCAGGACACTTAACTCTTTTGTTTTCATCTAATGAAAAGTTTGACAATAGCAAGAGGAGGTGATAAAGTAGACTTTATTTCACTCAATTTTAAAGGAATTACTATCACTTTTAACATGTGCTTGTTTGCCTGGGAGAAAAATACTATTTTTTTTTTAAAGAATGAAGCCTAGAATTTCACCAGTACACTAAAAAAAAATGAATGATATGCAACATCAGCTCTAAAATTTGTGAAATCTAACACGTCCTCTCCAGACACCCATAAGTCATGATGGAGTAACCTAGACTTACCCAAATCTAAACTAAGCTATCTACAAAATGGTCCCAAAAGTAGATGGATAAATATGAAATCAAATTTATCTAGAATGTGAAGCATGGTACTAAAGAGAGTTTAATGCATAAAACGCAATAAAATAAAAAAAATAAAGCATTAAAATCTTCAAGTCTTATGTTGTAATTGTGAATTTTACTTTGTTTCAATTTAAGAATAAAGAGGTTGTTTAGAAAAGAGCTTTGGTTTTTATGTATTATAGCATGCATTCTGCTCTTTACCAATAAAAAATATGATCCAAACCATTCTAAAAACTACCACCAGCCTTTCATGGAACAGATTTTGGCCAACATATTAATTTAGCATCTTAAATACATGATGAGATTTGGGATGAAAACTTAGGATGCAATTTAAACCCAATATAATATTTTTACACGTTTTGTTTTATGCTATGATGAAAAGATGGACATTCCTGGGCTTGAGCACAAACCAGTTTTAAATATTAGATCCTAAAAATCATGAAATAAAATATACAGTTCATAATCTTAAAGACCAGTTGTGCCAATAAATAGTGCATTAAGTATATGCACTTGTATTTTTATCTAATAATAAAGTTTAAAAAAGGATATCTCAGAAGTCAATTACCTTTTCATCTTACCTCCTGTGTTTCCCCTTCTTCATAAACACTAGTTTAAAAGAAGGAAATAAACTTTTACCCTATGATTTTATTGTGCCAAGCTGGGCCTTATTTTCTTGCAATTTTTTACTCACAACTTTGGAAGTTTCACATTGGTTTTCTCTTTTTTTCCCCTATTACTACTACTACTATTACTACTACTATTTTTATTATTATATGCTGTTGTTATTGTTTCTATAATGTCTTTTTAATTATTAAAATGTTTTTATCTCAATTCTTGTGTTTTTATCCCACTTTTAGGCTTCTGATTCTTTGTCCATCCTACCAGAGAGGAGGGGCATGAGAAAATAGCTGAGTGCTTAAAGAGAGCAACACTACGTCTCCTCATCTTTACTCTTGGATAAAAAAAAAAAATCAATTTAATGAACTAGTTTTTAAAATTCCCTTTGATGTTCTAAATTATTTGAAATACATTTAAATTTTCTCTTACACGTTGCCTTCACCACAAAAATTATTATATGAGCTCATGAAGTATGCCCTCTAGATCAAGATTCTGATGAAAACATTTGAAAATCAGACGTCTTCAAGCTGAGTTTAACCAAATTGCATCAAAAAGCTAGTATTTCCTAGATAAATATATAATAGATAGATAGATAGATAGATAGATAGATAGACAGACTGACTAAATGTAAGGCACAATAGTCACAAAAAAACCTCCAAACAACCCAAAACCCAAGAGACAAATACTGCCAGATATCATGGACCAACCTGTTTCACAGTTAGTGAAACACCTCTGTCATCTCTTCATTGCTCCACATTGGGATGGGGAAGAGAATCAAAAGAAAAGTAAAACCTATGGATTGAGAGAATGACAATTTATTAGGACAGAAGAGTAAGGGATAATAATAATAATTTTAAAAAATACAATTGTCAGGCTGTTCCCATGCAGTCACCACTGCTCCCTGGCAGCTCCCCCAGAGTGTTTTTTGGTTTTGTTCCGCATGAGGCCATAAGGTCTGGGGAACTGTCAAGTTTTCGGGGCGACTTCATTGAAGACTACAGAAGATGGGTAGTTGTAGAAGCAAAGTTCATAACTGCATTGTTACATCAGTCCCATGAAGGCACTGATGTTATCGTCCATGGCATTGTTCAGGCAGCCTTCTAACATAGAATGTCTAAGTCCCAAGCAGAAGAAGCAACAGCACCTGTGATCTGTGTCCCGTGAGTTTTTATCAGTAACAGTCGCAGCGGCGGCATTTGTGATGTTTTGTGAGCATCATAGATAGCATTCTCTAAGCAGTGCATTTTATTCTATTTTTGGCCAATCAGGTTAAAACACCAATTTTCTACAACAGTGCTGGACCTATCCTAACTTAGGATTGATGTACGAAAGCAACCATAATTTCTTGCACAAATTCTACGTGTATAGCTCTATCTGTTCTATCTAGGAATGCATAGCAAGGTTACATTATTATTGTTATCTCTGGAGCTTAACTAATTTTGCCAAAGGCAATGCAATTGAACTTTAAACTAGATTTTAGGTGCTTTTCTTACTTACTAATTCAGTCTCTTATTTGCCAAAGCACTTAAAAAAATCTGCTTATTTAAAACTAAACTTGCATTTCTACCTCATGTCTGTGTGGATTTATATGTTTAGTTTCTCTGAATGTTTTAATCCAGCCTTCACATTTCTGGACATTCCTGGGCCTGTGTAGATGGGGCCCAGAGGGATTTTACATCCTGACAGGGGAATCCCTTTGGTCAATTGGGGTCAGCTGTCCCAGCAGAGACCCCTCCCAGCTCCTTGTGCACCCCCAGCCCCCTCACTGGTGGAGTGGAGGAAGAAGCAGAAAATCTTTAACGTAGTGTAGGGACTACTCAGAAAAAGCTAAGCCATCAGTGTTTTTACCTACGTTATTCTCATCCCAAAATACAGCACTCTACTCTATCCCAGACAAAACCAAAGGACTGTCATAAAATAGAAAATCCATCTCTTACAAGACAAACTATGAATAAAATCTAATGGTGTGTATTCATATGTCCACATTGTTTGTTGATGGAGATGCTGCTTTGTTGTACTACATAGTTTAAAAACAATTTAGAATTCCCTGGTTTCTGCATTGCTTAAAAAGTCACTCATTAATATATATGATCTATGTATTTTTAATTATTCCCTTTTCTCTTTTCTCCCTCTGATACAACTATGTGTTTTGGCATGGTTTACAGCAGAAACTCACTCACTGAATTCTATAATGTAAGTGAATACATCATAAAAAGTAAGCATAATTTATTGAAGATCATAGAGGTTGTTTAGTGTGCAATTCATCCCTGTGTAAAGAGCAAAACCAAAGTCAAGCAGTCAAACATCTTGACAGCTTTCCCTTCATTTTCCCCTGAAAAAATGTGACTGGTTTAAATCATGGAACTGAAAAATGAGCCTTTTAACTTTTGAGCCTTCAGGAAGCAATCACATCTTGACCATTATTTCAGGTCATCTCCATGTCTGTGTTCCTGTAAATACAGAACATTGGGTTTCTAACTACTCAGAAGAGACAAGTACTGTCTTTTCATTTCCTTTTTCTATTGCTGTGTTTTTATACTTTCATGTTTATAATTTATGCCTTAAAAATAATATTTTTAATTATTCTAACAGTTTGGGCTCAGCTTCCCCTCAGTTTTCTGTATATTCAACATTTTCTTATTTTTCCTACCTTCTGAATACCTTCAATATCCCTAATCCATCTTTTGGTTTTTTACTATCTCTATTCTTCTGGTTTTTTTAAAATTTGTCTAATTCAGAATATGGAAGAATGCAGCAGCCTCCCCTGTCTGCCTCTCAGTAAAAGAGTTGGGGAGAAAGTCAAAGCCAACAGCAAAACCTCAACAAAACCTAAACACAAAGAAAACAAAGGAAAATGAAATCCACAAACAACAAGAGTCTTTCCCACTAAGAGTATATATTTCAATGGAAATGAAAACGTCTTGACAAAGATCACCTGTGGTTCTTTGAGTTGCAAAGAGCATCAATACTCCTTTCAAGTTAAATTTAGAACCTTAATGAAAAGTAGTGCTTTAGGTAAAAATTAGCTCAAGAGCTTAGTAGTTCTGTAAAAGCTATCTCAACATTAAAATCAGCACCTCCATCAACTCTCAAATTATGTGGGGTTTTTTCTTGGTTTTCCTCATTTTCTTGCTTTTTTATTATTTAGTAAAGCTTTTCTTCATGTCCATGCAAACTGAAGACTACTAAAATAAAAATTTTCATATCCAAAATTAGTGTTATTCCAGAATCTCAGGCCTGAGAGAAATTCCTGCAAGCCGTGTAAAATTCATAATCAAATCACTCAGTGGACACATATTATGCTCTTCACTTCTTTTGTTTCACTGACACAAATGAAATGCAGTCTTTGAAACCACTCATGATCCTTTAGTAGGCATTATTTAACAGGTAAATAGTGATTTTTATAAATTTTAAAATACACTTCTAGAAATGCCTTTGTTAGTCATGTGTGTCCCCTTTTAACAGAAGAATCAAACAGGTCAAGACTCATGTACCAATGTTAGAAGTTTTCACTTAATACTCTAAAATAAATAGAGAAAAAAGTGCTGCTGCCTATGAATTTTGTAAACAAAACACTTCTGTGATATCTCACGTGACCAGACATTGTGTTTGAACAAGATAAGCTATCATTGCCAGAGGAATTGCAGTGGCATCAATCCTTAAAGTCCAAATCAAGGACACTTCAAGAGAATAAAACTGTAGTGTTTATAAAAGCATACACTAACAGTAAAAAATTTAAAAAAGAAATGAGTAACACACACACACACACACACACACACACACACCCCAAAAAAAAAAAAAAAAAAAAAAAAAAAAAAAAAAAAAAAGTAAAAAACAAACCATGGGAAGAAAATAATTAGTTAACACGATTTTTCATCGACTGAGTATCACAGCAATACCAAAGTGATTCTCCAGACACTTCACCAGCTCCATTATCCTTCTCTGGACACACCCCAGAGCCTCAATGTCTTCCAAGGTGAAGCTTCACCAGTGCTGAGTACAGGGGGACAATCACTGCCCTGGTCTTGCTGGCACAGTGCTGCTGGCCTTCCTGGCCACCTGGGCACACTCTGGCTCATGCTCAGCCAGAAGTTAACCAGCACCAGCTGGTCCTTCTCTGCTGGGCAGCTTTCCAGGCACCCTTTCCCAGCCCTCAGCACTGCATGGGGTTGTTGTGACCCAAGTGCAGGACTTAGCACTTCACTTGGTTGTACCTCACAGAATTTGCCTTGGCTCATCAATCCAGCCTGTCCAGATCTCTCTGTAAGGAGCCTCCCTACCCTCCAGCAGATCAGCACTCCCACCCAACTTGGTGCAGTTTGCAAATGGAAAGAGTCTGCACTTGATTTAACCTCCAGGTTGGCAAGAAAAATATGCAAGAGGGTTGTCCATTTTTTTACCAGCAAAGACTGCACCCACCCATTCAAGCCATCAGCAGCCAGTTTCTCCAGGAGAATGTTGTGTCCTGACTTTACTGAAGTCCAGGTAGAAAACATACACAGCCTTTCCACATTCACTAAGTGGGTCACCTTGGATTAGAAGGAGGTAAGATTGGTTAACCCAGACATGCCCTCCATGAGCCCATGCTGGCTGGGCCTGATATTAGAAACTAGGGCATTTTCCCAAACTTTGGGACAAAGGTTCTATCCAATGAACAGAAGAGACTGAATTATGCTTTCCAGAGTTAATTTAAGCATATGAATTTTTTTGAGGAGGAATGCTTGAAATTGAATGGAAAACAAGGAATCATTTTTTGTTTTGTGTTCTGTATATATAGACCTTTACCACTATGTGTAAAGAGCAATAAACATTGCCTCATTTTCCTGGGGGCAGTTACAGTCTGCTCTTTGAAGCACATGGTATATTTTGCACATGGTTAGTAGAGACCAGAGTGTCAGCAAAGGTCCGGGTTCGTGTGTATTCATAGAAGGAAATGCAGAGTAACATATTCTTAAGAAAATAAATGTTGGCTGTACTTGAGCATGATGGATAGCGAGATTTTTATGAAAGATCAGTTGTGAGTGAGCAAGACCAAGGCTTCAGTTCTCATAAATGTTGTTACTTTGATGAGAAAAATTGTATTTGCTGTTTATGATAAAGCAGCTGAGAGCCCAAAAACACAATACAGTTCAAAACTGAACTATGTGAAACATGATAACCTTAACTTACATCTGTACATGACATGAGACAAGGTCCCTCTTGTAACTTAGTTTCAAATACAAAAATATGCATTTTTCTCAGGAAATCTGATTATTTTGTAACACTGAAGAGAAAAAGAAACAAAAAGCCTTTGAATGTTTCTTTAAGCATCTATAATCTGGTTTTCACTCATTTGCTTCTTTGCGTTTACTACTTGCATATGTTTTTTAGGATTTTTTTCCTTTGGTATTTTTGAATTCTCAAGACTTTTATGCTTTGAAAGCGTAAGAAAACAAAACACCCATGGCTACTGACATAAAGGGCTTAATTTTCACTTAGACTTTTATGTAAATGAATAAGTGAGAATTAAAGTAAAGCCTTCTGAAGTTAGTCACTTTTCAAATTTGTGAGGAGATCTTATTTAAGACAGTAACATAGTTCACTGTTTGGCTTTGAAGGGGGCTTATGTCTCCCTTCTGAAGACTTTTTGGTTTTTTAAACATAACCTCTGGAAATCTATCAAAAAGTATTAAGTGATAGAACTCCAGTCTTCACTGACTGGGACAGACTGAATGTCTGGCCAAAACAGTAAATAAGAAGATGCCGCTAACAGCAAATATAATGCTGCCTTACAGAAATGGTTCAGCAAATTGAATGGATGTCACTGTAGAAGCACTGCAACAAATTTCCAAAGCAGAGAGGAAAGCAGAAAGTTTTGCAGCTTTTCATGGGGTAGGCGGAGAATGATAAGAGATTTTTTTTATGATATTCTTCTCTTCCAGAGGCACAAAGTTTAGGTATCTAAACCTCAAATAAATAGAAGGTTATTGAGAAATGAATGGCTAAAAGATGGTCTGCTATGGGAAAATTTCAACAATTTACTGATTTAATACTTTAGATCTACTTTATTCATTATCTTGATTCCATTTTAAAATATTGCTGGGCAGACATGGTTTTGGTTGAATGTATTTTCATATTCTTTGTGAGCTGTTAAGTCTAGAAAAAAGCAGGGAGATTTGACTATGAATACTTTTCCCCTTTTTAAGGCTTTAAGAAGCTGAGAAATTATGTGTGCTGATAGGATCATGTTCTAAAAGGAAGAAGTGGGCTTCTAGAAGTATCATTTCACACTTCCTTTAATAAATTGATGTTATATAGGTCTAAATGTTATATGGGACCAGGAAGAGGAAAAATTTACTAATGAATTATCATATGCTTTCACACAGAAGGAATCTCCACTCAGTATTTATTATGACTTCCTAAACCAGGAACAAACTAAGGGAAGACAGAAATGACTGGTTTTTGGCAGTTACCTCAAACAATATAAAAAATCTTTGAGTTTTAACAAGTATAGCTGAAGGCTAGGCAATTCACAAGTCTGATTTTCCAGTCTCTTAGTAAAAAATCACTAGTTAGAGGAGAATTTCTCTCTTCTGGAGAAAGAAGGCTGTAAAATGCACTTGATAGTTATATTTTCTGTTTGATCTGCTGTCCAGCAATACCTATAGAGCAGCTGGGAGTCTGGTGGAGCATATGCTGCCAGTACTGAGTATACCACAGAGAGGTGGGTGGAATTTGAGGATGAAATTATCATATTGGTGCAAACTAGACAATGCTAGGGGAAAGAGATGGACAAAGGAACCAAGCATAGTTTATTTCACAGGAAGGAAAGTCTAGAAAACAAATTTATAAGAAAAAAGTTATGTCTATTGCTCATCCAGCAATTCATTGATTTTAATTTTATGTACCCTTATGGAATTTATTTTCCAGAAGTATCAGGTCAAGTGGGATTAAATACGGAAATGTCTGTGTCAAGCTCCACATTCTGCCTGTTTCTATCATGCTGCAGTGATTTACAAAATCCTGAAACTTTCCTAATGTCACCTAATGTCATGGTTACCATGACCTGAAAATCAAAGGTTACAGGTAGGAAGCCAAATGCTCATCTTAGTTGGAATAAAATATTATTTCTCTATAGTTACTTTAGATTTATAGTGTCTTAATCAAGATAAGACTCCTGTCTGGTACAGCCTATAAGTAATCACATGCTGGTTTTGGTGTTCTAATAGATGTGTCTTACTGGGGCAGGGTTGGGAGATAAAGAATTTTCATCCTGTTGGTATACTCCAGTTCAGCTTCCATCACGACAACAATTCCCTGAAATGTTTTTAATAATCAGTGAGTTCTAGTCAGAGACTTAAAATGTTTTATGTTTTCTTGGCATCTTGAGATTAGAAAATAGCAAGGTCTCCTTGTCCCAAAGCAGTAAGCTTTACTGCAGAGTACACTGCACTTTGCATTTTCATCTCTTATGACCTTGTCAGCATGATGGCTGTCATTGGGTAGGAAAATGTACCCATGATGACGAGGTATCTTGGAACACTCAGAAGGTGAAATAAATTCTTATAACAGGTGTTAAGACAACTCTTTTTTTTTTTTTTTTCATGATCTGTGTCTCTCTCATCCTCACTTCTCTTTCCCCCTCCCCAAATTTTTTTGAAAAAGACTCTTTTGATTTAGTTTTACAGAAAGCTTTGATGAAAGCCACACAATGTTATTCCAGGTATTCTATCTACTACAGATCTAAATGAAATAGACCACATTTAACACAGCAGCTCAGGAAAACTATCGTATCTACCCACCCAGCTGATGAAAAAAAGTGATCAATGAAGACTATTTCATAGGAACTTCAGTAGGTTAGAGGAAAAAGCTGTGTGAGTAATGCAGTGTGGGAGTAATGCAATATGGGGGCAATACATAAATCAGAGGAAGAAAACAATAAAAATGTGCAAGGAATAGTTTGCTTACCAATAACTTCTGACAGAAATACAGTTATGATAATAGCTGGGATCATGAAAGCAGTTCTGTATAAGACTGCATCAGCTTGCTTTCTTTTGTGTTAGAATAAGAACTAAATGAAGTACAAGGAATAAAATGATAGTAAAATTAGCTCTTTTTTTTAGTAACACTTGCATTATGCATGTGTTTTACTCATGCAAATGCATTTTCCACTGATTCAGATTATCTGATGGAGTCCAATTATTCTGTATTCTATTCTTCTTTTCCTCCATCTCTAGCTCAGTCTTACACATTTTAACTTTATCAGAAGCACAACAATAGGGTTTAAGTACCCTTTCTCCTTTGTACATTTTGATTCATTCCCTTTTTGCATTTTGTCCTTCCAGAATCTTACACACACTGATAACAGTCTGTCACTCTTGAGGGGTCTTTTAGCAGATATTCAAGCTTGAAATTTTGGACATTAAAATTACAATATTTTCATCTTCCAGATTTTCTCCTAGTATGCAAAGGAGTTTGACATATTGAATAAATCTAGTAAATGGATTTTGATGTCATAGAGTTGTCATGTTTGAATCACATACATAATTGTTAAAAAGTTAAAAGACGGTCATTTCCACAGTTTTGTTGTATCTTTCCAAATGAGATTACTAAATTACAAATTAAAGACTTCTGCTAGTAATAAGAGGGGGTATATTAAATTAAGATACATTTAATATCCCCAAAATCAACTGTAAACTCTTCAAGGCAGGGATCCTGTCTCCCTCTCTAGTTTTGAAGTGTTTTGATAAATGGAAACTACAAAAAAGTCCAGGCATACGTTTGGGTGTTTTGCTGTATTGTGGATAAACAGCCATGTGTGGTTTTGACATCAAAAGCTGGTTTCACAAAAAGGTGATGATATTGCCTTGCCCAGGAATCAGGACCTTTCATTCTCACTTCTGTCGGCCCCTATGTCTGTGTATAATTGTCAAAATTGTGGCGGTGTTCATCCAGTCAATGTAGACTGTTGTGTAGCATAGTAACACTCTTGAGAAGTCTCTTTTTAAGAGGATAAGAAAATTACTCTGGTCTGACTGCCTTATTTTATTTTCTAAGAGGTTTTGGCAATTTAATCACCCTGCAAAAATGAAGGAGGAAAGCAATAAAATGTATTTGGTTCCATCTACTAACATTTTATTTGTAGTCAATACTGCACATGGTCATATGTCCAGGTGACAGCTCATTCTTCCTATTGTCACTTTTCTCCTTACAGTTAAGGGTTCAGATGTCTTATCTGTTGAAAGTCATAATTTAAGATGGCATATCCAAAGCACATAGTACATCTGTTTTGAATATTTACCACCACTAGGATCTTCTTCATCTTCTTTTATGCACCCAAATCTATGAGCTGTGTTATTACTTTAATACAGAAGTTATGCTTATATTGGTCAAAAATAAATAAGCCATCAAAGAAACTTGATAAGTACTGGAGTCTGATTATAATATTAAATTGCTTAACATGTGACTGATGCTGCCTTGTTCCAGGCCAACAAGAACTTCCCTAAGCAATTCCTGAGTAAATGATGGGAGTTATGGAGAGGGAACAGTTTCCAGAGGATAGTCTTCATGCAGCTGCTTCCCTCTGGAGGATGAGAGCTGTAGCTCAAGCATGAGGACCTTTCTATACTATTTGACCTCAGTGCAAGCAACAGCCTGGGCAGATTTGACACATCTACCGACATCCACTCTTTTTCTAACCCAAAGAATATTGAAATATTTCCAGGAAAAAGGAAAAGCTCCAACACGTGGAATTGCATGGGCTGCTTCAGAGTACTGCAGTTCTGCCAGTGGGGGCAGGTAGGGGGGACTGGTAATATGGATTTGAATACAGCTCTGAAAACAGTTTGATCCTTTAGTTTCCAGTAAGTTAACTGATCCGTTGAAAGAAATAAAGGGCAGTATGCTACATTTTCAAGTACTGACTTCCTGAATGTTTCAAGCAAGGGGTAATAAATGCTTCTAACTTTAGAATTTAATTTGTTCAAGATGAAAAATATTATACAGTAGTACATGTCTGCTTAATTTTATTCAGCTATGAGATCTTGCGAGGACCAAAGTTCCAGCCTTTTTCTGGCACTCTAAAGAAAATGCCCGATGCAAGTTCCTAATCATCATCTTATTGGGAGTAAACTCCACTTTGAAATATTCACTGGGCACTGTGCTGCATAGATTCATTGCTTCAATATAATGAGTTCCAGAAGCTGGCAGGTTATTTTAAAGATGGAAAGAACCTAACACTTCCCCTAAAACAAACAAACAAAAACAAACAAACAAACAAACAAAAACTGTAGAAATTTTACACCATACTTTTCAGATCTTAATTCCCTCATATGTATCTAGCTCAGCATAATTATATGAAAATTAACAAGAAAAAACTCTGACAAGGTGAAAGATCAGTTGGATTCAGTTGGATTGTTTTATTCATGTTACTCCTGATTCTTCACCTCACTGCACAAGTTTTCCTTTGCTTTGACTCTGTTGACGGGAGTTCACATGCCAGTCACACTGGCATGGAACCAGTTTAACAAGGTAGATGATTATGCCAACAAGATTCTTAAAAAAAAATATCTCCTAAGAAAGTAAGTTAAGCACTTTAATTAAGGGATACTAGAATTTATGTTGTTCAGGAAACATCACCTAATATCTTTGATAGTGTTCTATGATAGCCTGTCATCTCCTGAACCCCATAAGTTCCATGATAGCTTCAGTATAATAATTTAGTGGCAACCCAGAACAGAGAGTGATACATGTTTTTCCTACATCTTTTCAAGGTGAAAAACTGTACTTTCCCACTGTATTTACTAATTGAAAATAATTAATAATATTAATTAATAATTAATTGAAATGCTGTACAATATATATAGTAGTCATTTTGCTTTCTGGAATTTCAAACTGTAGTAGACCTGATGTCTCAGTTATAGATGCCTTTTGTGGTGTACAACAACACTTCAGAAATAATGACAAGCCTGAACCAATAATTTCTTATGTGGTCCTGGTTGTGCAGCACATCTTAGACCTGTTGCCACCCAGAAATATGATTGTTACCTTGCAAGGTATTCACTCTCCCATTTATATCAGTCATAGGTGTGAATGCTTACCACTATACTTATTAAGTTTTGGGGATGTGCAAGATGTCATAAATGAGAGTTAAATCATTACCAAAAAGTAGTGACAAAAGTCATGTAACTCATAAGAATACTACATTACACTTGTAGCCGAGGCAGGAATTAAAATGGAGCTTTTGTTGATAGTTTTCTGGGGGAATTTTTGTTTATTTTCTTTGAGATTAGGTTTTGGAATTTTGTTTTTTGGTGGCATTCACTCAAATAATGAGATTTAAACTTTTGTTTGGAGTTCTGCTTCATTATCTATGTAAATCTCAATGTCTAGAGAAAATGGAGTATTCTTCCTTCCACTATCACCACATATGATGGCTGTTTACTCCTTTACCTGAAGCTGATTCTTCAGCATGCTGAATAAATAATGAGTGCTTTGTCTTAAAGCCAACATAAACATCAAGTATTATATTATTATAATGTTTATGTCCAAAGGATTTGTACCAAATATTGGCATTTTCCTACTGTTATGGTTTAACCTGAGTTGGCAGCTTAGCTCCACACAGCCTCTTGTCACTCCCCCAGTGGGATGTTGGACAGAATCAGAAAGGTAAAAACTAGAAAACTCGTGGCTTGAGATAATGACAGTTTAATAGGGAAAGCAAAAGCCATGCCCTCCAGCAAAGTAAAGCAATGAATTAATTCACAAATTCACATATGCAAGTAGGTGTTCAGTTATCCCCATGAGTGTAGGGAACAATCACACTTAACAATGATTTGGGAAGACAAAGGCACAGAGAAGCTGACTTTAGTCACAGGGTGGATTGTGGTGCTGCATCCCTCTCCTGGGAAATGTGAGCTGAGAAATGTTTGTTAGGCCTTGGCCTTGACAAACCGCAGCTGGACTAAGACCCTCTTGAGCTTATGAGAAACACAGTCTGCTCCCAGGAACTTGTGTTGTCTAATGAGCATCTATTTTTTAATGAACAGCCCTTGAGAAAATTATTTTTCTCACCTGAATAACAACCCAAGTGGAATGGTACATTTTTGTTAAAACTTCAGAGAAAGGTACTGACTTGAATTGCAGCAAGGATGGATAATTGCTATGACTAGAGCCTACTCTCTTGCGATCCTATAAGCAGTGGTGCAAAGTGAGACCCATTTGAGCTCTCAGTTACCAGAAGATAAGGGGCTGATGTGCACATCTCAAACACCAATAGCTACTTGGCTGTGGAGCCAGCAAAGGACTTTTAGTAATAACAGACAAGAATCACTGGTAGTAACCATGGATTATTGGTATTAAGATGCTCTGAGAAGGAACAATATTTGGCTGAAGAAGGGGGCACAGGTGGAGATAGGGCAGCAATTTTCTGTGAGAAAGAACCACAACACAGTATGTTACAAGGCAGGAATGAGTGGTAGGCAGTGGACATAGACAATAAGGTGGAATTAAGACCACCCAAGTTCTCTGATCCATTTCCAGAAACACTTGAAAGAAAGAATTGCATATATTAACTAATTTACAGGGAAAGCACGAAACCTGTCTTTTGGATGGAGCAACTTCTCCACAAAAAGGCACCGTGCCAGGTTCAGGCAGCATTCACAGGACCCTGTGAATGACAGCTCATTGACCAGACTGACACAGCTGGATCCATGCTAACCAGTTTATCAGTTGGATTTTCTCTGAAACAAGGATGGACATCTCACCGACCCAGGACTGGTGATCTTTTTCCTGTTTTCTCTCTTTGTTTTCTCTCTTTCTTTCTTTATTCCTCCGTTTTCCTTCTCCTTCTTTCCCTTTTTCTTTCTCTCTGTATTTCCTTAATTAATCTCTACCTCTTTAATTTCTCTCTTCTCTTTCACCCTACTCTATCCAAAATGCACTTTTGTGTGCTTATATAGTAGATCAGGGATTAATAGATCACTTTCCATACCTGTGGTGATGTGTTTTTTCCTGATTCTAGTCCCTGAAATGGTTTATTCTGTACCCCCCCCCCTTCCTTGTATAGTTGGTTTAGTCCTTTCTTTATCCCTTTATACAGTTGTCACTCTCCCCTTGGATCCACCCTTTGTTCCCGATTGTTCCAAGTCCCTCCTCCAACCCACCTGTCAATCCTACCCTGTGCCAGTCCCTCCCACTCTGGAAATCCCCTAATCTTCTACACCCCAGTGGCTGGTTCAAATTGTTCCCCACCCTTTGTGTTCCCCACTGATCCCTGTACTGTAAACCCCATCTTATGATCTTCCCCTAAGTGTACCTAGTTGGCTAAGGATTTGTACCTTCCCCTGAGACCTCCCTTGTTTGTAAGTCACTTCTGTCTGGGGTCTCCTCCTCTGTCCTTCCTTTGAGTTAGGTTCACTTTGTGTTTCTGTGACTAAAATCAATCCTCAGAGTGGTGAGTGGAGCTTGTCTCTTTCTTTCCTACCCCGATCATCTGGTGGGTGCCAAGGACACTCAGGAACCCCTGGGGGAAGTCGTGGCCCCCTTGCTCATGGTCCTGGACTAGGAGTGTATCGCGACACACACCAAGTGTGTAATTTACTAAAAACAATGGTCTGGGATACCCCTTAGGTCAGCTGGGATCATCTGTGTGCCCTCCCAGCTCCCTGGGCACCCCCAGGCTCCGTGCTAGTGGGGTGGGATGAGGAGCAGAGAATTCCTTGACTTAGCATAAACACTACTCAGCAACAACTGAAACATCAATATATCACCAACATTATTTTCACCCTAAATCAAAACCAGATAATTATACCAGCTACTAGGAAGAAAATTAACTCTAATCCAGATCAAACCAGGACACCTACTTTCAGCCATTACAATCTATAGAGATTTTTTGTAATTAAAGATATTAAATAATATTTTTGTTTGTTATATTGAGATGAAAGAGGTAGACGCAAACCAGTTTGTACAGTTTTGGTGTAATCCTGCACATCTTAAAAAAAAGTTTCTAATGAATGTTCCTTCCCTTTTGCTGCATTGGTAGCTTGGGTCTCAGATGATTTCACCTGTGGACTATGTAAATCTCTCCCATACTCTCTCTCAGGTGACTGCCAAACTTGTACCTGTTTATGCAAATATAGTTATAATTTATTCTTATTTTCAATTTGTAAAAAAAAAGACCAAGCCCAGAATATGAAATGAAGCTTTTGTTTAAAAATTCTGTAAAGATATATTATGTTAGTCATAAATCTGTGTTATTCTCTACCCTATATCCTACTTTTTTTGTTGTAATTTTGTTGTATATATTATCTGCATAAAATAAAGGCACAGGTTTCAGATGTCATACCATTTATGTTCTCTACCATACCAATACAACTAAAAAGAATCTTTATATGATGGGAGTACAGGTGCTATGAACACTCCAAAACTCACAGCTCCCACTAACAAAGAATAGAAACATATTCAAAAGAATAAAAAGAGGTTACTTACTATTCAAAGTCATTGAATAATCTGTGAACACTCTGCATAAATTTCACATCCTGAAAATGTTTTTTTTAATCATAAATATTCAAAAAATTGCTTTGAATAAGCAGTTGACTTGGCTCTTCTCAAAGCAGTTGCTTGTACTTAACTGAAGTCAAGTCTGTGTGCTTTACCATGTAAAACATACCAATGTATTTTCTTTTTATTTTTTGGATGAAAAATCTTTATAGAAATTGCATGCTACACATCTGTCATGGTCTATGTGTTAGGAAAACTATTTACATGCTGTGCACGCAAACCACATCCTATCATAATGACATACAAATTCTTCCTTGAGTCTGAATACTAAACAAGAAAATTTTAGTTGACAATAGAATTTTTTAGGGTTCTTTATCAATTTCAACTTTGGGTACACCCAAAACATCTATTAATACAATGCTTATTTATTTTAATATCACAACCTCAAGAAACAGAATTTTATAGGATTAATTTCTTTGAAACAGTTAAACAATGAAACTTATGTCAACTTAGGACAAAACACAATAATAAAATCTTACTTGGCAGTGGTCAGGTTTAGAATTAATTTAGAAGACTGTTAAGTTCTGTTTCAAATTGCAACATCTTTTCAAGAGATTTTTGAGCAAAACATGCATTAAAATTATTTTCTGATTTGCTTGCTCTCCGGAGGTCAGAAGAAACAGGTGATATAGAGCATAATACAGGAAGAATTTGGACTCAAATATTTGTGGTGGTGCAGAACTGTTTTATTAGATTTTTGTAAGAAGTTTATGTTATGGTTCGTTTCACTGTATCCCCAATTCTGTATCCCTTTTGTGGTGTCTGTATAATAAGGTGTTTTGTGTCAATCATCCCATACCTCACATGACATGTAACATCCCCTCTGCCCCAACCCCCCTCTCTGGGGCAGCTTGCCTATCACTCCCGGGGTCCCTCCCAGATTGTGAAACCTCCAGGAAAGGGCTTCAGGTGATAGGTAGCCTGGGGGAAATTCCTTTGGCTCTGGATTTTAGTGGTCTGAAGCTTGGGGGTGGGCACATCTTGTTACCCCCTGAATTCCCTGATTTGTTGTCTTTTTGTATCCTCCCTGGGACGCTCCCCCGCTTATAGGGGATAGGAGGGAGGAAGAGGCTCTCTCAGCCGCTGGGTTCTCAGCCTGGAAGCTCTCAGCCGCTGGGTTCTCAGCCTGGAAGCTCTCAGCCGCTCGCCTCGGAGCTTGGAGATCTCTGCTAATAAACATCTTTTAACCTGCTAAGCTGAGAGCCAGCCTTTTCTCTTCTGCTGCTGTTGACTGTCACCTTTGGGTCCCGCTGCTAAGCCGAGAAGCCAAAACGAACTGGAAACTTTGTGTCTGTGTTGACCCGAGCTAGCTGGGGGTCAGCTCCCACCCGGAGCGGGGACACAACCGGACGCAAATATTTTTCCACTTCAGTTCCTCATCAATTCCTTGGCCAAGCAATGGAACATTTTACCATGAGACAGTCGTGATGGAAAGATCTACTGAATATAAGGTTGTAATGGCCTACCCAGAGTAGCTGGCAAGTGTGGAATTTTGTGTTTTCACATACAAAACAGACACCCCCCTTTTTTTTTTCCTTTTTCTTTTTTTTTTTTTTTCTTTTTTTTTTTTTTAAATCTAAACGATAGCAAAACACCTTTCAATGCACAAATTTCTCTTCAAAGTCACCTCCCAGACACAATGACATGCAAACTCTAGGAATTTATTGCATATCCTTGTGTGAAGCATATGTCTAGTTTATTAATCTCAGTTTAGTATTAGGAAATAAATATTGTATGTAGAATGCTGCTTCTGAATCCAAGTAGAGCACAAAATCATTCTTTCATTTACAAAAATCTCTCATTTTTCCTTGCTTCTGTTTATGGCTGGGAAATGGTTATCCTCTTTTCTCTTTTGCTTAATCATTCTAATTCTTGTTGAACTGGTGGTTCTGAAGAACACTGGTATTAAATACGAAGTTTTTCTGTTCTCATGTACAGTTTGGTGGGGTTTTTAAAGCAGCATTAGAATAGCTCCTATCATATATTGCCCCTGACAATGAGGTTTGCAATTTCTAAAGATCTACTGTTACAGAATTCTAAAGGGTCTAGAAACAGAAATAAGTCACATAAATTAATTTTCCTAAAAGCTGCTCAAAACCTTGTTTTCAGCTTTTATGTGCTTAAGATAAATAGAGCTTTTCCTAAGCCAGTAGCATAAATCTAGATGCTTGTATTTCTCTCTGCTAGTATTCAAAGAAAGAACATTCTCCAGTTTTCTAACCAAATATGGATTAAATTCTAGAACTAGCAGAGTACAAAGAGATTATTATCTCCCCGTATTCAGTGTAGGTGCAGCCTCACTGCAAATACTGTGTGTGGCTCTGGGACCTGCAACTTAGGAAGGAAGTGAAAATCTTTGTAGGTGTCCTGAGAATGACAACAGAATTGGTGAAAGGGGTGGAGGGAGCATCCTAGGAAGAGTGGCTGAGGACTCTGGGTTTGTCTACTTGGGAATAAAGGAGGCTGAGGATTGATGTCATTGCTCTTTACAGCTTCCTGGGAGGAAAAACTGTGGAGGGAGGTGCTGATCACTTCTCCCTTGAATTCAGTAATAGAACATGTGGTAATGTTCAAAGCTGCACCAGGGGAGATTTAGGCTGTACATTAGGAAGTATTTATTTTCTGAGAGGATGGTCAAACCCTGGAACAGGCTTAAGAGGGAGTGTGTCAATGCCTTAAGCCTTTTAGTGGTTTAGAGGCATTTGGACAATGACCTTAATAAGCTGCTTTACATTTTCATGAGCCCTGAAGTGGTCAGGGAGTTGAACTGGATGATCACTGTACATTCCTTCCAAATTAAATGGATTAAATTACCCTATTTTATTCCAACTAGAACTCTTCTATTTTTTCCTCTTGCTTTTACCAATATATTTCTGTTTTAGTAAAAACATTGATTATCCCATGTCAAAAATAATGTACTATTTTTATTTTATTCCTTTATTGGTAGAAACATTCTTTTGACACTACAACATATGAGATAGCCCTTTAGAAAATGGAGAAATCAACGGGTTAGGAAATTTGGGGTTCTTAAAGTATTTGTGTAAAAAATTGGGACCATCCTTAAAAATTGTATCTGTTTTGCCCCAGTAATATTTGACAGGATGTACCTGAGATTTCAGTGTCACTCTTCCATTTTTTTATTAACTTCATGGTGATATTATTGTCATCCTTGGAGGCTTCACTGTGGCAAAAATATGTATTTTAAAATACAACCACCATGTAGTTAAATATCTTTCCACTGCATCTGAGAGCGTCAAATAAAGCTACCACAACTCACTGCATAGTATGCTGAGTAAAAGTCCTCAAGTGGAGAACAAGGGCAACTGTACATTAAAAACATTTCACTTGCTCTAATTCTACATGAGTCTTTCATGTGCCTGTGAACCTGATAGAATGATGATAAAATGTCTTGCAAAAGACACTTAAAATTTCTAAAGCTCAAAGAGGAAAAATTTGGTGTAGTTCTACATACCTCTTACCACGAGTGATTGTGTTATTTAAGCAACAAGAAATGACAGACTATGCAGCAGTGCTGATTAATGGACACCTTGGGTGTGTAGCGAGGCATGAAGTGAAGAGAAATACATTAATCACAAGAAGTTCAGAATCCTGAAGCAACTTATTGTCACTCTGTAATAAATAGCTTCTACTTGTAGGAAAATACTGTTTATGCTTAATTTTACTGCTGTCATATGCATTAAGGTTTTATAGCTCTTGTTTTCTGTTTTTAAATGTGAATTATACTAGCGGTTTGGAAACAGATTAATAGCTTTGAGCATAACCACTTTAAATAGCTAGAGGTTAAAATCTTCAAGCACTGTTGAAACGGTAATTTCATAGACATAGACATAGACATAGACATAGACATAGGCATATACACACACACACACATATGTGTGTGTGTGTGTGTGTGTATATATACACACACAGCATTTAACAAAAAAAAAAAGGTCCCCTACTTATGAGATCATGCTTTAAGAAAAGTATAAGCTTGGCTAAGAAAGCAGCAGCAGAAAGGAACCTTCCTTTCTTTCATCACCTTGAATGTTCTTTCTTTCTATTTGCCTATACATTTGTCTCCTAATAGCAAGTTATATTTGTTTGACAGTGAGACCTCTGCTTAATGAAAATCATTATATATATATATATCTTACCAACAGGAGGGGAACACAAATGATTTCTTAATTAGTCAATTATAATATTTTAATCTTTTACTCAGGCTCTAGGGTGACCATTATGTATGTCAGGTTGTGTCCCCGCTCCGGGTGGGAGCTGACCCCCAGCTAGCTCGGGTCAACACAGACACAAAGTTTCCAGTTCGTTTTGGCTTCTCGGCTTGGCAGCTGGACCCAAAGGTGACAGTCAACAGCAGCAGAAGAGAAAAGGCTGGCTCTCAGCTTAGCAGGTTAAAGGATGTTTATTAGCAGAGATCTCCAAGCTCCGAGGCGAGCGGCTCGGAGCTTCCAGGCTGAGAACCCAGCGGCTGAGAGAGTTTGCTCCTCCCTCCCACCCCCTATAAGCGGGGGAGGGTCCCAGGGAGGATACAAAAAAGACCACAAATCAGGGGTTTCAGGGGGTAACGAGGTGTGCCCACCCCCAAGCTTCAGACCACTAAAATCCAGAGCCAAAGGAATTTCCCCCAGGCTACCTATCACCTGAAGCTCTCTCACGGAGATTTCACAATCTGGGAGGGACCCCGGGAGTGATAGGCAAGCTGCCCCAGAGAGGGGGGGTTGGGGCAGAGGGGATGTTACATGTCATGTGAGGTATGGGATGATTGACACAAAACACCTTATTATACAGACAACACAAAAGGGATACAGAATTGGGGATACAGTGAAACGAACCATAACATAAACTTCTTACAAAAATCTAATAAAACAGTTCTGCACCACCACAATTATGCTTTAACATATAATGTACTTTTTTTTTGAAAAATATTTCTCTATTAAACTCTCTAAATAAGAACTTGCTCGACACCTTCTGATAATAAATTAGTGTAAATATGTATACTATTCTATTCATACTAGGGATGACACTGTCTATCCCTGAAAAATAATTTCTCACAGAAAGGGTAAAGGGTCTTTAAATTAAATTTGTCTGGTTCCTGAATGATTCAGAAAATACTGAAAAAATCAACTTTTTCAAGCAGTTCAGTGTTGAAAGATCAAAGTCTGTGCAATGGCTCATGACAGCTTCATTCTAAAAAAGTGCTTCATGATTTTGCAGATGTAGTGTTCAAAAGTGCAGCTGACGACTTGCATGACATGTTTTATGTAATAATATTCCCTTATATTCAGCTCATAACATCTTCTGATGTTCTCTTTCCTATAACCGAGACACTTCTTTGTCATACAAAATGTATTTAATTTATTCCTGTTCATTAGCAATGAACAATGGGATTTGAAAAATTCCAAAAGAAGCTTATGTTTCTACCTGGTAGCACATCTGTGTCATTAATATGTTCCTGTGTGTATCAGCAGGGTTATAGGTCAACACAGAGTTCTCTCGAGAAATTGCAGTAGATCTTGCTAAGGTCACAAAGGTCACCACTATGGCAAGATGTTAGTGCTGTATTAAGGGACTATATCAGGGTTCTTTCATCGTGGTACTGGCAGTTTTAATTTGACCCATCTTACTCCTTGGCCGTACAAATCGTTTCACTATGAATATTTCTTCTCTATCCTCCTTTCATTTAGGTCAGTGTTTGTTTATTTATTAATATTTTATGATGTCTGCCTTAAAGATGAATGTTCCAAGGGAAGTTAGAAATCCCCTACAAGCACTTCAGCAAAGAATATTTTTTCTGTCAGTGCACAGCTCAGCTAACACTTATGTCTTGGAATCCATTTTAGAAAATAAAGTTCAGTCATTTATTTAATTATAATTGGGGTAGAATAAGGTATATCAGGAAAAATATATTAATTACATAAAGCTCTGAAACAAATCCACTCTTTATAGTGCAATTTTGTCCAGCTGCATTCAACATTTTCATGATTCTGTTGGAATTTTAAGTAAATTGTCCATTGCCTTCTATTACTGTTGTCAATCTAACTTACACAATCATTAAAATTTCTATCCCAAACAGCCTTAACCAAATAGCTACACAGTTACTTAAATTCATTGTGTTATTAACATTTTAGGATATTTTCCTGCTTATATTTTCTCTAAATATTTTCTTACCCTATTCTTTTTCATTGTACCAGGGAGTTTGGAGGTTTGAAGACAACTGAAGATGGTGTTATAAAAAGTCAACTTGCTTTTAGAGTTATGATGCTTTCTGAAACTTCAATGCGCCCAGAAATCTGCAAGAGCAAAAATTGTTTTACAGCCACGACAAAATCATTTCGTGAACTTTGATCCTGTCCTTTCTCATGCAATCTGCTAGAAATTGCTCCTCGAAATTGCTAATATCCAACTGTGGTTTTGACCACTTCCAAGCACTGCAACAGTGTTTTAATGGAACTGCTTTATGTCTAATTTTTTTTTTTTTTTTGGTTATAACTACTCTGGGACTTTTGCCTTGTAATCAAAGATAAGGGGGTTTATTCATGTAAATAACTGCCATTTGTTGGTGCTGAATTTAATTTGATTTTATCTTGTAAAATGTGAATTTGATAGTTAATTTAGCAAATACTGTCAGGACTTTCCACTCACTATGACTTTATTAGTATTTTCAAAAGCAAAAGCCTTATATCCCTGTAGATTTCCACTGGTGATCTCTATACACTGTGAAAGCAGTGCAATTATTCCTTGTTTTTCTATCTTCTAACTAGTAATTAACTTACAAGACTTTTCCCTCTTTATCTTTTTTTCTTTTTTTTTTTTTTTTCTATTTCCCATTTTTCCAAAATCCTCAATTGAAGAATATTGTTGAGTACCTTTAAGAAAGCTAACTGGACTTTTTTGACACTGTCTCTCTTGCGCTCACACTTTTTGACTCCTTCAATAATTCTTCAAAAATTCAGACTTTCTTTTATAAGAACCAGTATGATTTTTCCATAATATTAGTATTAATCCCTAGGAAGAAATAATCTCATTCTTTCATTTTGTATTACTAATATATGTCTTTCTTGTTACTATTTCATTATGCCCTCCTAAAACTATTTTGAAAAAAACAAACAACCGAACAATTTAAACATATTGCCATATTTTAAATTCAAATTTTTAATCATATTCCTTGTCATATTGTCTTTCCAACAGAAAAACAAACAAGAATCTCTGCATATTATTGATATTACAATTGCATGGCAAATGACTGTTCAAACAAAGGCTCACATGTGCCTCTGGAGCTGACCATCTGGCTTTTTATCTTCTGAGGGCTTGCAGTGTTCACTGCGTGCAGAAGGCTCACTGTGACTTTTTCAGTGCCCCTTTCTGGAGCCCAGCCAGGGACGCCAGTTTTTTGATTCTGTTCCTGAGATTCAGGTGGTTTTAGAGTCTTTTGTCTCCTGAAAAGCCCTGAACTGGACACAAGAAAGAGACGGAGTCTTCAGGTTCTGATTTTCAAGGTTGCGCGCTTTATTTTTTATTTTACAATTCTCTTAGTGCCCAACTAAGATCTGTGCAGCTGCTCAGGCATCTGATGACTCCTCCCGCACTGGGCTGTTGCTGTCTCTTATACTAATTGTTACGTACTCTTTATTTATAATTATTTCCCAATACTTATTACTTATACTAAATAAGTCATCTCTATTCTGACCCAATCTCCTTAAACTACTTTGTGCCACTGTCACTGCAGAAAATAGAGTGAATGAAGAAGAAAGAAGAAGCAAGAGACAATTCCCCAAATCCTCTATCTTGGTCCCACCCACTTCCATACTAAAGAACCCAAAACTACAATTTTTCACCCTGTGATAAGCTAAACTGCTATTTTTCACACTCTTGTGGCCTGTAATTCATCTTGCTGAGTAGGAAGCCTTTCCTATGGACTGGGATCAAAGCCAGTGTCTTCCTGGTCTCTGTGCCAGGGTCCCAGACCCCCCTGTCCAGGTCTCTGACCCTCCAGGGCAACTAAAGGAATGCCCCCGACTCTGACAGATGGATGTGCTTGAGCAGAACATCAGGCTCCACATTGACTCTGTCACAAAAATAGTCTTACCCCTGTCTATCCTTACAAGAATAGTGCAAGATCATCGAACTTCATGTTAAAGGATTGGAATGGATTGTAAAAATCATCTAGTCCTAACCCCTTCAATCACAGACAGGGACACTTCTCACTAGACCTGTTGCTCAATGCCTGATCCAAATGGCTTTGAACACTGCCAGGGTTGGGACATCTGCAACTTCCCTGGGCAACGTGTTCCAGTGTCTCACCACCCACACTGTAAAGGATTTCTTTCTAATATCTGAACTAAATTTTCTCTCTTTCAATTTTTACCCATTACTCCCTGTCCTACCACCACTGTTCCTGATAAAGAGCCTCTCTCCAGCTTCCCTGTAAGTACCCCTCAGATACTGGTGCTGAATTGAATGTAATTTGATTTTATCTTTTCATATGTGAATTTGATTGTTAATTTAGCAAATATTGTCATGACTTTCCACTCACTATGACTTTATTAATAGTTTCAAGACACTGGCCTGTTACTAAGTTGTCTCCATGCGACCTTCTCTTCTCTGGGATGAACAGCCCCAAATTTCACTGCCTCTCTTTGTTTGGGAGGTGGTCCAGCCCTCCTATAAACTTCATGGCTCTCCTCTGGACTTGCTCCAACCATTCCATCTCCTTCTTACATTTGGGACACCAGAACTGTATGCAGTACTCTAGGTGGGGAAAGGAAAAGATTTTTCACAATATGCACAGAGGGAGGGAGGGACTTTTAAAATGCTGCAATGAAATTCATAGCATTATGGGCAAGAGCTGAATCCAATATGTTGTGGACCAACATTAGTAAGGTTCATTTATACACTAGGAATTAATCAAGTTGAGTATAGATTGGTCCTCTCATGGATCAATCTTACCTCTTAGTGGATTTGGATAGTGAGAATTAAATGGTATTTCTACTTCACTTAAGCAGCTTTGAGGTTGTTAGATATGAATCCAACAATTTCTATAACAGCAACTCTATTTGCATGCTAAAAGTTAGTGAGACTTATGATGATGAAGGCTGTTGAAGATACAAGAAGATTATCAGCATGCTAAATAACAGAAGTATTTAATTATTCTTTTTTTTTAATTGAATAAATGAGTCCTAATATAGCTTATGCTCCCTTCAGAAAGGTTCAATAGGAGATAAAATTGATCAAAAATAACTACCAGTCATGTTTATAAATACAGCAGTTATTCCTTGCACTTATTTAAACTGGGGCAAGTATGTCCGGTTGCGTCCCCGCTCCGGGTGGGAGCTAACCCCCAGCTAGCTCGGGTCAACACAGACACAAAGTTTCCAGTTCGTTTTGGCTTCTCGGCTTGGCAGCTGGACCCAAAGGTGACAGTCAACAGCAGCAGAAGAGAAAAGGCTGGCTCTCAGCTTAGCAGGTTAAAAGATGTTTATTAACAGAGATCTCCAAGCTCCGAGGCGAGCGGCTGAGAGCTTCCAGGCTGAGAACCCAGCGGCTGAGAGCTTCCAGGCTGAGAACCCAGCGGCTGAGAGCTTCCAGGCTGAGAACCCAGCGGCTGAGAGAGCCTCTTCCTCCCTCCTACCCCCTATAAGCGGGGGAGCGTCCCAGGGAGGATACAAAAAGACAACAAATCAGGGAATTCAGGGGGTAACAAGGTGTGCCCACCCCCAAGCTTCAGACCACTAAAATCCAGAGCCAAAGGAATTCCCCCCAGGCTGCCTATCACCTGAAGCTCTCTCACGGAGATTTCACAATCCGGGAGGGACCCCGGGAGTGATAGGCAAGCTGCCCCAGAGAGGGGGGTTGGGGCAGAGGGGATGTTACATGTCATGTGAGGTATGGGATGATTGACACAAAACACCTTATTATACAGACAACACAAAAGGGATACAGAATTGAGGATACAGTGAAACGAACCATAACATAAACTTCTTACAAAAATCTAATAAAACAGTTCTGCACCACCACAGGCAAGCAAAATGTATTCAATTGTAAACTTGTCCTTTAAAAATCACCCTCTCCAGGTGAAAAGCAAAGAACATACAAGTGACCCTTCAAGCCTCATGAAGATTTACATTGGTCTCCTGGGGAATATCATACATGAACGATATTACCAAATAATATTATTTCTCCCCTGTGAATCTATAAATGAGGAGATAGAATGGCATAGATTCCAATTTTCAATGAAGAGCTTCATGGTCAGATCTAAAATCACAAAGACACCCAAAGGTGAAAGCTGGATACAACACCACTACAAAAAAAAATCAAGAGATGCCAGCTTAGTTATGTCAGTGTTGCAAGCTTTCTCAAGCTGGATTGTGACCTAGGCTGGATCTGTATGGTCTGTAGGAGAAGGAGTTGGGATAGGAGCTGTGATTCCTGCCCCTGATTTGTGTTTCATGCTATTGACAAAAGGATATATCCAGCTGATCTATAGAATTTAAATTGCTTTATCATATGAGGTGGCAATGTAACCTTCCTCACAAACACCTTTGTTGGGGTGCTATTTTACTGTGTGCAGAGACTTTGCAAGCAGAGGTGCACAATCAGCAGTACTCACAGGTAGGACTGGCATGCCACCATGCCTGTTCACATGCTCACTGCCATCCTCCCTTGCCTTAAACTCTCTTTAAACAGTAATGTTGTTGTCTTCTGTTTGTGAGACATTTTTAGGGGGGTACAGCTTTTAATGAAGACCGGTATTTTCTTCATTAATCCCTGAATCATTAGTACTGTCTCAATATCTCTCTATACTGAGACTTATACGGCTCCAGGTTTAATACTCTTATACTGCTCAACAGCACTATTTTCCTGTAAGAATGAGTGAAGATTACACAGCAGGGATACATGAAATCAAACCATAAGTCACAGACAGATGATCACTAGAGTTATGTTTTCCTGTAGAGCTATTCCATAAACAAGTTTTTCTACCTTCTCAGGCCAGGCTCAGTAGCGTGGGATGTACCCAGCCAGACACAGTGCCAGTGAGTGCACACTTCAGCTTTTTCCTTTGGCATGCATTAGAATCAGGCATCGATTTTTTCTTGTAAAGATTTTTAAATTGAAGCCTGATGTTTTCAATATATAATGCAAAAATAAATCTGAGCTTTTGCAGTGAAATATCTTATTTTTACTATAATCTTATGTTTCACTAATCCCTAGTTTGTCATTTGGAAGTAATTATTTTTACCCTATTTACTATTATGTTTTGAAAATATTTTCTTTAGTATGTCGGAAGAGCTTCTGTTTCATGTCATTCAGATTCTTAGAAGAAACTGATTAGGTTTCAGTTTTATCATGAATCAATTAATATCATGTATGGTGGGGGGAGTTATAACCCTTATATAACAGTACAGAAATAGCTGTACTCCTGTTTTATTGATCACCACAGTTTTACCTGTTTGGAAATATTTCAGCAATGCTGTTATACAAAAGATGCACCAACCCCAGAAGAAATCTGTGCCTTCCAAGTTATAGAAGTGTAGTCACTCTCTGTAACAGTTCCATAGTTGATATAAACATTTTGACAGAAAATATTTGGTGGTGAATGCCGTGTAAAACTATCTGAAAGTAAATGTACTGTGACTTGGAACACGAGATACAATTTTCTTTGCATAGAGGCAAAATGAGGTGATGACAGAGTTCACAAAACCTCTTCTCCTCCTAAAATTGCAATTTGACGTGGCTTTTCAAGAGGAGTAGTTCAAAAAGTTAAACTTGACAGTGCAAGAAATTTCACAGACTTGGCCCATGAACTGTCAGTTGCAATAGGACAATGCACAAGATCTTATTTAGTGTTCTGTACATTGGAGTTTTTTTCATTTTAGGTCTTCCATTTCTCTCCCCCATCTCACTGTGAGGGGAGTAAGCAAGTGGTTGTGCAGAGTTTAGTTGCTGGCTTGCTTTAAGCAATGACAGCTTCGTACCAGGGGACTCCCATTGTTCACATGAGCTCCTTGTAAAATGAAGTGCAAATACAGGATATTGCAAGTAAATTTAACCTCTGTAGTGAAACTATTTTTCAAAGCAATATAAATAAAAGGCTTTGTTTCCATACATTTCTGAGCTGCTTATGCCATTTAGATTGTATTTACACAGAGCAAGAATTTAGCATTGTAAATGAAATCACTAAAATATTGTATGTTACATTTCTCAACAAGGCATATATACCCTCTAGCAGGCTCAGGAAATAATGAGTAAGCTGAATGGTTTGCATTAAAGCACTGAACTCTGCTTAAATTAAATTATAAAATACTGGCTATAATAATCAAGCAGACTGCTCAAGTCCAATAAAAATTAAAAACTCTGAAGCATAGACATGCATCTTCCCCCATCTCACAATGCTAAACGTGTTATACAAAACATATTGAGGCAAATCCTCACTTGGTGTTAATTGGTGCAATTCCTAGAACTGAATGGACCTACTCCATCCAGTCAGCTCCATTCACATATATTAATTAATTTTCCTTCCTATGAGGAAAGCATTGAAATACTTAGACCTCATATGAGATAAGAAAAAAAGAGAAAAAATAATAGGAAAAAAGAAGAATACTCTCAAGGAAGTTAGCTAGCCCTGGGAAGGGAAGTGGAAATAAAAGCTTAACACTAAAGAAAAACAAACAAACAAAACAATCAAACAATAAAAAATTACCTATTTCAAAATTCCAAAAAGCTAAGTAAGGGAAGGCAAATATTGAACCAAGCCTAGTAGATTCTAATATATAATAAATTAAAGATCTGTAAAAGGTCATGCTGGGGTGACAGCTTGATGATGGCACTTTTAATTAGTTGAGTCTAGTATATAGTGAGATTATAAGGACTTTTAAAGCTACGAACAGTGGCACAGGAAGTCTTAAAATTTCAAAGTAAGGCAAATTGGACAGAACCTATTGAGCTACTCAAGCAAACGTTGGGGACCCTCTGTAACTGTAAACCCTCTTTAATTTCGTGAATTAATTTAGAAAAAGTCAACAAAATAAATAATGAATAATGCTTTGCGGCAAATCAAAAAGTACCATCAGCTAACCACAAACACAGAAAAAAAAAGCTGATAATCAAAGCTCTCTGAAAAAGTTTTGTCCTAAGGTAGCATAGCTCATTGCAATGTTCCCCAGTGCAGTGTTTCAGTAAGTGATATATATTAGGAAATGTTGCTCCTGGATATGTTTTAAGACCACATCTGTGACCGTTCCTATCCCCATCCAAAGTATTGACTTCTCCATGTTCAAAATTTATCTTTTGAATTGCTCAATGAGTGCTGTTTTTCACAGGTTATAGTACTATAGGAGCGGGAGATGACGGGACTTTATTTATAGTTAATAACCAAAGACAGTTTCCTATGTTATGATGATACTGATTTTTACAAAACATCATGTATCAATGAGTGATCTATCCTCTTTGGCTTCATATTGGGACTTTTTAAAACATGGGAAAAAATAACTTGATTATATTTCTATTGTCCCTTTTCTCTTTTGCCTGTATCAATATTTGAATTGGGTAACTCTAACAGGTACGTATGAGCTGTTCCATACAGCAGCCTATTCTGGGAGACACTGAGGCATGAAGCAGTCTGCAGCCACAGTAGCACCCAGGCAGATTCTGATATCAACAGTTTTACACAGAGATGAATTGCTCTCACATTTTTAGTCCAGATGTTGTCTGATTTTGCTATTGGCTTGCAAACAAGATGAATGACATCTTCAATGTTCTTTTTCAGTTTGGGGTGGGTTTTTAAAATTTTTTTTCTGATTTAAAAAAGATGAAAAACAGACAAAGAGATGTCTTAAAAAGCTGGGGCTTGGTAAGCTTTGCAGGTTTATGGTTTTGGTTTGCTTTTTAATGTATTCTGGGCTGGAATGCCAAGGTTTAGCTTGGAGCACTTTTTTTAAAACGTTTGAGTTATAAACTTCCACAGAAAGGGTCATAAGAGAAACACTGACAGGCATTTAACTATAACAGTAGTAGCAGGGTTGTTATAATAATTGGATTTGGGGTGGAATACAAAGCTAAATTTACAGATTCTTTCTGCCTTAGGGGAGCCATTCATTTCTGTCTGAAGCAGCTAAGGCAAAACTTAACATCAGCAGTAAGAAAAAGACTCTAGAAAAATGAATGGTTTCGTCTCTATTAGCTCCAAGAAAAAAACTGTTACTTGATAGTTTTAGCGATGCATGAAATATCAAAGCCTACATCTGGGAATCATACAAATGTGGGAATCACAAAAAGAATAAATAGATTTATATTGACTATCTTACAATGTTGCTTTAAGCTAAAATATGGAAGTTCATATTTGACACATTTTTTTTTCATTGAACAGTTCACTGGACTGTTAAATTAAACAAAAACACACAAACAAAATTGAAGAAATAAAGGTGGAAACAATTAAGAGCTTAGCTTGCAGATCATCTGAGGGTCATATGGCTTAATTCAATTTAAGGAAAAATACACCTTTGCTCTTTTTTTTAATTGCCGAGTTTGTGAGGTCTTGATAACATCTTAATATTTATGCAAGTGAATGAAATGGCTTCCCTCTGTCAGATAAATAAATGAGATAAAGTCATCAACAAACTAAACCCAGTAGCAGTATCAATATTGCCTGGGGTAACACAGAAACCTCGTAGAAGGATTTTCACATCTCAGGATATGTTTTAGTGTTATATCCTTGTCAAGCCAAGACTCTAGTGTTTGTATGTATCCCCATGTCTCTTAAAAATACCCATTATGCTGCCTTGTTACTGTTTCTCCTTTTACTGAGAAAGTTTAATTTCTATTTGAAGTAGGAAGGTATGCCAGGTCATATCTGGAATTCAACTCAGTGGACTTCATTGCTCCAGATATGTAGGCAGCATGCACTATGACTCCTACCAAAAAAACAGTTTTGATCAGTTGATAAGGGGGAATTTTATTTTTTGGAAATCTGTACTTACCATGACATGGATTATGATGTACAGTTATCAGCTAGACACAACCAGAGCACTTCTATTAAGATACAGTCAAGTATCTTTAAAACTCAGCTTAAGCAATGGGACTTGATGAGATAAAACCAAAGTAGAATTTATATTTAAGGATGCCTACATCAAAAAGTGTTTTTATTGACCCTCCATTTTTGATGTCTCTTTGAGCAGAAGAAAGGATGTTCAGTGACTTACATGGGATCTCTCTGGACTGGGTTGGTAGCTTGCATTCCTTTCAGTACATCGCCATGTAAAATGAAAGTCCTTCTAGGTAGCATATTCAGAAAAATTCTTTCAATGATAACTAAAAATAGTTGCTCTGAGTTTTATATGAGTCTATTTCAGTTCTATTCCAAGCTTCTGAGAGCACAGCACTGAATGGACACTGGATTACACTTTTTAAATTATTTGACAAGAAGAGGCATTTCTTGACTCTGTCCAGTTAATTTGGTGCCCTACATGTGCTGATTGCCTACACTGCTACCGCCCATTATACAGTCAAAGACAGATGTGAGACTCAGCAAGGGGCTTCCTCCCACTCTTGTAATGTTTTCCATCTTGGAATACGCCCATTCACGTCAAGAAACTAGCCACTAAATATGTAAGAACGTACTCACAATTGTATATGTTCATTCCGAAGGTCTGTTAGGACCAGTAATTTAAAGATGTGAATAAGACTACAAGGATGGACTAAGACCTTTCTGCTATGTATTCACATGATAGTTCTGTGGAAGAAGTAACTCTTTAGAGAGTGAACCTTAGAAGTAAAAAAGTAGTTAATTCCTGAGCATGTCCTTGGGTAGGCAGGTAAGGCTGATACTGAGCACTTAGGTGCCTGCACTTTTTCTATAATGATGGATGAAGCAAGTCCTCTTCAGAGAGGGATCGTGTCCAAAATTCTCTCTAGAACAGCCATGAAGAGGACTTTAGGGATGATGGGATACCTTCTTTGGGAAGGTTTATTGGTATATTGGGATATTATCCCTAAGTCAGGCACCTCAGGTAAGTGCTTAAAACACAGCAGGATAGACAGCCTTTCTCTTGGATGATTAGATAATTTTCCTGGTAAGAGTCCACAGGGTCTACGGTGTTCATGGCTGTGCAAGAGCTCAAGGCTCTGAAAAATCAAGTTCCTCTGTGCATTATTTCTAAAAAGATATGGAAAGAAAATCTGCAGAATAAGCAGCTGAAATTCTCAGAGCAAAGCCCTTGTGGGTTGAATTTTCCTCTCCTCTGAGTACACATGCTGGGGGGCTTTAGAATAACTGAGATGTTCAACTCCTCATAGGAAAAAAAATCTCATTTAAAAAGGTAGGGAGTACAGATGAGGAGAAAAATAATTTGAAGAATTATGATTTTGAGTTGTAAACATTTGGATTGCCTAGATTAGAATTTATATCTTTTATTAATCTGCACAATATTGGAATATAAAATGATTCAAGATCTTTTAAACCCTCTGAGTAATTTTTTTATTGTTTTCTTAATATAGTCTTTTTACACAATGCATTTTTCTGTCATTTTTAACACAAAATTTAATGATTCAGTATACAAGACTACACTTTGGAAGCCAATTTATCTCTAGAGTCTGGACATATGGATCTGATTTGAACAAAGATAAATGGTCTCATTTTATTACAGGAACTTTTCATTAATAATACCAGGTATGTCATGTACATTATAACAGGTTCATTGCATTTGGTTCTTTTGACATTTAATGAGGCAATGGTAATAAAAGTTGTGAGCTGCTACATAGCTTTGTGTAAAGAAAACAACACTGCAAATTATTTACAAAAGTCTATTAAAAATGTCAGATAAATAAATGACCTATTTTTGTTAGATGCTACAAATTCCATTAAGGAACTGAGAAGAAACTTGCTTAAAATTATGTAGTGTTTTGTAGGACTTCTGAAAATTATTCATGCTAAAAATTTTATTGCTCTACAATAAAGACATTTGTTGCAGTTATCAGTAGATATGTAATAATTAGTAATCTGGACTTCATGAACAACATAGATAAGTTTGTAAATTAGGCTTTAGATTGTTTCTATATTTTTTCTTCATATGAAAACAAATTTCTTAATTTGTACCTGCTCTGGGATTTAAACACTGTGAGTTTTGGTATTTTTGTTGCATCTATGCTCTCATCTTTGGTAAAATACAACAAAAAGAATCCAAGTTACACCTCTAAGAGTAGTACTAGTGGGAAATCTAGTGCTTTGAAAATTGACACAGTAATTTGTTCTTGTAATATTAGACTAAGTCACCAACTGGTTTAGATTCTTAAGTAATGTGCAAATAGTGAAAGAATGGGGAAGAGAATATATTTAACAAAAATTTAGGAGGTAGGAGTCTACTTTTTTACATAGTTCTCCAGCTGGAAATTGTTCTATAGCACTCATCAATAGGATAAGAAACATTATCCATCTGCTGTAATGATTTTTTTTTTTTTTAATTTAATATCCGTAAATTTCTGTTATATTTAAAATTGTTAAATTTTAGGGAAGAATTTTCTGGGTTATGACAAAGATCAACAGCTCATTCCATAAAAGAAGTGTGACAAGGTATTCTCATGGCAATGGCTGCATCATTACAGCTTGTGGATTAATTGTATTTCCACTGCTACTTTAAACAAATGAGAATAATTTTCTGGTGGGAGAAAAAATCTTTGCACAAATCTTGATAGCAAAAGAATGCTATTAGCAAAATATATAAGAGGAAATACATACACTGCAGAAAATAACTATATTTCAGTTAAATTATGATGTGTGGATTTGGAAAGTTTTCTCAGTCAGAAAATCTCCACTTAATAGACTGAAGAAGAGCAGTAAGGGTTTACAGAAATGTCTCTAATGGGAACTGATATTTGAAGGCAAAGGCTAGTGGGACTGATTACTTTTCTCATTAGGCAGCATCTCTAAGAAAATAAATCAGACGTTGCCATATAACATTTCACATATCTGTCAAACTGAAGGATATAATCTGGAAACACACCATGAAATTAGCACAGATACATGCAGAATTGGAATCAACAAACATTTTCATCTCATGCTAATTGACAAAAAGCAGTGTCACTTCTGCACACAATTTCATCTGCAATTATTATTAGTGACAAGCGCAAACATTCTGAACTACAAATTTCTCCTCATGTTTTGATGTCAAATTCTGCCCAAACCAATGTTTGCAGGAAGCAGAATTTTCTTTTTTTAATACTGTGCAATACAACCTTTGGTTATATCTTCCCCTTTCCAGAGAAAATGGGTAAATGAGATCCTTTCCCTTTGTAGCTCTGGGCAGCTGTGCAGACAAAGAGTGCAAATGTTTCTCAGGAGGGAGTGTGGAATGGTCTCAGCATGCTGGCAGAGACTCCAATATGTTGGGTTCACCGGCACAGAGCGAGGTGGGGACAGAGCACACAGGGCCCTTAAGCCAAAGTCATTTGCTCCAGGGTCTCTGTGCAGGTAGCAGAGAACATCCTCTTCCAGAGGTGGCTGAGGGCTCCTGATTAGGGGCTGCTCTGAAGATATTCTGTGCTGAACAAGTAATAAAATACTCAAAGGCAAGGTGAGGCAGAGGGACAGGTAATAGGACTGTGCATGGGGCTACTTGTAGCCAAAATTAACATTCAGTTTTTCAAGCAGAACAGCACTGCTTTAACTCGCAAGATGAAGAAAGTCTCTGTGATAAGTTATTTTTTTAGCACTACAGGAATGTTTTGGTAAGAAGACCTAAGTTCAAATCACTGCTTCAAGTTAAGAAAAAGAGGCTGTCTCTTCTTGCTGTCTCTTCTATATTCTGTGAGAATGCTCAACAAAGCACTGTGTTCATGTGTGTGGCAACATCGACGTGGCCATTTGGGAATGTTGCTACTTCACTGGCACTAGTTCTTCTGTTCTCAGCAGTGTACCAAACACTCAGAAACTCTGGGCAAATGGACAAATATCTTTTTGTTATGTTCCATTTTTGAAGTGCTCACCAAACACAGAATTAGTATATATATGGGAAAACATAAAGATAGTAGCTCTTCTCCTATGCTTTCTTGAGTGCCTTCAGCTTCACCCCTCCTTAAATGTCTCCAGCTTTGGTGCTTGACATTGAGAGTTGAATCTGTGGCTAATAATCACCTCATTGTCGATGAGGTGATTTTTGACAAATGAGGTGACATTTGACAGATTTTTGACACTTGCAGTTTATCAGGCTGGCACATTTTGTGCAGATGTACCTTCAGCAAAGCTCCTAGCTCTATTTGAGTCTAATGCAAGCTTTCTGGGTTGGTTGAGGGTTTTTTACATTTTATTCCCTTGTTACATGAAGCATATCATTCTTGATAAATTAACAGTAAACAGACAATACACTACACTCTCTACATTATCAGAGTGTCCAATGAAGCATGACATTCGGTTTCCTTGCAATTTCTATTTTAGCATAATTCATACTGAATAGTCACGAATGTTTAAGCCTTTGTAACATTATCCAGCTTTCCCCTATTTCTGCTAATTTATCCACATTCAGTAGCAGAGAATGGTAAAATTTAACATGTACTGCCCAAGGGGCCATCTCTTGCCGTTCACTATGAAATTTGATTTCTTTTGTTTTGTTGCTTGTTAATGTTCTTGTTGGGGGAAAAAAAAAAAAAAAAGGCGCTAAGGCAAAACATCCTCCTCAATCACAACCCAAAGCATATGTGGGTTGCTCTTATAGAAGTGGTCGCCAAAGTGACTACATCAATGAGCAAGGTCATCAATGAGAAATGATTGATTGACTACATCAATCTGGCTGCAGACATGATTTATCTGGACTGCTGCAAAGCATTTGACATGTTTTCCCACAATATTCTTCTCTCTAAATCAGAGAGATGGATTCAATAAGTAGATTGTTAGATGGATTAGAAATTTATTGAATGGTTGCAACTGGAGGGTAGTGGTTCATAGCTCAGACTCCCAATGGATGCCAATGACCAGTGTTGTCCCTTAAGGGTTCATATTGAGACCAGCGTCATTTAATTTCTTCATTAATGGCATAGGTGAAGTGATTGAGTGGCCTCTCAGCAAATTTGCAGATGACACCAAACTGAGTGGTAGTTTAGACACACTCGATAGGATGCCATCCAGAGGGACCAGGACAAGCTCAAGAAATGAGCCCATAGGAAACACATGAAGTTCAGCAAGGCCAAGTTCAAGGTGCTGCACCTGGGTTGGGCCAACACCCAGTATCAATCCAGGCTGGGGGATGAACAGATCCAGAGCACCCTGGTTGAGAAGGACCTGGGAGTGCTGGTGGATGAGAGGCTGGACATGACCCAGCCATATGTCCTTGCAGTCCAGAAAGACAAACGTGTCCTGGGCTGCATCCAAAGCAGTGTGGGCAGCAGGTGAGGGAGGGGATTCTGCCCCTCTGCTCTGCTCTGGTGAGACCCCCCCCCTGCAGTACTGCAACCACCCCTTGGGGTTTTGAGCATAGGAAGGACATGGACCTGTTGGAGCAAATCCAGAGGAGGCCACCAAGATGATTTGAGGGATGGAGCATGTCTCATATAAGGAAAGGCTGAGAGAGTTGAGATTTTTCAGCCTGGAGAAGAGAAGGCTTCAGGGAGACCAAATTGTGGCCTTCTAGTACCTGAAAGGAGTCTACAAGAAGGCTGAAGAGAAACTTTTTACAAGAGCATGTTGTGACAGGACAAGGAGGAATTTCTTCAACCCAAAAGAGAGTAGGTTTACATTAGATACTAGGAAGAAATTCTTAAATGTGAGGCACTGGAATAGGGTGTCCAGAGAAGTTGTGGGTGCCCCTCCCTATAAGTGTCCAAGGCCAGATTAGACAGGGTTCTGAGTGAACCCTAGTTCACTAGTCTAGTTGAAGGTTCCCTACCCTTTTCAAGGGGTTTTCAGCTAGGTGATCTCGAAAGTCCCTTCCAACTCAAGCTATTCCATGATGGTATGATCTTTTATTCATTGGCAAGTAAATGAGTAGTTACTGAAAGGTCAATCCCAACTGCTTCATATACCAGTATTCTGCCTAATGCATGCTAAGGTACATAATGAAAGAGAAAGCAATTATCAGGGTAACATTTCAGATTATAATAATTCTCACTAAATAATTAAACACCATATTTACTCTAATCGGTGACTGGGCTGGTGGTATTGTACCATGGTGAAATCTGTGGTTTCAAAGAAAAGGTCTGCTAATGTAGGTATCATTTACAAAACACTGGCACAAGCTATGCTGCAGTTCAGAAACCATGTGTGTTCTTCTGAGTAAAGGAAAAAGATGCAGGAGAGTAGCTATATATATTAACACTGGTAGGGAAACAGGATAATTAAAAGATAACTAGGAAGATAATTAAATGAAAACAGAGACTAACCTGATGTGCTTTAGGCTAAGTGCAATAATTAATCTTGATATATTGTATATAATAAGTGCTTTTGAATATAGTCTCCTACACTAGCTTGCTATTATGAAATCACATTTCTTTGTGCAGGAAATAATTGTTCTAAAGTGAAATGTTCCTGTTAGATTTAGATCCTGTTAGATCTTCTGTGGAAGGTGCATTTTAGAGAGTAGGCAGGAAGAACTGAACCACTCAATTAGCTATGGAATTTCCAAGGATTGAAAATACTTAGGAATTCTCTGCACCTTCCTGCTCTTGGCTTTCAAGTACTTTAAAGAAACATTCTGGGGTGATTGGTCTGGAAACTAGAGGATCTCTGTAAAGGGAAAGGTCCATTGAGTAGAGAATGTTTCGGCACTGAAACAGGGTCCCCACGGAAGTGGTCACAGCACCAAGTCTGCCAAGTTCAAGGAGTATTTGGACAAAGCTCTCAGACATGTGGTGTGATTTCTGGGATGGTCCTGTACAGGGCCAGGAGTTTGGCTTGAAGATCCTACCAGGTCACCATATTCCATGATTCTATGATTATCTGAACTGCAAAGTTACTTTAATCCTATTTTAGAAGGGAACACTTCTTGGGAGAAAACCTTCTTTCTATTCCAAAATATGAGCATTGGGGCATTGTGCAGTTTGCTTTTTTATTTATACCAATATGGAATGCCGTTATACTTGTCTGTCTTTGGCTTGCCTGGTCTCATGCAAACCATCCTCCACTGGAGTATTTACCCCAGGGAACCCCCTACAGGGGGCTGGTTAGCTCATACAGTACTGAGTAGGACTGATGTCGTGTTCTGGTCCAGTGGTAAAAGTGCTGTGGCCTTCCTCATCAGAAGCATTTTTTAAAAGATACCCGGTTTGATGGGGCACAGGCACTCTCAGGTGCAGAGCAACCAGCTCTTCTGTGAGGCTGCCTGAGCAGCAGGGCTGTGTTTGCCACCTTGGGTGACACAGGAGTAAAACAGCAAAACAGGGTTTTTCCAACCTGCAGGAGAGCTTCTTTCTTCCATGAGGTCCGAAGGAGCAAGAGCCAGAGAGGCTGATGGGAGAGGGACTATATAGGGTAGCCAGGGGCGGGGTTTCGTAACTTGGCCAATGGGGAAAAGAATTGGGAAACAGACCAGTCAGGGAAAGGATCCAAAAAAGAACAAATTAGGAGGGGTAAAAACCAGGAACTGGGGAACTAACCAATGAGAAGTAATAAATTAACATAACATTGCAAAGGCTCATGGATTTGACATACTTTGCTCACCATGAGCTAAGGAAGTCTCTTAGGGAGACTTCCCAGGAGGAGTTGCTGTGGGTTGAAGCAGTCTAGGGTTTGTGCACTCACCAAGGGAGTGAATTGTTCTCTGTGGATGGTGTAGGGGCCACCACAGAATGATGCATGTGTTACAAGTTATTTAACCCAACAAGACGAAGAGATGTCTTTGACAAAACAGATTTAAAGATAAAAAGTTGAAGGTTTTGCAAGCAGGTTGTGTTTGTATATAAAATTATGATTTCTCTGAACAAGTGAGGTTAGGGTGGGAAATTTATTTGGACAAGATACAGATTAGATGGAATAATCTAAGTCACACACCTAATACAGATTTACACAGAACATGGGTGTGTTTCCTAGCAAACCACTTCTCCCAAGATTACAGCTAAACTAGCCATTAATTAGACAGTTATAATTTATTTTACACTGCGACATACACTAGAAAACATCACAACTGTGATTTTCAAGGCCACCGACCAAGTATTAAATTCTTATTCTGTCATAAAAATAAACAGAAAAGCATGTCTGAGTCAGAGCAATTGTTCTCCTGCATCTGATGGACTAAAATAAGAAAGAGTTGGGAAAAGACAGTTGAACCTGGAAAGACTCCTAACATTCACCCTTTGAGAATATGTCATCAAAGAGTCAGTCACAAGAAATCTGTATTTGTTACTAGAAACCTCCATCAAATACACACTTATATAGAGAATGATTTGTACTTCCTGGGGTAGGTATTTTCATTAAGCACTCTTTGCTCACCTCAAAGATACAGGTAGTCCATACCCACAGAGGAGGAAGCATCATATCTCTATAAGGTTGAAATGCTCATCAAAATAATTGCCATAAAGTACAAACTCTATTTGAGATATAAAGTGAAACTCCATTAGAGCAGATATTAGAGCATTTTTTAATGACACACAGAGTAATTTTTCTTAGATAGAAGAGAAAGGCCTTATAATTGCATGAAATGCTTTGCATTTTAGTACCAGTATGTCTCAGTGCCATTCTGCAGGTGAAGAACTGATATTTGGCCAGGTCAAAAAGATAAATGTGGGAATAAATACAGCAGCTGTGAGTTGTGCATGCAGTGGTATTCACTGCTTGCATTATTGTATCATGAAGGATCATGGAAGGATCCATCATCTGGAAAAACAGAACCATCAGATACAGGAGATGTTATGATTTCAACATTTTTAGATGTTATAATTTCACTTGGCTTTACAATACTCTGAAACAATTTCCTTTTTTATTATTATTACATTTGCAATTTTCCTTCAAAAAATTAAAAAATACTTCATTTTGACTGATTGTGATAAAATAAAAATTATGAAATCTTAATTAGTAAACTAAAATACAGTGTTGATGACTGATTTGCAGATTTGTAGCTGTGTATATTTGTTAATTAACTAACATTTGTTTAATGTTTTGAACATGACAAACACCATGAAAGCACTAAGATAAATTAGTCACGCTTTCTAAGACTTTAGTTGAAAGAATTAACTCGGATTAGAGAGAAAATAATCTAAGTAGATGGATTTTAAAGGTGGCAGTTGGATTTCATTAATTATGAGGAAAAGAAACAATTCTTGCTGTTAAAAGTAGACATAAGGATCACAGACAAAAAATGAGGGACAGTGTTAAGGACACCGTGTGTAACATTGCCTTTAGCAACTACAAATGGGATAGATACTGTATGGGTTTGGCATGGTTAGGGATGTGTAATGCAAGAGAGGGAGAGGCTTCTCTGCGCAGCTGCCAGAAGCTTCCCCGATGTCTGGTGGGGTGGAATGCCAAAGTCCATGCCAGCTGGCACCAGGATGGATATGCCCTGGCCAAGGCCCATCAGAACCCATCAATGGTGGTGGTAATGCCTCAGGGATAACCTTGTTAAGAAGGAAGGAGAAAACACCTGAACAATGGCAGCTGCAGCAGGAGAGAAGAGAGAATATGTGAGAACAAGCAGAGTCTGACTTGCTTGTGACAGTCACTGGAGATCGATCTCTCCCTGTCCTAAACTTGACCCACAAGCCTTTTGCATTTTCTCTTCCCCACCCTGTCCATGAGGGGGCAATGGAGCATCTCTGCTGGGCATCTGGATTCCAACCAGAGTCAACACCTACATTTCTCTGTTGTGTGACATGACAACAGTGATATGTTTGTGCACCTTTTTGACTGTGCCTTCACATGTCACAACAGAAATTTCTTTCCCTAATCTTGTACTCTCTATTCTTTCATTAGTCATGTGTGGTGGTGCAGAACTGTTTTATTAGATTTTTGTAAGAAGTTTATGTTATGGTTGGTTTCACTGTATCCCCAATTCTGTATCCCTTTTGTGTTGTCTGTATAATAAGGTGTTTTGTGTCAATCATCCCATACCTCACATGACATGTAACATCCCCTCTGCCCCAACCCCCCTCTCTGGGGCAGCTTGTCAATCACTCCCGGGGTCCCTCCCGGATTGTGAAATCTCTGGGAGAGGGCTTCAGGTGACAGGTAGCCTGGGGGAAATTCCTTTGGCTCTAGATTTTAGTGGTCTGAAGCTTGGGGGTGGGCACACCTTGTTACCCCCTGAATCCCCTGATTTGTTGTCTTGTTGTATCCTCCCTGGGACCCTCCCCCGCTTATAGGGGGTAGGAGGGAGGAAGAGGCTCTCTCAGCCGCTGGGTTGTCAGCCTGGAAGCTCTCAGCCGCTCGCCTCGGAGCTTGGAGATCTCTGCTAATAAACATCTTTTAACCTGCTACGCTGAGAGCCAGCCTTTTCTCTTCTGCTGCTGTTGACTGTCACCTTTGGGTCCAGCTGCTAAGCTGAGAAGCCAAAACGAACTGGAAACTTTGTGTCTGTGTTGACCCGAGCTAGCTGGGGGTCAGCTCCCACCCAGAGCGGGGACACAACCGGACACAATTGGCGCGCCAACGTGGGGCACACCACGCTGGCAGAAGCAGCTTGGACCACGCTCCACGGTGACAGAGCGTCCAGCGCCCACGCAGGGCCCCACCAGAGACGAGGTGGACCCTGCAAACGGACTGGGGCTGATTTAGCCCGAAGAACAGTCTCTGGGCATCACACACCCCTGTGAAATTGACTTTTAAACAAGGCAAGTTCCAGGGGAAAGAAGGGGAGCTTCGAGCCCCGACCGGAGTCCTTCTTGCAGCAGAACATCCAGACCCACGCAACCCCCAGGCACAGGAACAGGTAAGTATACCCACAAAGGGACATACTTACTGGTTTTAGGGTTCCCCCGAGGGAGGGGCATCTATTGGGGAGGAAAAAATCCTCCAAAAATAGCTGCACAGCTAAAGGGTTAAACCTCCTGTGATTTTGAGCGAACAGGGTCCGCGGGGGGAGTGCTTTTCATCTGGGTTTGGGTTCAAAAGCAACTTAGTATCGAAACATGGGTGGAAAGCTAAGGTTGCTCAGAAAAGGTTGTATTATTACTATGCGTCAGTAGTTAACGATGCCAAATTGAAAATCTCAAAAGGCGAGTTAAGAAGTTTTGTTTGCTGGGTTCATGTGCATTTTCCCCAAGTCTCTCCGGACAGAGTCTGCAGCCCACATTTCTGTGGCACTGTAGAAAAGGAATTAATTAGGTTGATTCAAACTGGGGACAAAAAGTCTACAAAGTATTTTACTGTAGCAATGAAGTTAAATTCGGCAATTCAATTTCAAAAGGGAATGCCGAAAGAGCCCAACGGAGAAACGTGTTCTCCCCCTCCTCCCCCCACCTCTTTTCCCCGGTCCCCAAGTCCCCGGGAAAGCGTTCTCGATGGAGCGGCAGGGGTCCCGCCCGCCCGCTCTGCCTCCGGGGCACCCCAGCCTCCACGCCCGTGCTGGCCCGGTGGGGCCGGGACGGAAGTCTCAGGCAGCACTGGCCATGCTGCACAGGACAACCCTCCCTCCCCGCTTTTCCCGGTTCAAAAATGCTGCGTTTGGTTTTCTGTGGGGGGTGAAATCGGGTCCAAATCCACGTGGTCCTCTCGGGGTTCCCAAGATGGCGGAGACCGCATGGCGGGGGACTCCCCTGCCCCCTCAGCGCCGCCCACCCCTCCCTACCCCGGTGACGTGGTGCCCGCAGCGTGCGGCCCCGCCCCCTTCCCCTGTGACGTCGGGTGCCTGCCGCGTGACCCCGCCCACCCCAGCCCCGTGCCACGTGACCCCGCCCACCCCAGCCCCGCGCCGCGCAGCCCCGCCCCCATCCCACGTGGTGCCGGCCCTGACCCGCGTGGCCCCGCCCCCGCCCCGCGTGCCGTGGCCGCGCTGCCCCCCCCAACCCCCTGTGGCTGCGCATGCGCACTGCGGCACCCCTTCCCCCCTGCAGGCGCCACGCCGCCGCCCGCCCCGGAGCAGCCTGGTCCCGGTCCCGGGCCGCCGGGGCTCGATCCCGCTCCCCCGGGATCCCCCCTGCCCCCCACTCCTCGATGATGTCACCCCCCGGGCAAGCCGCGGCCCTTGCAGGGTCTCGGTTGCCAGGCAACCAAGTGCCTCAGGGCACAGGCGTCCCAACTCCCTCAAACCCGGAAGTACCCGAGGAAGGAACGGGAGCAGAGACAGCTGCCAGCTCCTGCTCCATTCCCACCCTTGCCCCTGTTACCTTCCGCAATGCCCGCGGTGGTAACAACAGGGCAGAGTACCACCCATTTCCCCGAGCCACCATCAAAGAGATCTGCAAAGCTCACAGGATATATGGCCGTGATGGGCCATATTTCAGAGGGCTTCTCAGAGCAGATCTCTCTGCAGAGGAGGTGGTGCCTGCTGATTTAAAGTACCTGTTTTCTTGCTTGCTGAACCCAACAGAGTACATCCTATGGGTCACAGCTTGGAAAAGGCTGCTCCAAGAGGCCTTACCAGGGCTCCTCAACCATGTTAACACCAGAGTTGATGCTCAGGGAATCCCTCTCACTCTCGACCACCTGGCTGGGGAGGGGCAATGGGCAGAAGCCACTGACCAAGTGGTCATTCCTGTCCAGTGCCTCCACGTAGTGAGAGAGACAGCCCTGACTGCATTCTTCAGCATGCAAACACAAGGTCCTGCGAGTTCTTATTCGAAAATCAGGCAGGACCAAAGTGAGTCTTTCACAGATTTTGTGGAAAGGCTGTCCTGAGCTATTGAAGCTCAGGTCAAAAATGAAATGGCTCGGGAACACATTTTATCGGAGATTGTGTTTTCAAATGCAAATGATTTATGTCGTGCTGCAATTTTAAGTTTACCCCTACACCCCAAACCAACCTTACCAGACATGCTTCAGGTATGTCATGTAAAGCTGCCTTTTATGAGCTCCTCTACAGGTCCACGGCCCAAACCTCATCAAGTTGCAGCCATGGAAACTGAAGATTCCCGAAAAACACCAAACCACCGGGAAGAAGCATTCTGCGCAAAGCTCCCAGAAGTGTTTTTTGTGCGGGAATTTGGGGCATTGGGTTTCCAAATGCCCCCTCAACAAAGAAGTAGAGGACCTCAAAAACAAAAAAGGGGGAGGGGAAGGGGAAAAAGGGAGAGGGTTTAAACCCTCACAAAAAAACTGGTGAAAGAGCACAGGTCCGCCCTGCGTGAGGAAAAAAATGGGGTGGACCGGGCAGGAGGGGAGGGGAAAGGGAGCCAAGGGAAAAAGAAGGAGAAGCTGCAATGCCCCATTCAGGGTGGCAGCAAACATAACACACTGGAAATGACTTACACGGACCATGACATGGCACAACCAATTTTGACAACCAATTCTAAATATACCCCCTACAGGTTGCAGCTCACGGAGGGTTTGCACCTGAAAGACGACAACTGGAATTTTGTGTCAGTTGACAACAGTGAGCAGGGTACCTGGCCAAGGGTCAAAGGTAAGCTCATCGTTGTGGGGGACTGCAAACACACCCCAAAAGAGATCGAAATTCTTCCAGGAACACTTGATAACAATCCTGGAAAATTCGTTCTCTGGCTACGCTGCACTCACCCACCAACATTCCTACCTAAAGGGCAGACAGTTGCCCAGATCATACCCACCTGGGAATGCCCGAAAGAAAACAACATACCAACTGCTTGTCCCATGCAAAAGATCACAGAAGTGAAACCCCAGGTGGGATGTGAGTTACAGGTGGGTGATGAGGCCATTAACATCACAGGCCCGCTCCACACGGACATGGACGTGACTGTAATCCCAGCCAAGCACTGGCCGTCACGTTGGGCCTTGGAAAACGTGGCAGGACACGTGCAAGGAATAGGGGGAATGCAATTGGCCAAACAATCAAAGAGTGTGGTGCAAATTAAGGGGCCAAAAGGGCAGTTGGCCAGTTTACGCCCTTTTGTTTTGGATTATAGGGAACCCTTGTTGGGGAGAGACCTGATGGCCCAGTGGGGAGTCACGATTGACATCCCAGACCCCCACAGGATTTTTGGGCGGCGGTCGCTGAGGAGCGCCCTACCCACAAGCTGAATTGGAAAACAGATGCACCAGTGTGGGTTGAACAGTGGCCGCTTTCAAAACAGAAATTGAAGGCGCTCGAAGAGCTCGTGGAGGAGCAGTTAGCTAAGGTTCACATTGTAGAGACCACCAGCCCTTGGAATTCGCCAGTTTTTGTTATCCGGAAGCCAGGGAAGGACAAGTGGAGACTCCTCCAAGATCTCAGACAAATTAATAACGTGATAGAAGACATGGGCTCTCTTCAACCTGGGATGCCTACCCCGACCATGCTCCCACAGAATTGGAAATTGGCTGTTATAGATATAAAAGATTGTTTCTTCCATATTCCCCTACACCCTGACAATGCACCACGTTTTGCATTCTCGGTTCCCACTGTTAACCGAGAGGCCCTGAGGAAACGCTACCATTGGAGGGTTCTTCCCCAAGGGATGAAGGTGTCACCTATCATCTGCCAGTGGTATGTGGCTTCCTTGCTGTCCCCGGTCCGCGTAGCCGCAGAGAAAGCAATCATCCATCATTATATGGATGATGTGCTTGTGTGTGCCCCCACCGATGATGTCTTGTCCCACGCACTTGACCTGACAATTAATGCATTGGTTGTTGCAGGGTTCGAGCTGCAGGAAGACAAGGTTCAAAGGATGCCACCTTGGAGGTACCTGGGGCTGGAAATTGGCAAGCGGACCATTGTGCCGCAAAAATTGGAAATCAAGGCCAAAATTCAGACCCTTGCAGATGTCCATCAGCTGTGTGGGGCATTGAATTGGGTGAGACCCTGGCTGGGCCTCACAACTGAGGACCTAGCCCCTCTTTTCAATTTATTGAAAGGGGGAGAGGAGCTGAGTTCTCCCAGGGAACTAACCCCGGAAGCGAAGGAGGCGCTGGAAAAGGTACAGCATCTCATGTCCACTCGGCAGGCTCACAGGTGTGATCCAGACCTGCCTTTCAAATTTATAATAGTGGGGAAATTGCCACACCTCCATGGAGTCATTTTCCAATGGAGAAATAACATCAAAAAGGACCAGGGCAGAGAGGACCCACTTCTAATCATAGAATGGGTCTTTCTCAGCCATCAAAGGTCCAAGAGAATGACACGTCCACAGGAACTGGTGGCTGAACTGATCCGAAAAGCCAGAGTTCGGATCAGGGAATTGGCAGGGTGTGATTTTGAATGCATTCACATTCCAATTGGATTAAGATCGGGCCAGATTACAAAGGCAATGTTAGAACACCTGCTTCAGGAAAATGAAGCACTGCAGTTTGCTCTAGATTCCTTCACTGGGCAAATCTCAATTCATCGGCCAGCCCACAAAATTTTTAATCAGGATGCCAAAATCACACTGAATTTGAAAGATGTTCGGAGCAGGAAGCCTTTAGAGGCCCTGACAGTTTTCACGGACGCGTCCGGAAAGTCCCACAAGTCAGTCATGACTTGGAAGGACCCTCAGACTCAGCAGTGGGAGGCAGATGTTGCCGAGGTGGAGGGATCACCTCAGGTTGCTGAGTTGGCCGCTGTTGTCAGGGCTTTCGAAAGGTTCCCCGAACCCTTCAATTTAGTAACGGACTCCGCTTATGTAGCGGGGGTGGTATCGAGGGCAGATCAGGCAATACTGCAGGAAGTGTCTAACACCACACTGTTTGAGCTGCTTTCTAAGCTTGTCAAGCTTGTCTCCCACAGGGAGCAGCCATTTTTTGTGATGCATACAAGATCACACACCGATTTGCCGGGGTTCATAGCTGAGGGGAACAGAAGGGCTGATGCTCTTGCTGCTCCTGCAGCAATGGCCCCATTGCCAAGCATTTTTGAGCAGGCAAAGCTCAGCCATCAGCTTCATCATCAGAACGCGCCTGGCCTTGTTCGCCGGTTTCACATCACCCAGGAACAGGCCAAGGCAATTGTGGCTACGTGTCCCTCATGTAATCAGCATGCACTCCCCACCTTGAGTGCAGGGGTAAACCCCAGAGGTCTGAACAGCTGTGAGCTGTGGCAGACTGACGTGATACATATCCCCCAATTCGGCCGATCTAAATATGTGCATGTGTCTGTGGACACCTTTTCCGGTGCAGTTTTTGCTTCTGCCCATGCAGGGGAGAAGACCTTGGATGCGATTAAACACCTCATCCAGGCTTTCTCCTTCATGGGCATCCCAAAAGAATTAAAAACTGATAATGGCCCAGCGTACCGTTCCAAGGAATTCTGCAGCTTCCTGCAACAATGGGGAGTGGGTCATAAAACCGGCATCCCTCATTCCCCAACAGGCCAAGCTGTAGTGGAGAGGACCCACAGAGAAATCAAAAGGGTCCTTAACCAACAACAACCAGTGTTGAAAACAGAAACACCACAGACCCGATTGGCCAGGGCTCTATTCACTTTGAATTTTTTAAACAGCACCTTTGAGTTTTTAAACCCTCCCATTGTTCGTCATTTCGGGGCAAACCCTCAGCTAAACATCAAAGAGAGGCCGCCAGTCATGGTCCGGGACCCTGAGACTGGAAGGACAGAGGGACCTCATGATTTAGTCACGTGGGGCCGTGGGTACGCTTGCGTGTCCACCCCCACGGGGCCGAGATGGTTACCATCAAAATGGGTGAGGCCCTATGTCCCGAAGGTCTCGGGGGAGAAAAAGAAACTGCCACAGGTTACTCAGGCAGCTTTTAGGAGGAAAAGGAGGGAAGATTTTTCCCCGGATAGTTTCGCTTTCCTGAATGACCCCTGCTCAAATGCTGATTGTTTGTTTTAGTTCTTCTAGTCCCGATGGAACCTGTCCAGCGCCAATCCCCTGTGCTGAGGAAGTTTCACCTGCTCCTTGGTTGGGGACTGGGGAATTTCGGGCTGGGTGGGTTCAATTTTGAAATCAGTTTTGTTATTTTTGTTTGTTATTCTGTTAATTTTAATTGGATTTAGTATCATCAAAAAAATGTTAAGTAGATTAATTTCTAGCACCACACATGCCCCCTCTGTGAACCATGTTGCTGTATCATCTGTGCCTGGATGGGAGGAAGACGTGGAACTGGAGGAAGACCCAGAAGACAGAAGACACCCAGAGGATGAACCTCAGATGGACTGGCCCACTCAACCAGAGTGGCTCACCGAGAGTTACCCGGACTTCGAATATCATCCTCCTCCGTTCCAGCCCTCCTCCTGTCATTAAAACAAAAAAGGGGGAGATGTGGTGGTGCAGAACTGTTTTATTAGATTTTTGTAAGAAGTTTATGTTATGGTTCGTTTCACTGTATCCCCAATTCTGTATCCCTTTTGTGTTGTCTGTATAATAAGGTGTTTTGTGTCAATCATCCCATACCTCACATGACATGTAACATCCCCTCTGCCCCAACCCCCCCTCTCTGGGGCAGTTTGTCTATCACTCCCGGGGTCCCTCCCGGATTGTGAAATCTCTGGGAGAGGGCTTCAGGTGATAGGTAGCCTGGGGGAAATTCCTTTGGCTCTGGATTTTAGTGGTCTGAAGCTTGGGGGTGGGCACACCTTGTTACCCCCTGAATCCCCTGATTTGTTGTCTTGTTGTATCCTCCCTGGGACCCTCCCCCGCTTATAGGGGGTAGGAGGGAGGAAGAGGCTCTCTCAGCCGCTGGGTTGTCAGCCTGGAAGCTCTCAGCCGCTAGGTTCTCAGCCTGGAAACTCTCAGCCACTCGCCTCGGAGCTTGGAGATCTCTGCTAATAAACATCTTTTAACCTGCTAAGCTGAGAGCCAGCCTTTTCTCTTCTGCTGCTGTTGACTGTCACCTTTGGGTCCAGCTGCTAAGCCGAGAAGCCAAAACGAACTGGAAACTTTGTGTCTGTGTTGACCCGAGCTAGCTGGGGGTCAGCTCCCACCCGGAGCGGGGACACAACCGGACACAGTCATGCTTCTGTGAGTTTTGATCCCTACCTCTACTTATTCACCAACTCAGAGCAATCACTGACATTTGGTATATCTAAAAATAAAATCCAACCCCCTTGAGTTTCATCTCCTGCATCCTACAGCCCAGAGAGCTTCCCATGACTTGCAGCAGCCACACATAATAGCTGAACTGGATTTCCTTCTTCCTTTCTAAAGATGTGATACAGAATGTCTTTATCTTGTCCTATTCTCAACAGAATACTTAACCCAGTCTTATCAACCCTGAAAAAAAAACCAAAAAAAAAAAAAAAAAAAAAACAACGCCACACCACAAAAACCCCCCACCAGATTGCAGTTATCCCAGTACCAGATAAAATAATAAATAAGTGTATTTTCCTGTGAGTGGTAAACTAAAATTTCTACAAATCCATTGTAAAAAGGATGTAAGAGGAATGGCATGCTCTGGACGTTATCCTGGGTAGACAGTGTCATAGTAGGGAACAAAATATGAAACTACATCTGTATTTAAGTGTAAACCATTCTTGTTTGTTAGAGAGAAAAGAAAGAGGCATGTATAAGGAATTGAAGAGAAAAAGACAAACCCTCCAAATACCCAAGACATTCACTGTGATTTTGGTTTATCTCCTTGTTTACTGAAAACTGACTTATTCATGTTTAAAATGCCCTTATAATGTCTGCAAGAAGTTCACTAGAGTTTTAAATAATGTATATAGTATTTGGCTAGAGCTATATCCCATATTTCTATTTGATTAATCTGGATTATATTTCCTTCATGGTGAGATAATGGCTGAAAGTTATTATATTGACTGACTAGAGAAAAAAGGAATTAAATAGTACTCACCATTCTAAAGAATGTGAAATTACTGAATGGTGTCTTGCATCCTCCTACTTGTAATCTCCCAGGTGGGAGTGCTTTCACATAAGTTTTAATCATCCTTTCCAAAATTAGAAATTTATTTCCTTTCAGGGGAAAAAAATTGAATAAAGACCTCAGAAGATTCATTCTTCTGGGCAGCCCCTAGGAGGCAATATGCACTAAATGCTGCATTAGAAATGGTATCAACCTGCAAATCTTTTTCAGGATCAAATGCTTATCAATCCAGTTCTGTTAATAGACTGTGGTACATGGTGTTGATAATCTGATCACTGTCTGGTGAGTCTAAAATAGGACAAGGAGTTTGTCTCACAAGAACATGCCACCATGCACAAAAGTTATCACAGTTAAATAAAACACTTTTAAGAACCACGTTGTATTTAAAAATTAGAATTATATGAGATTTAGGTAGACACTACTAAACTATCATGTCCGTGACTAGGAAAATTTTGTATTAAGTGCTTCTGAGTGAGTGTTAGGTCACAGGAAGAATAATATCGTTGTATCTACTTGAATTATTTTTGCAAACTTTAAAACAAATACTTTAATTTTAAGCCTTGTTTGTCTTGGCTTTGTTTCTTCCAGTAAAGGTGTCATTGGCTGACACATTGCTGACGTGTCTCTAACTCAGCATCAGCCTGCAAGTTCAGCCCTTATCCAGCACAAACAACTGACCTCCCCTTTTCTCAGCACAGCTTGTTCGTTTAGGGATGTCTAGAAACAAAGCTGATAGTAGGAGGCAATCTCACTTAACTGAAATTACCTCATGATAATAAAATTGTCCTACCAAAACAGCCCTTGGAGTTGTCTCAGATTTAAAAATCTTCGAATTTGTTTATTAATCTTCAACAGAATAAATGGAAAATATCTGGCAACAGCTTTCTTTGCCTGTTACATTAAGTTGGTCTGATGTACCTCTCACTGAATTGCTGTAAATCATCAAACAATACACATCAGTGACTGTCAGGAACTGCTGCAGCACAGGGTGCCCCGCAAAAAAAAATGAGATGTGCTCTTATGAAACAGTAGAAGCTAACAACTTACTACTGCTGTTCAGTGGGTGAAAATGGTGCAAAAGAAACAAAGAAAACACGAGAATAAAATATATATATATATATATATACTTACTAGAGCCAGTTCTATTTCCAGGTACTTGTGCTAATGTCACAGTTTATTTGCCTTGCTGTAGTCAGTATCTTGCTGTCAAACTGTGCTCACTTGTGCTTCATGAATGGAAAATGCTACCTTGCCTGATGCTGTAGCACAATTTACAAGGATTTTGCAATATTATTATCAACTCTACAGTAGTAGCTATCAAGTAAAACTGGTCCACTTCCACTTCTCTTGAAAGTCTATTATACATGAAGAAACTGCACAAGGGTCATCTGATACTTTAAGAGGACTCTTGGAAACATCTTAAGAGTGACAGAGGGGACATTAATACATAGGAATAGACACCTGAAATGAAAGTGTGCACTACTGTTTTGTTCATAAGAGAATAGGATGACTATTTCAGATAAGAATAAAATTGAAATAAATTTTCAATTTTTTAATGTTTGATATATTAATGTAATAATTTTCTCATTGTTAAATATACTTAAATAAATTAACATTATTAAACTGCACAAAACCCTCCAAAACTGGGTCAAAATTTATATTAACAGGTATATGCACTACCCAAATGGAAAGGATTTTGCTCATTATTTTCAATATAGAACAAGAACACCTTGTGGAGAAAGAAGTAGCATGCAACAAGTGTAATCAAAATGGGAAATCATATTCCAGCATCAGATGAGATAGATGTGGCACTTACAGACATGGTTTAGTGGTTGACTTGGCAGTATAGTTTAGCAGTGGGACACAATGATCTCAAAAGTTTTTTCCAAACTAAATGGTTCTATAATTTTAGTAAAAATAAAATGTTTCACCCCCCTGCGATTGTCTGTTACAGTACTAGAGGTAATGGGATGCTTTGCATGCTCAGTTTGCAGTATTAATGCAGTGTAGCAGCTGTAAAATGCGAGGTGGTCTGGGACTGCACCTGCCACCTGCAGTGGGCCAGGAAACACATTTTGAAACAAACATTGTTAAAGTTAACTGCTGGAACTGCATTGCAGACTGGTAACCCAGATGCCTGAAGATTTCTACATGTAAATACAGAAAGATCTGGCACAGAATTACTTTTTCTTAAGAATTATGATTTGAGAGAAAAGACATGCTGAATTTGAAAGATGAAAAATTAAAGGGAAAATTCACTGAAGAGGGAAAAGGGGAAGTAAGGCTGGACAAAGAGGAGGCCAGTTGAGAGGTCCAGAATCAATTTCTTGCCTCACAGCTCCCTATTTGCTCTTTTGCACTTGTCAGCCAAGCAGTGGAGTTCAGATTCCTGGACCCTGATAAATGTGGAACTGAGAAGAGGGACAGCCCATCTGGAAACACAGTGTTTCAGGAGTGCCAGAAAAAAAGCTGTAAAACAGCTTGAGCAGCCTGGAGACCTGTCTCACAGTGACCAACAAGAGCCAGTGTAAAGCAGTGGAGCTCTACAGTGCTGTGTGCTGCCTGACACCTCACTATACCACAACCTGTAAAGAAGAAGCAGGAGATGATCCACCAAAAGTGAGAACTAAACTTTTGTTGCCACCGTCAACTCTTGATGCTGGAATTACACTTTGGCATACTACGCTGCACTGCAGAGCAGCAGCTCAATGCCAAGAACCAGGTGTTGTGCACACCTGCAGTGTTGTGCACAGCAGAGCAGTGAGATCTGACCAGAGAACAATCAGATATTCTTTCCAATCTATATAGGATCTGACAACTCAGGAGTGTCTGAGTGGCTAATGTACACCAACCTGAAAGTGATCCAAAAGGAGGCAGAGGATGCTCTTTTACTAGTCAAAATTAGTATATAGAAAAAAGAAATTACTTATCTGGAGTAGAGGCAAAAGGATGACCAATGTTGATGGATAAAATTATGTTCTATCTGAACATCTAATGAAGATGCTATCAGAAACTGATAAAAGAGATGAAACTTGACTTGAAGAATGATGGCTTATTAAGAACAGAGAATAATTGCAAGTTGAGGTATAAGATACTGAAGAGTAGAATGATGGCCACTATCTCTTTTAACAAGAATATAAGTGGCTCAAATGCTATGTGTGCTCATGTTTTTAAACTGATTAACTTTGCAGGATATAAAAATCACACTTTTAAACTGCCAACTAATTAATATACTGATTAGGAAGTAAAAAAGCAAACAAACAAACAAACAAACAAAAAAGCATAGTCCTTCAATTGGAGTAGCTTATATTGTGAAAGCTGGCCAGCTGGAAAGCCATGGTAACCCATGGATGAGCTAACTGTCAGCATAACAAGGTTTAGCCTTCCAGTTAAAGAACTAAGTCAGTAGCAAGCATCTGGAGATGTATTGTTCCTATGCAAGGCATAGTCTTCAAGAGCAATCCGTTATTTCCCAAGGTTATTCAACAGAAAGAAGCTCCAGAGACACCACAGATGGAAGAGCAGATTGCTCGGGGTGTACAAAAGACATTATACTGTTGCAGCATACATTGAATCTGCCTGCAGATGGGTAAGGCCCCAGAGAAAATGTATGTTAAACTATCCCTTTGACGGAGCTCACAGTTCATTAATCTGTGACTTGGTTGCATCTTAGTTGAGGTCATGAGAGGAAAACATGAGCAGAAGCTCATTGTGTTGGGGGATACAAAGACAGACAATTCCCTGCTTCAAGAAACAGGAGTACTCTAAATTTAGGTTGAACACATTCTGTGGCTAGCAAAAGATAGAAAGACAGATTCTGAACAACCTTTATCCAGATAGTAATAATACCTTTGAATATGAATAGTTTTCTAAATAAGGATTAGTGAAGGAACAATATGTTGACTATTTCAGAATTAATTCATTTCTCTAGGAAAAAATACTGAGAAAACTGACCACAAAAATACTAGTCCCATAGACGTGAATGAAGCTCAGTACAGACAGGTTTAACATGATTTTTCATTATTAGAATTGCTAAGGCAAGCTATTTTTACTTCATTTTACGTTTCAAAATGTAAAATAAACAATTATATCTGAAATTTACTCGGACCAGATCCTGTATGTTTTTTGATCTTGGCATGTTTTTAAGGATTTCTAAAAACATTTCTCATGCATATACAAAATGGACAGGTATCCAAGATTCCAAGAGGCCTAAAGAAAAACGTTTTAAAGGTGTGATCATACTGAAAACCAATGTAACATTTTATAAGTCAAAATATTGTTAAAGGTCCTTTCAAACCATTAGAGGAGCCAAATTTTTTCTGCAACGTCTACAAAGAAAAGGAACACTTCATTTAGGAACTAAATGTAAGGAACTAGCAGAGTTTGTTCAGATGGACCCCACAGCCAAAATTAAAGATGCGTTTTTGAAACTCCTCAGGATCTTTTGTTACACTTTTTTCCTACAAATAGCTTAACACCACAGCAAATGAAGCTTGAGTCAATGAGTTGTCTTCTTGCCTTCTTTGAATGTTAATAGTCTTCTGAAATCTGTGATTTTTAAGTGTTTCAAGATTTAATAAAAATGAGCATTTGTTAGCCAGAAAAATCCACATTTAGCTCATTTAGTAATCCTGTTTGTAATTTAGCCAAACCTGCAGCTATAAAAAAAGTTTATACCTAGTAGATATTGCTTAATATCTTTCACAGTTACTAATGGTTTGGAAAGTACTTTGTCATGCTTGTGTGTTATAATAAATTATCCTGTTATTTCTTAAATGCTGGGGGAGAAAAAAAAATAATTCTTGTGGCTTTTCTGAAGTATTTTAAGCAATCAATGTCTATCTACTAATGAACTCTAATTTTCTTCATTTTTATAATTTTAAACAAATAGCAACAATTCCTTCTATTGTCATTACCTCTATCAGCCATAGACTTCTTTGTTTGCTTATTGTGGAAAGATGACTGGGGGTAAAATAGAGAAAACAGAGAAGTTATATTCATATCTTAACAGAAGTTATAATGCTACAGAATTTATAGGGTAAATTACAGTTGCTGCTCCCTGGATGGAATGCATTTTGCATACTGCAAACCTATTCCTGGATGATTCCCCACACCCTGTTGCGTTGTGTGGCAACAGTGACCGAGTCCAGGGGGGTTATGACCACCAGCAAGGAAACAGACGAGACAAGTCTTTGTTATAAGCATGAGAATCCATTTATTCCCCCCTACCCCAGGCCGGGGAGGGGGTGAGAACGAAGAGGGGTGAATACGAGGAGAGCGAGTGGGGCAGGGCTGTGGGTTTTATCAGGTATTTTAGAAGAGGAGACTTAGGTTTAGGTCAAGGGGGGAGATCAGATTTCAGCCTCCTCTAAACAGGACTCCACTCAAAATCTACAGCCACAGCACTTGCTAAGGGAAATGGAACTGAGGTGGAGCAGAGTGGAGACACCACCAGTCTCAGTTGAAATCCTTTCAGGGAGGGGAACTTGATGGTACTTTTCAGCTAAAAAATCACGTAGCAGCTGTCAGCCAGGGGAGAGAGGAGATGTGCTACTGCTGAGACAACAGCTGTGATGAAATCATTCTCCTCAAAAGAACTCAGTTCATTATAACCTAATTGTAATTGTAACCTAATTGTAATATTAAAACACATCTCCAACCCAAAGGTACTCCCTCCAAGGCACAGCCACACTGGGTATGTACTCTAGATTTAATTGACTGTGTCTTTCTGTCCTAGGTTACAATGTAAGATGTGCCCAAAGTATGTATTCTATCACCATCTACATGAGCTGTTGAAACTAGGTTGGGCAGTGTTTCCCTTGCCCCCTCCCTCCAGACTATCTTCTGTTAATGGCCCATCAATGCCCTGCTGCATGACTCATAGGTAACTCTCTCCAGGAGCTATCTCTGGTTAACGGGCAATCAAGGACCCGCTGCAAGACTCATAGAATGATATTAGCCCATTGTGAGATGCTCCACCCAGGGGGAGTAGCCAAGCATTCCCACCTGGATATAATCTGGGATTTGGGACAGCACAGGCAGCCTTACCCATTGGATTTCCAGAGGACAAGAGCTACCAGACCTTTCTATGGGATCACTGCTTCAACAAGACCACTTCATCTGGACTGCTACCACCACGGTTTCAGGTTGTATTCTGACTCTGTCAGTGATCCTTTGCACTTTTGCATGTGTTTTATTTTATTTTATTTTATTTTATTTTACCTTTTTTTTTCTCTCCTATTAAATTGTTCTTCCTGACTTAGAGTCTCTGGCTGGTTTTGCCTTCAAGCCAGTACACTTTCAAAGCATAACAAGAGAATTATACACCAATCCTTAACAAATGTATGTATGACTAGAATCACACAAACTCCAGCTAAACACAGAGAAATAGTATAAAAGTGAGTTGTGAATGGAGAAAATTCAGGAAAGGCTCCATCGTAGCTGCTAGAATCAGTCAAGGGGCTCACCCTGCCTTCTCCCCCATAGGGACACCTACTGGGTAAGAACCACACTGTGTGTACTGAATGCTTTTATTGGGAATTACAGCTTGTCTGTGTGTTGCTTTGAATACATTTTTGCAGTCAGATACTGTCAACAACAGTCCTTAAATCTTAACCTGTCACAATTTCATATTAATAAAGAGTGTTATTCCATAAACTGTTGGTGTGAGTTCTTCACGAGCACTGGCAGTCACTGGCAGCAGGGAACACACCCAGATGAAGAGGAGGACCTGGTGAGGCTCTTTTTTACATAAAGTGGAAAGACCCTCTAAAGAATCTCCTTTATGCTGTTGGGGTGTGTCCCCGAACAAGTCAATTGAGCCACCCTCCCATTCAGCAGGACTGCTCAGTGAAGAGTCTCCACCATGGGATACTGACAGACTGGTCAGGCACAAGGGTCTCAGCTTTCCTGGGGTGCTGACAGACAAATCAAGCACTACAGATACAGAAAATCTCACCACACTAAGAGTCAGGGTCTCTCCTTTACACGACATTTATTTTCCCTTATCAAAATTCTTAACCTTTAATTTATATACATTGTTGAACACATCTTTGCCTCTTTCTATAATGAAGTATTATGATATCTTATTGTTGCCTTTGCTTAATGAAATTTTATCTGATGACATCCTCTCCCCTGATCATGGAATTTTAGCCATGAAGAGATACAATGAACTCTTCCTAAAAACCTGAAAATTCATAACTTTTTTCTCTTCTTCTTGGTTGAATTATCTCAAGATTTAGGAAGTTTTCCATTTTCAGACAATGAACGCATATTTGCAGATTATTAGGATGTTTCTTTTTTTGCCTATTTTAAACACAAGTAGGTCAGGAACACTTGTTCCTAGACAATATTGAAATGACCTGCCAAGCTATTAATGTATCTTGACCTCTCATAATGAGGTCCTGAGGAGATATTTGGTGGCAGAATGAGCCAACTTAGGCACATATCACTTCCCAATAAATACAGAAGAAACATGCATTTTAAACCTGCAGCCAGCTTACTTTTGTCTGTACATCTGCACGCTTACAAAAAAAGTGTAATGAATTGTTGTTGTTCATTATTTGGGTTTATATTGTATTTCATTTTTATACTGGGTTTTGTAATGGTTTCTTCTCTACCACCCTGTTCCCTTGAAAAATGTACCACGAGGTTTGTCCCTGCTCCTTCTCACTGCAGATCCTCCCACACTGGAATGTAATCCAACTCTGTTCCACTCCCACCTTATCCCTGATTGGATAGTGGCTTGTTCCTGCCTCTAGCCCCTTCCCCCTGGGTAAAAGCCTGGGGACCATGTGGAAAAATCTCTCTTGCTATTGGGACCGGGACGGGGAGAGGGACCAGTCTGAACTCTGGACTCTGTGGGGGCAGGACACCAGAGTAAAGCTGTGATTCCCCCTGGACCAAGGGCAGACTCTTTCCTTTTGCCATCAATGGACACCTGCTCTCTCTGAAGAAAAAGATTTGCAGCCTCCTTGCTATCTTTAAGGCCCTGAAGAGAAAATTCCTTCTGGCGTGGTTTCTCTCTCAAACTAGCTGAGGCAAAAACGGAGCACAGGCTCTGAGGGAGAGAGAGACACTTCAATGAATTTCAACAGAGAAGACAAATTTTTGCATTTCTGTCTTTTTTTCCTCCTCAATAAATCATATTCTCTAATCTCAATCATATTCTGTAGGGAGTGGTTATTGATTTTTTGTTATTAATAATTCCACCTATAACCCTGTAAATATAACTGCAAAAAAGGGTGTTCTCATTACAAGGTCTAAAGTTTCATCTTTTACTGAAGGCAAATATGTCACTTAATAAGTGATAATAATGATGGTTTACCCTATATACTCTTGAGTTAAATCCGTCATGGACTGCCTAATGGTTCCTGGCAGACTATTAAGGTTATTAAAATGTATTTGGATTAGAATATATTATGGACTACATCATGCTGCATCAAATGGATATTTTATATGTATAGAAATATATGTATAAAAATAGGTAGCTGCAGTGTATAACACCTCAAAAACCTTCTCAGATACAAAGAACAAGTGATGTAAACTCTCTGCACTTCATTACCTCTGCGGCAATGATTTTTTTTCCAGTTTGAGTTGTCTGTATAGATGGAAAGTCCTTCAGGGCAGAGGCTGTCTCCTGTTTTCCTGTACTCACAAGCACAATGGACCTTGATTTTCTGTATCTCTAGGCTCTGTTGTTGGAGTCCAGGGCATTCCTTTGGCTGTCCTGGAGGGTCAGAGACCTGGACAGGGGGGTCTGGGACCCCGGCCCAGAGCCCAGAGGGACACTGGCTTTGATCCCAGTCTATGGGAAAGGCTTCCTGCACTGCGGGAGGGATTGCAGGCCACAAAAGTGTGAAAGATAGTAGTTTAGCTCATCACAGGGTGATAAAACAGTAGATTTGGGTTTTTAGCATTGAAGTGAATGGGGGCAAGATGGAGGATTTGGGGCGTTGTATCCTGCTTCTTCTTCCTTCTCCCCTCACTCCATTTTCTGCAGTGACAGTGGCACAAAGTAGTTTAAAGAGATTGTGTCAAAGTAGAGATGACCTGTTTAGTATAAGTGATCGGTATTGGCAAGTAATGATAAATAAGAAATACGTAGCAATTAGTATAAAAGATAACGACAGCCCCGTTCAGGAGGAGTCAGGGAGTCACCAAATGCCTGAGCAGCTGCACAGATCTTTGTTGGGCACTGAGAAAATTGTAAAGTAAGAAATAATAAACGAAGCATGCAACCTTGAAAAATCAGGACCTGAAGACTTCGTCTCTTTTTTGCGTTTGGCTCAGAGCTTTGCAGAGGGCAAAAGACTCTAAAACCACCTGAATCTCGGGGAAAAAACCCAACAACTGGCGTCCCTGGGTGGGCCTCCTATAAAGGGCACCGAAAGGGTCACAATTAATCCTCTGCAGTGAACATCGCAAGCTCTCGAAAGATCAAAAGCCAAACGTCAACTCCGGAGAAGAAAAACTTTTCTGGCCAGAGCAGCTCTTCTCAAATTCGTCCCAGACCGACAGATCTCCAAGGGCCCTGGAATCCGTCACCCTGAAACCTGCTGGACAGTGATCAGGACACCTCTGAGACGAATTCGACCACGGCTGCACACAAGCCTTTTGCTTTGGTAAGAACAGTTGGATCTAGATCATGGGGGGAACCACTTCACAAGAACAAATTTCTATTTTAGAAGCCCTAAAAGGGATCGTTTCAAAATACAATGTGGCTCTGAAAGAGAAAGAGCTCCAGGCATTAATGCTCTCAGTCCGGTGTAATTACCCACATTGTGAGACCCATTCTCTGTTTGAGCCAGGGTTTTGGCAGGAAGCAAATAGAGAATTGTATCATAGAGCCACAAAAAAGGAAAAAATAGCTGCGAAACTTCTGTCCGCAGGTAGAATTATGTTAGAAGCTATAGCAGAAAATACCAGTGAAAGTTCCAGGATTGGACAGCTGCCAAGCAGTGAAGGGGAGGATAGCAATGCCTTATCTATCGGCCAGACTGAAGCAGGACAGAAAAAACTGCTATCCCCAAGTTTAATACCTCTTCCGGGAGATGGGGGAGGGGGGAGTCCTCAGCTCTCTCAGGGTTCGTCACAGAGTTCGTCAAAAACCCCGAAACTAGTCCCAGGAAAGAAGAAACTTTTAATCCATCCTAGCGATCAGGAGGAACTGGACATGCTTTATTTCGAGGCAGTTCCCGAGGACACACTACATTCATCCCAAGAAGGGGAGGGAGGGGGCCCACCTCGAAGTCCCTTTACCCCCCCACAATCTCCGCGCAGCCGCACCCCGCTGCTCCTTTCCCTTCCTGTGCAGGAACTGGGTCGTGTGGAGAGGGAGGAGAGGGGGAAGTGCCGTCAGGACAACAGGTTCCAACCGAAACGGGAGCCGAGGGCAGAACTGTGATGCGTGCGCAGGGGGGCGATCCTAACCTATCTTGCCAGGGCGCAGAGCACAGCGGAGCGCGGTCGGAGAGCGCATCGGGCGGGGAGGAGGCATATTGTGGGGGAAACCAGTTCACGGACGAGCGGGCCGAGATCACAGGCGGCGGGACAGGGACGCGGGGGGAGCCGGGAACCGGGTCGGCGATTTGGCGCACGCCAATGACGCAAGCTACGGAAAGCAACACAGTTCAAACTACATCCGCTTCGCGAAGCGCAGTGGGAGGTCCGAACCCGGAAACACCGAGCCAAGTACTACAAATCCCAGAAGCCTCAGTGGAGAATCCAAGCACAGGCGTGGCAGAGGCAGGACAACAAAAGCACTTGAGTTTTCACAGCAAGCTTCATCCTTGTTTTCTAAGGACTTTATGAAGCAGTTTTTTTGGCAATTTACTAAAGCAGCTTCAGAATTTCAACACAACCCCATGTCTTCTTTCTCTCAGATTTTTCTTCCAAGGAAAAGTGCTGCAGAGAAATTTGATGATGCCCAGCAATCTCTGGTTCCTGTTCTGCAGGAAAAGGAAAAGGAAAAAGAAAAGGAAAAGGAAACAAATCAAGATGAGGTGCAGCCTCAAAAACAGGTGGATCCTGGAAAGGATGAAGCAGCAGCAAAACCGCAAACAAAGCAGTCAATTCCAGAGTCGGACAAGACACAAGCTTCTGCTACACCGGAATTTCTTGCAACAGACTGGACAGACATAAGGAAATACGCATTGAAAGGGGAGACGCTTCCGATGCGTTCAAAGGACATGGCTATGCCCTTATGATGCACAGGATGCAAACCCAAGATGGGAGCGATTGGATTGTGAAGTCGTCAGGGATCTGATGAAAGCCGCTCATGATAATGGATTGGGGTCTCCATACTTCAAACAACTTTTAAAAGGGACATTTAATATATATGATTTAACACCATATGACCTCAAATCCCTTGCTTCAATGATCCTGACTGACTCACAATTTATCATTTGGGAAGCAAAATGGAGAAAAGCTCTTAATGAGCTCAGAGTCAAATACCAGGGGGGAGTGAATGCAGGCTTCACAGTTGCACAATTGGCCGGTGATCCACCACTTGACAATCCAGCACGTCAAGCCATACTTTTTCCTTGAGATGTGTTGGCAGACATCAAGAATGCAGCCAGAAAGGCAATGGTGCAAATTCCACCAGCAGGAGTTACAGAAAGTAGTTTCACAGATATAAAGCAAAGTCCTTCAGAATCCTTCACCTCATTCGTCGATCATCTCACACAAGCAGTGGACAGGCAAGTCACTTATGAAGACATTTGATTCGGTGTCTTGCATTTGCAAATGCCAGTCCAGAATGCAAACGTGTCATCAGTGCAATGCCAGGACAACCTTCTATGGCAGAAATTCTAGAGGCATGCAGCAAGGTGGGGACACCACAGCACATTGCCACGATTTTGGGGGATCCGGTGGAAAAGGCTGTCAAAGAAGCATTCACAAATTTTCAACAAAGGCAATGCTACAAGTGTGGCAAACAAGGGCACTTCAAGAAGGACTGTCCAGAACTTGCAGAGATCGCAAGTTCACTGGATGTTTGTCCAGGGTGCGGTATTCCTACTTGCAGTGCATGAGAACATTGTTGTAACACAGAAAATGTAAGTACGCTGTTTTTCACATCAAGGCACATTTATTTCTTTCGGGATTTTTAGTAGAAGGTAATGCACACGCAGACAAATTGACCATGCCAATTTCAAGAACTTTACCGAACATTTTTGAACAGGCAAAATTGAGTCATGCATTCTTCCATCAGAATGCTCAAGCACTAATGGAAACTTTTCACATTTCCAAAAGTCAGGCAAAGGAAATCATTAGTGCTTGCCCAGATTGTCAGCTTGTGCAGCCTCCTGCTTCCATGGGAGCAGTCAATCCAAGAGGATTGCACAGTTTGCAGTTTTGGCAAACTGATGTCACAAAATATCCATCCTTTGGGAAACTCAGAAATGTTCATGTTTCAGTTGACACATTTTCAGGTGCAGTCTTTGCATCATTGCACACAGGTGAGAGAGCACAACATGCTTGTCAACATTTCTTGCAGGCATTTGCATCATTGGGCGTGCTGCAAGAAATCAAAACAGATAATGGACCAACATACATAGGGAAAGTGCTTGACAAATTCCTGAAGAGGTGGGGTGTCCATCATACCTTTGGTATCCCATACTCTCCAACAAGTCAAGCAATCATTGAAAGGACACATCACACATTGAAATCCCTTTTGGACAGACAAAAAAGAGGAGAAGCAGACGCAACACCATACATGCGCTTGAATAAAGCCTTGTATGTGTTGAATTTTCTAAATGGCTCTTTTGCAGAACCAACTCCACCAATTATCAGGCATTTTTCAAACAGCACAAGAGCGAAACTGAAGGAAAATCCTTTGGTTTTGGTCAGAAACCCAGAAACAGGGCAGAATGAAGGGCCATTCAAATTAATAACTTGGGGCAAGGGATATGCTTGTGTCTCCACAGCAGTCAGACAGAAGTGGCTGGTGGCGAGGCACGTGAAACCGTACCAGACACAAGCAGAGGCAGACCCCAAGACCGGAGGAAGATAAGTGGGCACGCAGACATGAGCCAGTGTCAAGACAGCAGACAACCGTTTGTTCTACGTGCAAAAGAGACTCTGGGACTTGAGTTTTCTTTGGGGCTTGGGTGGTGTTGCATTTTTAGGGATTGCCATGGAAAAAAGGCCATTGAAAATGAAAGAACTATCCTTGTGCCTCATTCTCTCCTTGGTTGCCTTGAGCAATGTGGCAGTTTTGCCCGTGGCTCAACCAAAAGGGAATGTTTGGGAAACTCTAGCCAATGCATCAGGTTTGGATACCATCTGCCTGACACACTCCAGGCCAGGGAAACCCTTCTCAACATGTTTAGTGGGGTTGCCAGTGAGCAAATGGCTGATTTCAGAAAACATCCCTCCAATGATTTCAAAGTCCATTGTAAATCCAGTGGACCAATGGGATGTTTGGACGAAGTTCCTTCCTGTGGCTCCTTTTGAACCTCAGGAACTGGAAATTCTTGGATGGGTCCAAATGCAATTTTGTGTGAAATTCAGCCTTTCTTGAGTGGCACAAAATAAAACTATAGACATCACTCCAAACCTCAATTTTTACAGAAATTCATGATCTTGGTTTAATCACACTAAGATGTTTGACAAGCCATCCAACCATGTTCCAGCACAATTGCCGAGAGGAAACTTTTTCATTTGTGGGGACAAAATTTGGCCTGCAATCACCGCAAATGCCTCAGGTGGTCCATGCAGCACTGGAATGCTTTCATTGCTAACACCCAACATGACATTGATGAGAGAACAAAAATATAGAGGGAAAAGATCTGTCAAAATGTATGATCCAAATTGTGATGATTATGTTCGCACATGGAGCAAGGCTCAAAGAATTGCGGTTGCAATTTTTTCACCACAGGCAGCATCAGGAGTAGCCTTGACACAATTGGATCGGGTGGGTTGTTGGCTAAGCAAACATGCCCGAGCCACCTCTCTTGCACTCAGTGACATGTTATTAGACGTTAACAGTGTAAGATGAGCAAGTCTCCAAAACAGGGCAGCAATAGACTATCTATTGCTGACCCACAGGCATGGATGTGAAGAATTTGAGGGAATGTACTGCATGAATTTGTCAGATCATTCCAAATCCATTCATGAGAACATCAAGCAATTGCAGGAGAGTGTGAACAAACTTGAAGAGGTAACTGGGTCATGGATGGATGGTGTGTTCAATTTGTTCGACCTTTCACCATTGTGGAAGGGAATTTTAAAAACAGTTATATATATTTTAGTAGGGCTTGTAATCCTTCTCATGATCTTGCCGTGTTTGCTTTGATGCATATGGCAGGCCATGGACAGGGTTGCCAAAGAGGTGGTTTTGGTTCAAACAGGAGGGGGAGATGTTGGAGTCCAGGGCATTCCTTTGGCTGCCCTGGAGGGTCAGAGACCTGGACAGGGGGGTCTGGGACCCCGGCCCAGAGCCCAGAGGGACACTGGCTTTGATCCCAGTCTATGGGAAAGGCTTCCTGCACTGCGGGAGGGATTGCAGGCCACAAAAGTGTGAAAGATAGTAGTTTAGCTCATCACAGGGTGATAAAACAGTAGATTTGGGTTTTTAGCATTGAAGTGAATGGGGGCAAGATGGAGGATTTGGGGCGTTGTATCCTCCTGCTTCTTTCTTCTCCCCTCACTCCATTTTCTGCAGTGACGGTGGCACAAAGTAGTTTAAAGAGATTGGGTCAAAGTAGAGATGACCTGTTTAGTATAAGTGATCGGTATTGGCAAGTAATAATAAATAAGAAATACGTAGCAATTAGTATAAAAGATAATGACAGCCCTGTTCGGGAGGAGTTGGGGAGTCACCAGATGCCCAAGCAGCTGCACAGATCTTTGTTGGGCACTGAGAAAATTGTAAGGTAAGAAATAATAAACAAAGCATGCAACCTTGAAAAATCAGGACCTGAAAACTCCATCTCTTTTTTGCATTTGGCTCAGAGCTTTGCAGAGGGCAAAAGACTCTAAAACCACCTGAATCTCAGGGAAAAAAAACCGACACTCTGTGATAATACTAATAATTAACTAATCCACTTGATTTACAGTAAGAATGGTTTTGATCTATATAACATGGTTTCTGTTTAAATTAGTTTCTTGTACTGAAATAACCATCAAAACACCTTACTTCTTTCCTATGTGGTGAAGTTCGGGAGAGTTAGATGCCAAGTTTCCAGCAAAACTAAGATCTGATTTTTAAAATATATTAATTGCAGGGACTCAATATATTAGAGGAGTTATAAAACAACTGTCTTTTTTTCCCCAAATTTTCACAGTATTTTTAAAGTTTTTTTGTCGCTGTGCCCTTCTCAGAGCAGCACTCCATCCCCAGGCTAGCTCTGACACTGCGATCAGGAGGGAACACTCCTCTGGATTTTGGGAACCAGAGGAGCGGCAAAGGGGCTTTTCACCCTATCATGGGAGAGACCTTGCCAAAGACAGAGGAAGGAGTCGGACTCAGTTGGAGGGCGAAGTCCAAGGTGTTTATTCAGTCCTACCTGGGAATATCTGAACCTCAGGGAATCTCTCCAGTCAAGCTGCCCGGGGCGGTGAGCTCCGGGATTAACTACAGAGGAGACAAACCAACATCCAATGAGGGAAAAGGTGGGAGTGGAACAGGGTTGGAGGGATATTCAAAGAAACCAATAAGAACATAAAGGGAGGAACTTTCTTGGCTCCTGCCCTATCACTCGATGTCCTTACCCAAATTCTCCAGAAGCTGGGAGGAACAATTGAATGACAGACAGGACTCGTAGGAGGGGACTGGGAGGAGTGTGGGAGGACTGACAGGGAAGGGAGGCAGAGACAAACCTCAGAACATAACATTTCTCAGGAGAACAGGGGAGTACAGAACAAACCATTATAATGAAAATAAATAACATAAAATACAACATGAAAATAACACAGAGCACAATGCAACAATTTTTAAAGAGAAGCTACTACTACTTTCCTTATATAATAAGTCACTGCCAATTATTTGTCTACAAATTTTGGGTTCTAAATTTCATTTAATAACTAGGATGCCTTTTCAATATAAAGTGTAAATTTTAAGTCCAAATTTTTTTTTTCTATTTTCCAGCTTATTATTCATTATTTCCTTTCATCTAAGATATGCTAAGTAGTGACCTTTCAGAAAAAGAGCTGGACCCCTGACTTATGATTTGAGAATATTCACACATCTAAGAATATTTCTTAGATAAAGTGCTAAATTTTAATGGTATAGTTATGTATTCCCTTGGCCTGGCACATAGGTCTTCTCAGATGCATTTGAAGCTTAATAGGCTCTTTGTTATTTTGCTGCCCTTACCTTTTCCTATACATAATAAAGGTCTTAAACTTTTCATATTAAACAAATATGAAAAATTTGCTCTTGCTGAAAGTTACTTAGCCATATGAATATATATGTCAACAGCATCAGAACTATTGCCAGAATAGGATGGATCAGCATATGGAATTGTTCCACTCTTGGCTCAGAACTACACTGGGAGTGTTCTAGTGCAAATGACTAAAAACATATTTATTTCTTTCAGAACATTTGACTATATTGCTTTGTCTAAGTGCAAAATTTCAGAAAAGACTTTTGGTTAGATTGTGTCATTAACAGATTATTAATTCTTGCAAGGTTTACTGAATGTTTGGGTCAGAGAAAACACAGAACTGTAGCAACAGTTCCAGACACCTGATTGACAGAGCCCTTTATTGTGCTGCTGATTTTGGAGGTGAAAGGAAATATGTTACGCAGATGATACCCGCTGTCTCTGTTTTTTTTTTTTTTTCCTACTGAATATTATTAAAGTAATATAAATATTTCTTTTAATATTACTTTCCCAGCAAAGTAGTTGTTGTAATTTCCTTTAGTCAGTGATAAGAATAAGAGAGAGTAGATGGGTTCAGAGAACAATATCCCTTTTAAAATATGACCCTCCCCATAGATAATCTGCCTTTGCAGTACAGAGGGAGAAATACATAGTTGTAAAGTCTGAAACATTTTTTACCAGTCACATAGAAGGCCTTCCAAGAACACCAAGAACACAGAACACCTTCCAAGTGTTTTTACAAGGGTATTATCATAGCTAGTCACCTCATTGCAAACTTAATTACTTCAACAAAATTCATTTCTGTTTTATCCCTTTTGAGATGTATACGGCTTCTGCAACATCTGCACACACAATAATGTGCTTAGAGAGTGCTCATGCATTTTTAGCAAGGCCTGATTGAAACTCATGGAATAATAGATGCCCCTATACAAAAATTCAGTATAAATCCTAGCTTATGAAGTCCTTCAGTGTCAATGTAATAGCTGCCAGTATGAGAAATATCAGGTTAGAGGTGAATCAGCAACAGCCTGCAGCACATATACAGACCACCCAATCACTCACAGAGACAAGACAAAATGCAGTTTTAAAAAAAAAAAAAAAAAAGTTTTAAGGGGAAATAAAGCAACATTCATACTTAACAAATGAAGTTTTGCTTAAGGATCTGGAGTAATGATTCATAGCATCCTGGCAGGAATTCTCCAGGTGATGCAGAATGCTCCCTGCACATGACTGAGAAAAAGAATTGCTTTAATAGATTGGAAGGGGTGAACAAGCAGCATGAATTGTTCTGTGCAGGCAGTTACACTTCTAAGAAGGTGGCAAAAGACTCTTTATGAGATTTGACATGAATGCATCACTTGCAATGAATCCATGAAACTCACAACAGTATATGTGAAATTAGTATGAGAATGTACTTTTCTTGATAGTGTCTGGCTTGAAGTCATTTATGAAAAGAGCACTGTCACAGAACAGCAACAGCGAGCAAAGTGCTTTGTGGTCTTGTGCTCTCCTCCTTTGTTGGTGCCTGTCCTCTCTGAGTACTCTTAGCAATATGATCAGCAAATTCCAGGCTTAATCTGAAGCCAGATGAAGTTATTACAATCTTTAACATTGACCATCTCTGGACATACACTGTAAATACAGATGGGACCTGTCCTTTGTTAACTATGAGACTTGACATATTTTCCTACTTATCAGGAACATTTTGGATCAGTAGGCAATATTGTCCTTTTCTTTCTCACTGACTGTATTTGTAGACAAAGACCTTGTCTCTTTCTCCCTCTGTGTACTGCATAGTTAAATTTTTATAGTTACCAAGTTTCTAATTAACATGAGCCTGTGCTAAACTAATTGATACATTTGATTAGCTATGTTTTTCAGATATTTAATCGGAGAATAGCTTTTAAAAAACCAAAATGTAAGTGCTCTTAATAGCCAAATTCAACCACAACCTTTCTCAGGTCAATTTTATCTTCTGTTTTCCCCCTCTACATTTATCCTTATACCCCTCTTAACCCTCACTGACCAAATTATTCTATTTTACTCATCTAAACTACAACCAGCTGCAGGGATTTCAATAAGAAATTTTCTGTAAGTGCTTTCTCCTGTGACGTTTCCATCTTTCCTATATTGCTTACAATTTTTCGTAGTGAAACAGAAGGTTTGTGCCCATTCTGGATAACAAAAGCTCAAATGACAAATCAGACCTCATTTTGACACTGTGCTTGCTGTGGGAGGTTCACATATTCAGAGAGAGGTCTGCACAAATTCCTAATTCACCATTACTTGGAAATGCCTCCATGTATAAAACCACTGCTGGACTAGGGCATGGGTGTATTCAAAATAGTTCTGTAGCAGCAGACTGTACAAGGCTAATATCTCTGTCTAGTGGATATCTGCTCTTCTCCACTGCAGCATAGCTATAGCAAGCTAAAACATCAGAGATTACCAGTCTTGGGACACATTTTTATCCCAGATTCTGAAGTGCAGGCAGTTTTGGTCATGCTGTGTATGAAGACTGAAATATCAACCTGGATTATTTTGTAATACCTTTATAATTCTACTAAAAAGGCAAAAGTGTGCCTCTAAAATATTTTTACCATTACTTCTGGCAACAACTGAATTTCCAGTATAGAAATCCATGGTATTCTCTAAGTATTAATAAGAAAGTTGAACCATATTGCTTTTAAGTCCAACAGGTGTTTGCATTTTGTTAGGATATCAATATTAAACCTTGAGGGACACTCCTTGTGCCAGCCTCCAAATCAACCTTGTGACACTGATTACAACCTTTTGGGATGTGCCATTCAGCCAGCTCTCAATCCACCTCACTGTCTACTTATCCCATCCACACTTTCTGAGTTTGCCTGTAAGGTTGTTGTGTGAGACAACGTTAAAAAGGTTGCTGAAGTCAAGGTAGAAAATGCCCATTTCTCTCCCCTCATGACAGATGGCAATCAGGTTGGACAAGCATGATTCACCCTTTAGTGAATCCATGCTGATTACTCCTGATCACCTTCTTGCCATTTATGTGGATAGAGACGGCTTCTACATTGATTCATCACATTCTTAACTGACTGAAAAAGAATCGGAATTACTTTTCAAGTACTGGATAGAAACTGACAGGTGAAAATGATTAATGACTGATAGGAATGATGATCGGATCATTTTTCAGATCTATTATATTATTCTATATTATTTTCTGTAAATTTTAAGGCTGCAGCTGGTAAAAAGCAGAAGATCAGAACCCAATTTAACATCCTGTTGTTATATTTAATGTTCTGATCCTTCCCAAGGGTATTTTCCCTCTGAAATAGACACAATATGTAACAATAATTGACTTTACTCATAGTTTTCAAATTGCTTTTAAATTGGGGGTTTTCTTGGAAATATTTGAATCTAGAAGTATTTAAGCACATAATTCTGCAGATGCAGATTTACTGCAGGCAGAGGTGGAAGAGATAGACAGGACAAAGATATTGACCTCCCCTGCCAAGAGCAGCTGGTCCAAGCTATTTTGCCATGTCACCATGTGTTGCACTCCCATCCTACTATTATGAAGGTCACTAGAAATTGGCCAGTAGGCAGACAAACAAATCAAAAAAGTTCATGGCATTACACACTCACATGATTTGCTGAATCAGGAACTTCAGCAACAAACTCAGCAAAACAAGTTTGTGGGAATGTGGGAAGCCAGAAATCAATGAGCCTTGAATATGGGTCATAAATATTTTTGTAGTTAATATAATAGTACCTTGCAATAAAGCACTAGGCTGTGGTATTTTTTACTCTACCATCATGTGCTGCCACTTGCCAGACATCGCCACATTTATCCTAACTAGCTGGACATTTCTGAAGCTGCTAAACACAGACCTGTTTTTCAAGTCAAGGACAGCTTCCTTTTGCAGGTGCCTTGACAAGCCTGTGAAATCTCGGAGGATGCAGAAGAAGGATTTTTTGCAGGTTACTGGTCTTTTTGCAGTTTACTGGTCTTTGAATAAGCACAACACATGCTGTTTCCTCAAATATGTTTAAAAGGTCAATGTCAAGTCAAAAACTGAGTCAGATTCTCTATTTTTCTACACTGCTGCATTCACAGTCTTAATCTCATATGGCTCTGAATCTAGGAAGTTGGAAAACTGTTTGTCGGGATAATTTTTCATCTTATTGTGATTTTTCTTCCATGTGCCTTCTTCCTCTCTTCATCAGTGAAAGACAAACCAAGAAATTATAACTACCAGAGAAAGGGACTGTGACATTTCAAGTACACACAGGCCACTATTTGCAGACATTGATTTGCATTCTGAGAAAGCTTCATGACAGCTATGAAAGAAACTTCCTTTCATTATTCCCTTTTTCATGCCCTTCTTTCCTTGCACTCTATGTGAAGAAGGAAGAGAAAGTCTTGTGCAAGTTTCTGTAATGGGTTGAATTCTGATGAGATGGCAATTATGGAGCTTTCCTAAAATGTTTTCAACGCTGTACCACAGCATGTATACCTTGGAATGGACCTGAGCATATGTCCATTCTGGAGAAGATACATCTCAAAATACCAACAGTTCATGTTGCAGCGCCTTGATGAATCAGTGGCTGTACATGAGACTAGTCCAAGACAGGTCAGGTATAACCCTGGAGAGACTGCACCTTGTAAATAAAGCTTTACTTGGAGTAGATAGTACTTTAAGGGGCCTACAGGCCAGAGCAGGGGCAATGGGAGCACATCACTTGCAATGTTAAACTCTGTCTGGTCCAAAGGGACCAGTGTTTGAGGTTTTAATGAATGTATCTTTAAATCTTTACAATCCATTATTTGAGTTGCATGTTATGAGAATTACTGTTACAGGAGCCACCTGAACCAATGTGGGACAAGCCTTACAAGATGCAGTGCAAATGCAGCAGAAATGCCACCTGAGATGGCTTTGGTAAAGCATTAAGAACTCTTCAGGCATAGAAAAGGTGTAAAGATGCCTCTCAGGTGTTCAGATATTATGCAAGGGCTTAGTGATCCCCAGACCAGAGCTCTCAGAAGAGAAGGCTTTGAGTTGAAGAGTCACAGTATCAATGAACAGTTTGATGTGCTCAGTGATTGAGAGAAACAGCATTTTCTCATGGTTTCATACAATGGATTGAAGAGAATTTTCAATACCATGTGCTTTCTTGTTTTGGTTGGCATTGGGCAGAAACTATAATATAAAGGCATTCCAGCCAAATTTACCACTAAAACTACTCAATATTCTCCCACTTACCTGAACCTCAGTGATGAGAGAAAATTCTTGTCTCTCCTTCTAGCACAATGCTCTGGTACTTCTAACACAGTCATTGTAATCTCTGCCCCTTATTCATATCTGAGGTTGACAAACTCACAGCAGGCCAATTCGGAATAGCAGGATGAACTGAAGTCTCTGTTGTTTATCCCTGAAGCTACTGTGATTCTGGGAGAGTTTGCTGACATCTGTGAGACCAGAGGGAGCCTTTCCCAACCTCAGCTTACCCAGCACCCTGCAGCACATAATAGCCCTCCATAGTATCCATACTGAAACATGCCTTTTAGGGAGAAAATTACCATTGCAAAGTTTCTGGCAATTTGGAGACCTTTAAGTGGAACACCAATTTACACCAGGCTCAATTTCAGTCTTTGAAACATTACTCTCTTCCAGGCTGCATAGAGAACTATCAGATTCCTTGCTTGGTGTCATTTATTGGAATAATGTCTCTTCCTCATTTATTACTTTGGTTGAACCTGCTTTGTTGTTATAAAATTGTACTTACTTAATGTGTACCAGCAAAGAGAACCTCCTCTTAGATGATATTAAATAGTGGGAATTAATCCCCAAGGGATTCTAGCAAAAGTCTGTTGTGGAAGATAAAGCTTTCGTCTTAGAGACCATGACCCATTCATTACAGGGAGTGAATCTTGGAATGACATATTTTCCTCATACTTGTGACAGAAAAGCAAAGTTTTCTGAACTTCTTCTGATATCTGGAAAACATTTTATGTGTCTTCAAAAAAAGGTAAAAATTGAAGCATTAAGAAAGGATTATCTCTTCAACTGCCACTAAATTGCTAGTTCCATTTGCTGTCAAGTTCATTAGAAGTCATGAGTCAGGCCTACTAATCTGATTTGTATTGCTTTCCTGACATAAAACATCTGCAAATCTGCCTAAACTGATACCATTCCACGAATTATTGTTGATTAATTCAATGAGTACTACCAATTTACGTTAGGGAAAAAGAGAATGATTTTTCCCTCACTGATGAGTGAAAAAATATGTTATTTGCTTAGCCTTTCATACATTAAAATTAAAACCAAATCCACAAGATCTCCTTGTGTTTCTGTAACCTGAATTTACCTCATTCCACAGACTTATAAAAAGATGATAGCATTAATTTCTGATGAATTCCAGTATCAAGCTTCATTCATGGTGTCTTAATCAGCATAACAAAGCTATCATTTTATATGATTGTTAATTATTTTCTACTCTCATATTTAATACTGTTCTCCTTTCTTCTTTGCATATGATTAAAAGAATAATATATTTTATTATTTTTCACTCTCTCTTTAAAGCTTTTCATATGAGAATGCCAATATTATCACAAATAAAATTAAATGTTCAAGCAGAGCTGCTGCCTTCCAAATCTCTGTGTGGAGCTGTGTAGAGCTAGTTGCTTTAATTGAACTAATGAATTCTGCCTTCAGTATTCTAGGCAGAAATTCCTTTACTTTAGCAGCTATATTAAAGGTTTTCTATCAAAAATCACATTAAATTGAAAAATAAATTTGTCTGCATATACTGAAATATCCATGTTGACTTTTCCAATTATGCGTCTGACTGTATCACACTTTGTACTATTTACAAGAGCATGCACAAAATGTTGAAAATCACAAGAGTTGTAGACTTTAGTTAGAAAAGCAATGTTTTTGGAGGTAAAAGAATCTATTTATCCTTCACATTGAATTTTATTGTGATTTCTGTTTTCTTTGCATACTCCCTACTGGTAGCACTAAACACTGTTTTGCTGGTAAGGTTCACAGAACGGCCCAGGGCTGAGGGCAGACTCAGCTGCTATTAAAGCTGACGTGATTTCGACTGTGGTTGAGATGAGCTTTTCCTTTTAGAGTTTGATATAACTCATTTTTTACTCACCCCTACCCTTAAGGTCCAATTCAACTATACACTGAATTCCATCAAAAAGCAGACATTGTCTCCACATGGGCCGGATTGGGCCCTCAAGGGCCTGCTAAGCATATTTACATCACAGGAGTAGAGGCCATATATTTTTTTCTTTGAAGAAATAGAGGACTTTAACTTTCAGAAGAGGCAGCTAAGACTGATATTCAATACCCCCATATTAAAAAATAAAAATGTGAAATATTGTTCTCTGAGTAAAGTTGGAATCTGCTCCTCTAGGGTTTTTTTTTTTAGATAAGCTTCTTATATAGATATCTACATTATTTATATATAAAATGGAACTATTTAATTTGGTTCATTTGTTAAAGGAAAGAAACAGCAAGAGTCTTGCAAAGCATAAATCATGCAAGTCTCTTAGTACATTTTTTTAATGTGAGTAGTAAACACTGATTAATTCAGGGCAAGATGAATTTATTTTTTTAGAGTATAATGTATCTAGCTGACACAATGCTACCAAGGGATTTTATTTGACTTTACATTATTTTATATTATTGGGTATTCTGTGCTGCCTAAAGGCTATAAATAATCTAAAAACCACGTTTTCTAGGAACAATACAACAAACAGCAGGAACCACAAGGCAATGAAAATCTTTGAATTAAGGAGAATCCAGTTTAAATGAAAGGATTTTTTTTTTTACTTTGTGGAATGCACAAATTTCTGCTGTGATGTATGGGAACTAACTACACCAAAATTACTGTAATTCACAGTCTTAAAATAGAATCAAAGAAATGCCTTGTTGCATTTCTTCACAGCTGTGTAGAAGTGTATCCCACCCTCACAGGGCTACCTAATTCTCTCCAGATATAAAGAGAGATGCACGCCTTGTGTATTGAGTTAGTTATTTGAAGTAGATATTAAAAACTTGATCTGTAACACCAGTCACATTTCTTTTTAAAATTTTATGTCATTCACAATATAGCTTGAACACTTTTCTTTAATAAAAAAATATTTATTAAAGAGTGTGAAAGGAAAAAAGAATCATGATAGAGCTCTAACTAAGCCTTTAAAATTTTTAATGGAAAACTGAAAATTAAATTATTAATCCTTCTGTATTATAGTATTTATTGTATGTGAACTAATTTTTTCGATGTGATTGAATACAGTTCATATTAAACATCTTAACATCATATTAATATCTTCTCAATTAGTGATATGTGGACTTACATACAACTGCGTTTCATAAAAGTGTTATATATCTCGTGCCATTTCCCCCATCTGCACCCAGAATTTTGTCTTTTTCACTTAAAACTGTGATTTTTTTATTTCCATATGGCCCTGTAAAATAAACAGAGTTTTATGCCCACTGTATTAAATAAGGTTTATTTCCCCTTGCTTAATTAAATTCAAGAGTTTCTAGAAATTCTCAATGTCCAGTATAAAAAATGTAGGATCTCATTTTGAAGAGTGTTTATATTGCATTTTATACATTCAAAGCACAATTTCAGTTGACTGCATTTGCACTTTAATAAATCAGACCCTACAGACTCTAGAAAATAAGAAATGTGCAGTCGGTGCTGTTCTCTGAGTTTCACTGACTTAAATAGAATTGGAGAATTGTATTGCCATGCAAGTTCTCTGCTGCCTAGGTCACCAAGTAACTCCTTTAACTATAAGGCTCTTCTTGCTTTTTATGCAGAGTTTCAAAGGTGTAAAATTTACGTCCACTCTGTGGATCACAAAAACTAATACAAAACACCTAGAGGCATCTGTCAGTTGTCATCCATTATGAAAATTAGCATGCTAGACAAATGCACACTCACTTAATGAGTTTCACAGGTATTTGCTTTTAGGGGAAGGCGATCTCTGTGCTAAAGATGGCCAAAACTTCTTAGGAATTATGCAGAAATCTAAGAGCAATTGTGTGCAAACTGAATAATTTCAAATAATTTCATTTTAGCAGATTTTCATGGGGAATTGAAGATATTTCATCACTTAAATTTCTCTGTTAAAACAGGCTCTCTTTAAAAAGAAAAGGAACCTGTTAGCAGAATGATATAATGGTTTCATGGCTTTATCTTTGTAAAAGCTGTTTTGCTTAGGCTCCCTGTTTGGGAGGAGAGAGTTTTTGCCCTTTTAAATAGACTGAGTTAACATGCATTGCAAACGTCAATAAGACTTGTTGTTGTTGTTGTTAAACTGTAACCAAGTATAAATACCTAGAGATCTAAATTTTTGCTGTACCCTAATGACAACATATTGCTGGTCTGACCCTTCCATGTTGGAAAGTTGGATGACTCTAGCATTAAATTAGAAGAGATGATTGGCAGTGCACAGCTTCCAGGCACCGTTTCTTGAAGTTATTAGGAATGGCTTGATTACAGCTCCAAGTGGCAATTTATAAAGCTTCTGTTTCTGTAATTTCTTGTATTTTTCTTGGGTAGTGTGTATGGAGTGGAAAAAGAAATTTTGAAGACAATATAACTCCTTTATAGAAACTGCAAGAAAGTACAAATGGAAACCTAGGACAGTGGCATGAGGCCATACGCATATTGTTTTTAGTTTGGTTTAAATCTCCTCACCAGTCTACATATCCTATTGAAGGAAAGAAATCTCAGTGTAGAAACTTTGCCTGCATTCATTGTCAAGTTTACGGAAAAATACTTCTGTCAGAGCTCTTCCTCATATCTTAATTAATAATAGAAAGTGACAGTTATTATGATAGATTTTCAACATACAACTGGAAAATGATGGTGATTCAGCCACTGAAAACATCTGGGGACACAATTTGCTGCAAACTTAAAATATCAGGTGGCTCCCAGCTTTTGCTTACATGAAGCAACATCATGAAAAATAAATAATATTATAATTTTATCTTATTTCTTCTGTTTTATTCAATTTCATGCACTGAAAACACAAGTATTCTTCATTTCAGATGCTTTTTGTCAGAATGCAATGGCAAACTAGAGTCTAATAAGACTTGGTTACTCTAAGATAGAAAATAAATAGGATGTTACTCTTAGTTTCTATCTGTTACCATTTTATTGTCAGACTAGGGACATACTATTTGGAGTAGAGCATTGACAACAGTCAATATCAAACTTTCTAGTCTATAAATGATTTTTTATGTAATGCCTTAAAATTTAGGATCTTAACTTGATTTAAATGTTGTGGGGTAACCCTGATAATAATAGCCACTACCTACTGAAGTTAAGACTGGTGGAGTATTCATTTTGTGGCTTCTGGGAAGAATCAAAACAGGTCTTCATGTCTGAAACAGAAGTAATAAAAATATTGCAGGTAAGCTGTAATAGGAATACTGTAAAGCTCTTTCATGAAATAGATGTCTTTACTTGTCAAGATATTCGTAATTACAGAGAGCCCTAATTTTCAAAGATATCTCCTTTTCAATATTCTGGGATAAGTTAAGATCATCATCTCTTATGCTTTTTTACTCTAATTGGAAGCATAACAAAAATTTTTGTCAATCTTGCTGACACCTGTACTAAATTCCTTTCTGGCTTTAAAAGTATTTTCAGATATAATTCAGAATATTAATGATGATGTTTATAGCCTTGCATAGTCTGCGATTTGAATTCTAAGAGCTTATTGTCATTCTTGCTCTCAGTTACTAAGATGGAAGGTTTGGACTAGCATGTTCTTATATACTTGTGTAGCTTTTATATGTTGATTATTCTAGAATTATCTGTTATTAATTGTCTATGTAGTGTAGCCATACATACACACACACACATATATATACACACACATATATATATACACACACACACACACACACACACACACACACAGACAATATCTATGTCATTCAGAAAAAAGCAACAACAAAAAAGATATGCAAAGGCAGTGCAGTGGGTTGACTTTGGCTGGATGCCAGGTGCCCCCCAAGCTGATCTATCACTCCCCTTCCCAGAGGGACAGGGTAGAGAAAATAAAATGGAAAACATCTCATAGATTGATAACACAGTTTACTAAGGCAAAAAAAGTGAAAGTTAGCATGTGCATAAGCAATGGGGAAAGGAAGTTTAATCTGTACCTCTCATCAGTACCTCTCATTCAGCCAATTCCCAGAAAGCAGGGTTGCAGCATGCAGACTGGTTACTATGGAAGGCAAACACTGTAAAATAAAAAAAGCCCCCAGATTCTCCCCGTTTCCCTAACTTTTATATCCAAGCTGATGTTGTATGGTATGGAATACCCCTTTGGTTAATTTGGATCATCTGGCCTGGTTGTGTCCCTTCCCAGGATCCTCCCTACCCCAGCCCCTTAATGGGGGAGGAATGTTGGAGAGACAGCGCTGGTGCTGTGCCGACGCTGCTCAGCAGCACCCAAAACACCGGTGTGTTACCAACACCTTTCCATCTCGTCTCCTAATATTCACTGGTAAGGACTTACAGGGACAGCCTTGAGACGTTAAGGTTTACTTGCATCATCAGACTTTGGGTTATTCACTACAGGTCAGGTGTTCAGTGGTTTGTTTGTTTTGTTTTTTGTTTTTATTTTTACCTGTGGCCTCACTACTGCTCTGTAATAACAATAATAAAAAACAAAACAAAACAAAACCAAAAAAACCCCAACTTATAAGGGTAATTTTATGTTCCTATATTTATCAGCCCTATCTACATACATTCTACCTGTTTCTCTCTGTGTTCTCTGTACTCATTATGATGAATGCCTTATGCAAATCAGGAATTTCTAATCTCTCTACTTCATCCAGAAAGAGCAAAGTAGCGCTTCAGAATTCTCATAATCAGACATTTCAAACCTCATAAATGGGCACATTTCTATTTTTACACAAAACATATTTAGCTTTCTGGAATTCACCCACCCAGAATATGTTCCTGAGGCTAAGCACTATCTGTGCAGGATCCAGGCAGCCCCTGACTTTTGCACAGCTAACCTAAATACCCACAGTGCTTTTAATATATTTTTGTAAAAGAAAGGTTCTAGGAAAATTCTCATTTTTACTCATTTATTACGAATTAAGAGAAATTTTCCCCACTAAGTATTATTCCACCCAGTCCTGATGCAATCTCTTGAACTTTCTGTGTTACATCTGCTGTGATTCCACAATTAATAAGACACTACAGTAGTGAGACAGGGTGAGAATACTGGTGCCTGCTGATCCCAAAATGCTGGCAGAGCTTTGCCAGTGAACACACAGCTGCCCTGGCAGCAAGCATAGATCTGTGCAGAGTAGAGGAGGATGTTTTGTGCATGGGATTGGAGATCCATATGGAGTGGGAGCTAACAGGAGATTCTGTGGATAACGATGGGGTTATCATTGAATGGACACTGAGGGTGGTTAAGCTGGAAGGATGCAGAAACTGAAGCTCAGAGGAATGGTGGTACAGGAAAGAGCATGCTCCCTATAAAAAAGCAGGAAAAAGTTGTTGAACTCGTGAAAAAATCAACAAGAGGAAGAACAAAACATCATCCACTGCCAAGAGGTGGCTTACATCTATCATTTGAATGACTCAATAGTGTGTGTCCAACATCCAGGAAGGGAGCAGGAACAGTATCCCCCTATGGACAGCCGAGTGTGTTTATAGAGCTGGGATTCCCTTCTCTGCCCAAGGGATGTGCCCCAACAAAAGCCTTTTCCCCATTCATATTTACAGCGCTTAGTACAAATCTGGATAAGGGTAGTTTTGCTACTAGTAGGAACTGAAGTTATGACTATTCCCCTGCACATGATTTACATGCCAACTTTTACCCACATTTTTGTCTTTTCAATTATTTCTGTGAAAACATTAGAATTATCTTAATGTACTCCATATGAAGTAATTGCCCTTTCCAAACTGCTCTGAGAAAAAGTCAGAACTGGTCTAATAAGATCCTAGAATTCTGTCTTAGAGTCATGCCAATAACTATATCTGGTGTGATTTTTTATTTAAATATCCCTCAGTGCATTTCTAGAATTAGCAACATCCTTTTAACAATATAGATTGCTGTTAGATGTAACTCTACTCCTACTTAATACAGAGCTGCTTGAGCAAGCAAGCACCCCACTAATGGAGCACACACATTGCTGTTAGAAGTGGAACGGACTGTGCTTTATTTGAGACAGAATGTAATGCTGACTGGCCTATATTTCTGCATAGAAAATAGTAAAAATGATATTGTAGTAATTTGTGTAAGGGCTAATAAACTTTATTAGGAATTTCTAGTCCCACAAGGGCCGAAAACTGTATTTGGAGACAGGTATTTAAATATTCATTTCTACCCCAAAATAAAAAAGAAAGGAAAAAAAAAAGCCATCTAATTTTGTAGAAGCTTTCATATCTACGGAAAAAAGATGATCATAAATTTATGAATTACCAGTCTGTGGTTACTTCATCACATCTTTTAAAGTTAAACTCTGCCTCTAAGTACCATTGAATTAATGAACGTGAGTTTCAAACAGTGAATGTGGTTTACTGGGAGGCTGAGTTTTACTTTCTGAATTATGTGTATTATAAACAATACTTAATTTAAGAAGGGAAGTTTTCTTCACTTTAACCCCTGTAGGGGTAGTTTTTCCTTTTGAGAAATAACAACTTTGATATGTAATAACAGCTATGCATAAATTGCTGAATTTTCTCTTCATTTGAATTGTTTCTTACAGGTGTTAAAATAACCATGGCTAGTTGTTGTTTTTTTTCAAAATTCTCTTTTTTGATGCAGACTGAACTGAGAAACTGAGGGGGAAAAAAGTGCTTTTCTAATTCTTTTCTATTATTTGCCAACAGCAAGTTCTTTTTTTTTTCCTGGTGATATTAAAAAATAATAGAGAAAAGCATTTCATTTGATACTGAATGCTGTCAGGTATAATTGAGTAGCAGCTGCCAGATTCACATCTTCTACTAGTTAGTAATCATAGTGTAACTCAGCCACTAGAGTTAAAAATGCAGATAGCAATAATATTGGCCTTGGTTCAATACTTCTATGACTACTTTGTCAGCATTTAATATAAGACACTGTGAAATCATTCCCTATCATCAGCCTATCCACATACCGCCCCCCCCCCTCCCCCCTTCCTTTTCCTTCCAGGTTATTTACCCTTTCTGTAATGACAAAAGTAAAAGGTAAAATGTGTCTCCATTTCTCTTCTTGGAATAATCCCAAGGCAAATTGATTGTTTTCACTCAGGTAGTTTGTCTCCAAATTCTCACTTTAAAATTGACCTCAGGCTTAATGGGGCTCATGTAACTGTGGGAACAATGACCACAGGAGGTAAAGAGTTTTTAATTATACTGTTCACGGTGCTGGTACCGTTAGAGGCACTATCCTTGGATTGCAGTTCTTCAAATGGTTTTGTTAAATGCTATATTTTTCATAGATCATGCCATCCAAATGAGGAGTAAAAGGAATTTTCTTGGTCAACATTTTACCGACAAAAAACTAGAAGTCAGTCAGATCTGAGGGTGTGTTTCAATGCATTGTAGTTATTTCACCTTGATGTTGGCATTATGCCTGGGGTACAGCTTTCAACATAATGAAGTGTTCTTTTATTAGTACTTTCATCTTCATTATCATCATCATCTTCTTTGTCATTTTCATAGCCATCAATTATGGTTTGCAGATGTTAGTTAACACTTTTGTAAAAACCAGTGTCCTTAAAGCGATCTTACTTTCCTATCATTCCATGTATTGCTTTCCATTTGAATTAATTGAATTTAGAAAGGATTAGACATGCTTGTAGTTTGTGTATAATAGCAACATCTCAAAATTTGTTGAAATCTCTTATTGACATTTTACTTTGTGTTTCTGGTCCAGTTGCTTGCTGAATTTAAAGTGCTGTATTATACATGCTTGCATCAGAAGACATTTAAAATTGCTGTGTATATTTTGAGAGGTTTTTGGAGTAAGCTACTTGCAAGTAGACTTTTTCCTTCTCTGGAGACCTTTAAGTTTTCTTCTCAGAGATAGTCCCTAGAAGATCCAGGCTACAAGTTCACTGGTAGCCAGAGCAATGCCAGGGCACTGGTGCAAGTCTGGAAACTGGACTGTCTTGTAGGTATTTACTATGATTTTAGCACTTTATATAATAGCTCCATGGAAGGGTCAGGTATTGAGAGGTCAGCTAATTTTCCCAGTTTGCAATTTAAATGCTGGCAGTTTCAGAGGTTAAGATACCTCTTTAAGTAGGCCACACATCCAGGAATACTTCAGTTTACCTTTAAAGCTATAGCCCTTTTCAAGCAGAAACAAAAAAGTCTGGTAAAGTTTTTTTCTACCCTTTCAAACATGGAAACTGGTTACTGATTTACTTGCAATTTAGTACATCAACTTGCAATCAACAGTACATCATATAATGATATGCTCTAAAATGTTAAGGCTTTAACTATCCTCTATAAACAGAATTGTCCATTTTCTGCTCCTACACCCATATGTTTTAAGGAAGGCTGGGTTATTCTGTAAGATCCTGTATAGGCCTGAATTACCTACTTGTGAATAGCTCTGTTCAAGCCAAGAGAGCACCTACTTTGTGGTGCACAATAAATTGCAGCATGGACCAGAACACATCCTTCTCTTCCCAGCTCTTACTAAAGCTGCAAAGGAACTGATCACAGGAAAGAGCTTCAACTTGAAGAATTTTATAGATAATTTGGAAAATTGCATGTGTTCATGGATGTGCTGCAATCTTGATCTCTTAATGATCCCAAAAGGTTTATACAAATGAAAAAATTGCTAAATTCTTTTTTTCCTTCTTCCTCTTCTTAACAGTGAATTCACAATGTCAATGTTCAGTTTGAAAATAGAGGAACGATTAGTGCTACTAGCAACAAGAATAACTAGAACAAGATATTGAATAGAGCAGAGAGTTTTTTTGTGTGCAGCACCTCTGATAAACCAACCATAAAACAGGGCTCTTATTACTGTGACAACTATTTTAAGAAAAATGTTCCCATGCTGAATTTGTCTTTTGACTTTAAACATAACAATAACCTCACATATTCAGCAGAATTCACCTCTCAAAGCCACAACCATGCTTTCTCCTTTCAGAAAATAATGCACTGAAGTGTTCTCATGGTCTTGGCAATCAATTAGAAGAACCCATTCTCAGGAAATAGATGTATTTATATATAAAAGCTAACAAGTTGCCCCTTTACTGCTCCTTTAGGAAAGTGTTTCATTGGTTACGCTCTGTTTCAGATACTACGACAGGCTGCATTTTCTTTTTTTTCAGTGGATCTACTTTTTTATATAGTTCACTTGCACATGGTGCTCAAGTAGAATGCCATTGTAAAAGAGTACTTTTTCAAATAAGAACTTGGGTCATTAAATTTTGCAGAGAATTCCACACCACAGAATTTGAGTATCATGAAAACCACTTGACTGCAGACATTTGGTGGTAATATTCATAGCTAGAGTTGGACAGCAAATTAGGCCTGCTGTGCTACATGCATTGTCCTGCTAGAGTGAGGCACATTAACTGAACTCAGCTCTGCAGTCAATAGATGTCTTTCCTCCTCTTAAATGTATAACTCAATGATGGGCAACAGAGAAGGCAGAAGGCAGAAGGGCAAATGGAAAAAGAATCTAATAATTATGCACAATACATTCTAAATGCTTATTATCTATGAACATTTGCTCATCCTGAATTTTAGATCCCAACAGCTAGTTTTGTAGTAAAAATAAAGTTGGGTTAAACTTAAAAGATATATATATTGATTATGATGTTCAGAAAAATATAAGTAGTTATAGCTATCTAAAAAACATTGCCATTAACAGGAGAACTAAAAATCTATGTTAGAATAATATTAAAGCAACCAAAACATTTCATTAAATGGCTGAAGATTATTATTTGCTTTTTATAACTGACTTAAAAGAGAAAACCAAAATTCAGACTTTTCTTGTTCAATTACATTTAGTAACAAATGCAATTACATCTCGGAATCTTCTAGCAGAATTTCTCAGTCAAATGTTTTCAAAATAAAGTATTTTAAATGTTTATAAATTTGTTAAGTTTGAGTAAGTTTTCATATCAAAGCAGACCTAATTCCTTTATCAAAATGGTTGCCAGTCTCTCTTTCAAAAGTTATGTTCTTTCTCTAAGAATACACAGCTTTTTATTTCTTATTGCTGCCACTTAAATAGTTTCAAACCAGTTTCACAAAATCTCAGATGATGACTTGGACAATATCTTCCTATATTTTTTATTGGGCAAAGCTGCCAGGAGATAAAAAGAAATAGCCATCAGAGACATAGATAAGAAGCTCAGATATAAGGGAGAGTTTTTAAGACTGCTCGGCAAAAGTCCATTGTGAAGTTTATACCAGACTCCATCTTAAGTATTTTATCCTACTAGTGGTTCTTTCACACTCCATTTACCCATCCTTCTTGCAGTTAAGTACCTTGAAAGGCAGAGTTCAAACCCTCTGGGACACAGGGTTACTCTGTCAATTTATGTTCTGCTCACAATAACGGGAGCCATGCCAGGCTGGGACTTTCAAGTACTCCAACAGTAGCTGTCAGCATATTTTGAAATAAATAAATAACACTTTAATGATTATTTGGTTATAACATTACAGATAGAAATTGTGTTACACTGTACTTTTGAGGTCAGTTTGCCCACATAACAGTTCTCCTAAAACACCTTTCCTCTTTCCTCAGTGCATTTTTCTCTATCAATATATTTCCTGCTGCAAGATCTACATGAAAGTATATATGAATATATGAAATCAATAAAAGTACTCATTTCATATATTTGGTTGCTTTTCAGGGAACAAATAAATAAGAAACATTTGTCAAACCTAGCTACTTGTACTATAAAACTAGATTTTAAGGTGATGTAACTTGTGTAACCAGGATGAAAAATATACATCTTAAGATAAAATCCTGGTACAGGTGTACTTTTAAAATGGAAATATTTTCCACTTATCAGATTCTGGATGGATGTTTAGAGCCACAGATAAAAAAGCAATATATTTATTAATCTAATTTCTTTCATAAGTGCCATTTTACGGCATTTAATTATTTAAGTAGTGAAGGACCCTTTCCCCATTCAGTTTACAGAATGGATGGTTGTCTCAGAAAGAATTAGAGAGAGGGGAAAGCATGATTCAATGTGGATCGGTTAATATATTATAAAAATTTAGTAAAACATGATTGTCATTTAGCAGAAATTCCATTATGTTGTTTGGTGACATAAAAGCCACTAAATTAAGGATACCATTCATCACATAATTTGAGATATAAAGTATAAAGCTGAAACCTATTTTGTTAGCATGTCATTAGGACAGTTAGCTTATTCAGGACACATGGTCATTTGTACGGTCACTTTGGTTCTTGAAGGCTTTTGAGCTTTCTTCTACAGGGTGAATAGGCTGCAGTTCAACATGCTCTGGGACCCTCATGGTGTTCCATCAACAGGTGGGCGAGGGTGATTCAAGACATACTCTTAAAAAATAAAGGTTTGTCAGCCCCTTTTTCATCTCAGTTTCATCTCTTGTGAAATACAGACACTTCTATCTGACTTCTTGTATTAGTATAAAACCCACCTCATAAATATACTTGAAGTACAGGTCTATCAAAGGAATATATTGCTTCACCTCTCACAGTATGAGCTATAAATAGCATAGAACTTCAGCACATAAGACACAATGTTAGAGAAAGACTATTAATACTGACCTTAAATCTTATTGTTTGTTTCAGCTTTCTTAAGGTATGATTTTCATGTTCATGCTGTTGCTATTACTGTAGTGATTTAACTACAGTTGTGGAAATAAATATACTTATGAGCTGCAACCACTGTTTCCAGTTTAGCACAGCAGTGTCATTTTTCTTTGGAAGTCAAGGTATGGTTGGTTGTCTTCTGTTGAGGTGTTAGAGACATTTATAATGAATGAAGGCACATGTATGTCCTCAGTCAGTCTTCAAAAGTCATACTGGGGCCCTCAAGCAGATGATGTACTGAGATAATTTGCTCCATATTAGGTTTTAGCAGCTTGAGACCAGGGCAAAGCACCTGATGGCAGGATCAGCAGAGAGCACTAACAGTAATTATGTGACTGAACCAATGATTTTATGAGCAAAATGTGAGCAATTTTTTCTTATCTTGATGTCACGCTGCTCCACGACAGGAAAACAAAGTTGAGTTTAAATCCCATCCATGTTCACAACATTGTGGACTTCCTCCACGATGATTACTTCCTGCTGACTATGATGAATTACTTCAGAGTTTTCAGAAATTAAGTTAGGTACATCCCAGGCTCAGAAATTAGCTTCTTCTATATCACATTCAAGTTACACAGATTTGCTTGTTTAATAGTCAGACTCAATGACATTGGAGTTTTTTCCAACCTATATGATTCTATGATTTATGAAAAAGGTGTTTTTTAAGGTCAAACTAAAAAGTATTCAGTTGCCCATCTTATTTAAAATCAGCCAGACTGCTGCAGCACCAGAGTATCCTAAAATACCAAGCTGTGATCTAAACACTAGCAAATGCTAATGAAAGAAAGAAAGAAAGAACAATTTCTGCTGTGGTTTATGGTTTAAACTAGCATTGACAAGGGAAGTACTATCCTCATTCCTTCCTACCCCTTTTATTAGTGAGGGATTGAAATACCAGAAACAGGCTTAGACCAAGAGCAGCAATGCAGCTCTATCAGTATAATGTCTACACAGGTATATTACCCTCAATGGAGTGCACACAAATGTCAATGACACTTGCACCAGTCTCCCTGTGCTCTAAGCACATTCCAGTAGATTAAGCTGCATAAGAGGCAACCCACAGTCAGAGCAACCCTTTACTGTTCCTGCCTAAGGTCAAGTCTCCCAAACAATTCATAGGCACGGGGACAGACTGAAAGTTGGCTTCAAAGAAAGGAAATGGCCTCTCACACTGATTATTTTACTATTTTAGGCATATTTGCATAAGCCTGTTTAATAATATACTGGCTACTTATAAGAATAAAATGGGAAGGATTCCCTCATTTACTAATTCTGGGAATACTTCTTTAGCCATAAAACTGGACAAACCAATTTTCTTCTCCATGGCTCTTGTCTATTAATGTCACCTCTCCAAAAAAGGAGAGTTCTGTTTGGATACCAACAATCAGATATTGCTGTAGTTGAAAATTCTTTGCTGTTAGGTTATGAAAACTGTCGTTTTAGAAGCCCTTTGAAAGGACTCATGTTATTGAGGTATATCAAGAAAATAACCTTACTGGCAGCAGTGTTGTCTGGGCTGGAAACTGGATATGAAACCAAAAGAGGTCAGGAAGTCAGAACTCAAGTCACTGGTCTATAAGGAAATTCACTTCAATCACTTTGACACAATGGTGGGTCTAGAGGTTAATCTGCTCTTGAAAGCCTTCAACCTGTGTATTTTAATGCCTCATACATGCAGTTAGACTCACTGGAGAATGAAGAAACTCTTACCTTTCTTAGGAAGTGAACCACAGAGGGTTCAAGATACAGCAAATAGCACAAGAGTTATTCAAAGTCTTGATATTTTTCCTTCTCTTCCAACTTACCTGAATCCTGACTAAAGTAGTTATGAATTCCAACCCTTTATCTCTACCTGAGGCCTTGTCCTTGATAATTCTTAGAAATATGAAAGCCCCTATGGAACTTTTCCCTCTGATTTCATCCCCAAGTTTATCTGTGAGTAGCCTGATTTAATAACTCTTTTTTATAAAGAGTATTATTTTTTACTACAAAGAAAGAAAGTTTGAAAAGATATTAACACATTCTCAGAGAGCTCTATATAAAGCTGTAGGACTATTAAATGAAACAGCAAACCCAAAGACTTTAGTTTATGCCTTTAATTGTGAAATTAAAGTAAATTTGTGAGAACAGGTTTGCAACTCATGACAAGACATCTGTTTTTCACAGTGGAAATCTGTTTAACTGATAGAAGTCATTGCCTTAATACGTTCTGAGTTCAAGAGCTTGGTAAGCTTTAAAACAACGAACCATTTACATGGATAATGGGAACACCCACTGTTATATTAGACAGAAAAAAAAGGGTTTGTTCAGAATGGTATTTATACCAAAATATATCATTAGCTGTCAAGCAGCAAGAAGCAATTTACATGCAGCCCAATTATTTTAAACAAAACTTGGATTTTGGTTTGTTGATGAATAAAATACCCTTAAAAAATTACAGAACCCCAAAGTATGTCTGCAACAAGTCAAACATGAAAAATAACAGAATGTTTGGTGAAGTGAAAAGAAAATGTGATGTGTATCAAACAGAACCTCCAACATTATTTGCAGTAATAGTTAAGATTAAATTGATCACTTAAGAATATTTAAAATAAAAATTGTATTAAAAACATATATATACACAAGCATCGACTTCTAGAGACCTGTCTCTGAGGCTGACTGCTGGGGATGCCTCAAGGGCAGGTTGCTGGGTTCCTTCCAGAGAGCAAGGCTGGATGTTGTCACATGAGTCCCTCCAATGGCACAAGGGATCTCCAGGGCTGAGGCGCCTGCAAACAAGTCAGGAAGTATCTGAGGGATGAATGGTGGGATCAGTCCCGTCTACATGCGGAAGCTACTGTTACACAGCACATGATCCTTTAAGTCATTGCATATTAGACACCTTAAGAAGATCAGTGGGACATATCCTAAACATTCTTATTCATCTGTATCATTTCTAGAACTTAGGGTTACTTTAGAAAACATAGAAAGAGATTTACAGATATCTACAGTGTTATTGTATGGCAGTGAACCTATACATTCAGTTTAATGACAGATGTTTACTGTACTCACTGTTAAATAACTATTATGTACTTTAGCAAAAGTCCGGTTTTGTTTAAATAAAGTATTCGACCACCATCATGCATTCACCACAGTTTTCTCTGCATGAGAAGGCTGCAATGTGTCTCATTTCCTAACTGCAAGTATAGGATCTTTGTTTATGGATCACAGAACAATTAAGTCTTCTTCAGTCAGATCAGAAAACAATGCTATAATTTTTAAAGATATTCTTCTGATTATAGACTGACTGGTCACCTGTAACCAGTGTCCAACATCATGTGGTTGTCTACTGATTCCTCAGTTGTCTGTACTTGCCTTGGAAGACCAGAGCACAAGTTCAAGACCAGGGTTTAGACATTTGAGCAAAATAATTGCCTTTAAGAACCCAGAACTCAGTAAGAGATAGCATTGTATTCCTGCTAAAGATTATGGACTAAAAATAATCTAAATTTTGAATCATTTGAGGTTAAAAAATTTCTTCAGCCATGCATGTGGTTTTTTGATAATTCTTATTTTAATTTCTTTTTTCTTTCTATTCTGTTTGATCATCTCAAAAATTGTGTGTTTCACAAGATGGATTAAACTCTCCATAGGAAAATAAACCTGCAAAGGAGCAAGCTTGTTCTTCTGGCATCTCTCTGAACCTTCTCCAGTTAGACATTCACTTTTAACCATAGTAATCAAATAAATTAAATGTTACTGCACTGTGGTTATTATTATTATTATTATTATTATTATTATTATTATTATTATTATTGCAGGAAAATAAAATTCTACATTGTTTACTTTAACATATTTTTAGCGGAATTACACTGAGCTTTAAAATGTTGTGAAATTTATTTCCATCATTAGACTGTTCCTCAAGATGCAGTTCACTTTTCTTTAAAAGGTGACGAAGCCAAGCTTATTAGCATTTTGATGAAATTAAGAGGAAAGGTCTAAGAACCTTATCGTACTCTAATGTAAAATAGCAATTTAATGGAGAAAAAAAGTGTTAGAAGAAAAATTAGTATAGATTCAGAGGCTCAAAAGTTGCACTGGAAAGGATCTATGCCTTCATTGTGCATGATGTACTAAATACCTTTTTGATAAACTGTTTCATAATTTTGTTTAAGACCAGGAGTCAGAACAATTAAAAAAAAATTAAACTAAACTAAACAAATAACAGCCCAAATCCCCACAGTTATTAAGTATCACTTAATTTACCTTTTGAAATAAAGCACTTGAAATACATTTTTTTAAAATCAAAACTTCTCCAAATAGACACCAGTTCAGTAATGGCTATATGCATACTCCAAATCAAACATTCAGGAAATCACATTGTGACAATGCTTACATTTCATCATATTCAAAGACAAACAACATTCTACACACGTTTTATTTGTTTGTTTGTTGAATTTTATAGATGGTTTAATTTCACAGATGTACTAAGATGTGAAACAAAACATTGCACTTTCCTTTTTAGACAATTTCTAGAAGTTTTCTTTTTCCCAAACAGGAGACAGTAGGAGAATTCTAGGTTTGTATGACCAAAATGCATAAATTCATTATTTCTTTCACCACAAAGGTAATTTTCAGTCCATTGGTTAAGAAATTTTTCAGAGATGTTCAGAAGCAGGCAATACTTTCCTTACCTTTTGCAAATCATGGGTGATCTGCTCATGACTGTAGCCTGTGTTGGCTTGTTTCACGTTTCCAAACACTCTTCTCGCTTCTAACTCCTGCCTTAATTCAATATTAACTTCAGGTAACTCAAAGATATATTTGTTTTAGAAAATAGTCATTGTAAAATATTTGTTCAGACACAATGCTGAGCCCTCAGGGTTCAAACAGAGCTGAAGACAAAGCAAGAAATATAGACAACATTAGTAACTCACTCTGCCATGTTAGAGACACACCCAAATATATATGAATGGTTACTATGGAGATCTATTCTAAAGACTTGACTGGCCTGATATAGTTTCAGCCTTCCTTTATTCTCATTAAAGGCAACAGAAACTTTGGAGTCAACTCTTTTCAAAGTGATTATTTTAGAAACCCCCCTTTTAAAACAGAAATTTAAATGTATATGCCGGCCGACTGCTCTTTGACAAAAAGGTGTGGTACTGAAGAGGACTAAGTTTCCTGAACAGCTGGCTTCAGACTCAAAACATTCTTTTTTCTCCTGCACTGTACCATTGTTTGGGCTCTTAAATGGCAACTGCTAAAGAGCATTGTCAGTCTGGGGAGCCAGAAGTTCTAATTAATTTCAGCCTGCTCTCTTTAACTGTGGCACTTGTCTGGAAATAATTTTCAAAACATTCTCCTTCCAAATGTCTTTTCTTTTTAGTCTTTTAAACAGAGACTGCCATTGTTCATATTCAAAGGAATCTGATCTGACTTAAGATTTATATGTTGGTATGAAGACACATACATTCACATACTTATATGTTCTGCAGTAATTTTAAACATAGCTAACAAACCGATCTGGACACAGTTGACTCAGGTTCCTCTAGGGAAAAAAAAAAAAAAAAATGCCAGATTTATTTCGCTGCAAATTCATATGTACAAGATAATGTTTAGAATAGCAATAGAAAAAATAATGATCATTCTTTCAGGATATCAAAAGCAAAATCCACAGAATGAAATCAAAAGAAGAAAAAATACCTTCTGAAAGTGTGTGATGAAATGTTACAAATAGGGAATTGCAAGAAAAAGCTAATGGATATAAAAAGAATCAATTCTCCTTTCCATCATATTCAACTTTCATAAAATAGTTTTAATAGGCTCTTAGCTTTCTGCCAATTTCAGAAAAGACTTCTAATGATCAATAGCATTTGTTTCAAAGAAGAGAGCAAAGTGAGGGGGAGATGCTGTAACTGGAGGAACACTTTTTCTCAGAAGATGGCTGAATAATGCTATAAAACTGAGTGAAAGACAGAGGCAATATACCAGATAATCATCAGTGCTGTCACTCAGGAAGCTTTCATTTACAATCTACTGGTTTGCTTATTTTCCTATTCAGTGCCTTAAAGAACACAGACTAGTTCCTAATGTTTGGAACTATGTATTTTCTTGATTTTGGGATAACAAACTTTGTACAGAATTTGCCTCAGAAGAAATTTCTGTAGTATTGATATATGGAGACAGGACCTTGGACACAGTAAACTACAGAACACACTCCCTACTGTGAGAAGACTTTTTGTCTCAAATCCAGGCAACAGTCCTACTTTTATGTCTGGCTTTCAGAAATGAGCTTATATTGCTTCTGGTTCTGCTGCTCCAGTCCTCAGGATCTCTGTTTACATAGAAACCCCTGTGCCTTTCAATCAGTTTTTGTTGATTTCTTTTTTTACAGATTTTCCTCTAAAACATTTGTTGTTATTTATTTCTCATATCATGCTTCAGAATTTTGTGGTCTAAATAGAGAAATAATTTCATGAGCTTCATTTGTTACTCTACAGCCAGTTCCCATGGCTTTCAGCATTGAGTTTTCTTTTTTTTTTATCATCCAATATTTCCTTTTGTTTCTCTTCCCAGGCCAAAATTGCACCATTACTCATTATTACCTCATTGAATTCACAGCTGTACCTGTAAATAAAAGAGGGCAGGGAATGTTCCATGGCAGAGAGGTGACTGTTCCATGTCATTAAAATCCTTTATATCCAGAACAAGGTGGCCATACCCAGGCTCTTTATTAAAAGTGATTGCTGGTCTAGGAGACTGAGACAGTCCTACTTGGAACGAGGCCAAAATGAGCTAAGGACCTCCACCTCCATGAATGATCAAGTTCTGGGGCCCAGGCCAGGACACTGTTTAGATTAGGGTTCACCTCCTGTTCCCATGAGAATGGTGGTGGGATTTGGGGTTTTGGGGGGATTTTAGTTGTTGTGTTTTTGTGGTTGTGGTTTTTTGGGTTTTGTTTTGGTTTGGTTTTTTGTTTTGTTTTGTTGTTGTTTTTTGTTTGTTTGTTTGTTTGTTTTTTTTGGGGGGGGGGGTGTTAATGATAATTTGTTTCCTTTCTATTATCTGTTTATTGATGAGTTCAGGAAAAGTGAAATACTCCCCATGACCCAGGCACCACCCTGCACTTCCTGGGAAACATGGTGCTGCCACCTCTGCTCATTCAGGGATTATAACTAAAGAAGAAGGAAAGCACAGATCAAAATAAAACTTTAAAAATCCTTAACCTGGGATGTTTCTTATGTCCAGGACTAGGATTCACTCACAGATTTTCAGTAATAGGTTGTGCAACACCTGGGCAAATTTCTTGTGTGTTCATGAGATTTTGCACTGCCTTGAGACTGCAAAACAGGCAGCAAGCAGGGATGCTGTATCCAGGGCTGGCCAGCCACAATCTATCTTAGTCTCCAGACAGCCTAGCAGACATTAATTTTGAGATCACATACCCTGATGTTTAAAGATTGTACCAATCATAGAATCATAGAATTGTTTGGGCTGGAAGGAACTTTAAGACCATCTAGTTCCAACCCCCTGCTCTGGGCAGGGGCACTTTCCACTACACCAGGTTGCTCAAAGCCCCATCCAGTGGCCTTGAACTCTTCCAGGGATGAGGCACCCACATCTTCTCTAAAACTTCTCTGGGCAAACTGAGTTGACTAGTTTGACCTGAAAATGCTAATGTGAAGTAGCTTCAGTTTAGGAGAAACATCTTGACTACCTCAGAGTCAAAGGAGCTCAGGTTTGCCTTTAATTGGTCGTGTTGTCATACATCTTCAAGCAGTTAATCCAGGATGCCCCCAACCGGTATCTGGCTTTGAGAAGTCCAAGTTCATGGCATGTGTAACCAAAACAATGCTTGGAAGTGCTTTGGATTAAAAACGTATAAAAATTTGATACTTAGTTGACAGGCAGAATCTGCTGAAATGCTAAATAAAAAGCCACGGTTGAACTATGTAACACTTTGAGGGACACTGAGTATTTGAGTCCATCTGATTCATACAGGTATGTACTAAATTTTTGAAGCTTTCCTGCTGGCAGATACCAATACTTTCTAAGGTTTTTTTTTTATTTAAAAATAATTTTTGGTACCTGTTTGTCTGCATAGTGTTTCCATTGTTGCAGCATAGTGGTTTGATGACTGTGACATAATAGTTCATCAAAGAACACAGTGTAGATATTTATAAATAAAAAAGCAAACAAACGAACGAACCAAACAAAGATTTATTCTAAAGACTGAATGCAGTTGATTCTGCAATGGGAAGAAGACTGTGGGATTCATAGAGAAAACTGACACAGCAAAATATGACAGTATGACCATTCTTCAAAAATATTTGAATGAGGAATGAGCAGCAATGTACTCCAAAGGCCTAAAAAAGGATTTGTTGTTGTGAAGACCAGAGAGGTTGAAAGTGTGGTCAGTGCCTCATTTTTTGTGACACTGTGTTTATGCAGTTAATGCAACCCTTTGGTGTGTATGCTATGTGCAGCACACAGACAGCACTTTTATAATATGTAGTATGAGGCAAATACAAATGAAACTAAAATAAAAGGCACGAACCAATTCATAAACAAAAATGTCTTATGGTTTATTTTGGAACAGCTTCATACAATAGCACTGGAACAATCTTTTTTTAAAATTACCTAACCATTTTCATCGACTTCATGTCTTGATAAACCAACTTACATATTTTTATACATTGTATGTCTTTCAAGTTTTAGAGCAATCTAAAGGTATGTCTTTAACACTGTCTCCCAAAATATTCTCATAGTCCTCTAGCCCAGATGTGTGAATGACCAGATGCATGAAAAAATGGTCCGATGTTTGGGCTTCAAGAGTAGTGGTTAATGGATTAAATCCAAACATAGAAACTAGTGGTATAATACTAGATTTTTATATTGGCTAGAGCACTTTCACTCATTAATCCCCAGGTCTAAATATTCTTTTTTCAAATTTTCCAGACATAACCTGTATTTAAATAATTTAAATAAACCTGTATTTAAATAATCTGTTCATGTTCCTGAAGACTGTTCAAAGAAATAAATAAACAGAGATTTCTCTCCCTGAAAAAATTATGCTTTAATATGAGACCTGCTTTCCTACTTCAGGCAATGTAACTTTTTGCAAGTCTGTGTTCTTACTGTGAACTCCAAGTCAACAGTATTTACTCAAGCTGCAAGGCACACATTGTAATTTATTGCTTAAGTGATTTACCAATGCGTTTATATCCTGTCTTTGTCTAGTTTAGTAGATACAAGAACATTTAGTATTTATTGCTACTTAAAGATTAGTAGCTGATGGATGATGATGGTATTTTAGTAAATTGTTTCTTTACAGGAGAGTGATGGTGTTGCGTTTTTTGTTCCTCAGCTATATAGGGTTTCTTTTCACTGGAAACATGGACTGCAGTAACTTTCCTGGAAAGAATGAGTAGCTGTCCCAGTGTGGGTATGGATTAAGTTATATTTATCAGATGATGATTAGGGCAAGCATAGCTATTTCCATAAAGGATACATTATTTATAAGTAACTTCTCTGTCAGTGGAACTATGCCAATCATACATTTGTGTCCAGCCTATTCTTGTTAATGCTGGGATCTGGCATCATAACTTAATTTAGGTGGGAAGGGACCTCAGAAGGCTTCTGGCTAAGGTTGATTAAGGTTCAGTCTAGTTGTATTTCAAAAATTTCTGAAGATGGAGACAGCCCTTAACTCTCAGGGTAAATGGTTCCACTGCATGACTGTCTCACAAGCTACATATATAAACACTCTCTCTCATCTTCCTTCCTTCCTTCCTTCCTTCCTTCCTTCCTTCCTTCCTTCCTTCCTTCCTTCCTTCCTTCCTTCCTTCCTTCCTTCCTTCCTTCCTTCCTTCCTTCCTTCCTTCCTTCCTTCCTTCCTTCCTTCCTTCCTTCCTTCCTTCCCTCCCTCCCTCCCTCCCTGCCCTTTTCATTTGTTTCCATGGCACTTACCATTCCTCTGCTTTTTTTTCAAGTTTTTTTCTAATTACTTTCTCCCAATAACCTGTCACTGCTGCATCCTCATCAATGTTTCCTTGTATATAACAATAAAAACACAGCCATGATTCTTGTATCTATCAGACCATTATTATGTATATTGACTTTCAAATTATTGCATTCATTTAAAAAGCTGTCACTTTTGTGAAAATTTGAAAACACAGCGTTGTGAACACTTCTCAACATTGAAATTATTTTCTCTTTTCTTCCTGCTTTTCTGCACAGATTTTTTGAAATTTTAATTTTTTGTCAGACTTACCTTGTCCTAAGTAGTAACTGAAATAATACTGCAACCTTTCCCTAACCATGTATGGGCTGCACTGTTTTAAACAGTAATGTAAGAATTAAGTTTAACACTATCAGAGGCCAAGCACCATAATTTTGTCATCTCTTTCAAGTGGTTTTGCACAGTTTTGGCCGGGACTAGCAACCATGCTTCCATGGATTACATTTGCATGTTTCTGGAGATATTACAAGGAATTGTGGATTGGGTTTGCATAGCAAGGTTTTGGTAGTGAGGGAATACAGAGCTGGCTTCTGGGAGAAGCTCCCAGAGGCTTCCCCCATGTCTGACAGGGCGCTCTACGTGGGATCTTCTACTGGCTGAATCCATCAGTAAGGGTGGCAACACCTTTAGGATTACATAGTTAAAGGGGTAAAATCTGCTGCAGAAGAGTGAAAGGAGAGAGGAGTGAGAATATGTGAGAGTAACCACTCTGCAGACCTCAAGGTCAATGAAGAGGGAGGAGGAAAATGTTACTCCAGGTGCTGGAGCAGAGATTTATTCCTCTGCAGCCCATGATGCAGCAATGGTGAGGCAGCTGTGACCCTTCATGGGGGTCCACAGTGAAGCAGAGATCCACCTGTAGCACATGCTACCCATGCTGGAGCCTGGACACCCCATCCCCCTTCATCACTGGGGGTGGAGGAGGGAAAGTAGGGAAAATGAGCAGTAAAGAAGGGAGGGGCAGGGGAAAATGTTTTAAGATTTATTCTTGTTTCTCTTTATCCTACTCTGATTGGCAATAAATTTAATTAATTTCCTCAAGTCAAATCTGTTTTTTCTGTTATAGTAATTGTTGAGTGATTCCTCCCTGCTCTTATCTCCACCTATGAACGTTCCATCATATTTTCTCTTTCCTGCACAGTTGACAGAGGAGAGATAGCATGGTTTGGTGGCCACCTGGCATCCAGACAAAGTCAACCACCATACAAATGATTAATTTTCCATGGATATTTTGAAATCTGTTGTGTTATTTTAGAAGGTAAGAGCATCTATCTATGGACATCAATCTTACAGACATGACCAGAGCTTGCCTGCTATATTCAAACCCAAAGTGACAGAAAGTGCTTGATGTGTTCATCATTTAGAACCTCAGATTATCACAAGAGGGAGTATTTCTCTCTCAATGTGCATTTCTCCCACCTTCACTACAGCACGGAAGGCCCATGGAGAATTATTTTTCTGATGGATGCTGTTTCTTTGTATTCCTTCATCTGTTGTGCATAAGGCGCTCACATGAATGTGGGCTGTGTGGACACATCGACTGTGGCTTGGTTTCTGATTCTAACTCTAATTCTAAATCTAATGTCATGCTCAACTCCTTTTGCTTTTTGTTTTTCATAAAAATATATCTGTGGAAGCTTGTCTTGGTTTAAAATCCCTAATCTATCAAACATAAGGTTAATTGCTAAATTAATTTTTAAAATTTTGAATGGTATTGAAAGCTCTGTGCTCTGTTACTAAGGCTTACACTTCCTTCTAAAAAAAGTTTGGAGGTCTTCCTTTTCCTTAGGGCAAAAATTTACTGATTTGATTAAAAATATTTTCTGTCATGCCCTCCAAAGTATCAAAACTTGTAAAATACAGGGTTGGATTTACAAGAATCTTTAAATTATCATAGTTTCTTTGTCTATGATGATCTAGTCATACTATTACACAAACAGGGCTATTTCATTATAATTGCATGTTAAAATTAAATAAAACAAAACAAGATTTCTGCAGATATAACTTCATTCAGTACCTACAAATACATGTATATGTATTGTGCATGAGCACACATACCCACCTGCCTAGAGGTCTGCACATGCAATGCAGAGAGAGAGGTCAGATTCCCTCTCTGGAAGCACGAATAGTTTTTGATAAACTGATCAACTCTGCTTGGGGACCTAACAACATCTGTGGAAATACCTTAATCAGAAAATGCTAATAAACCATAGTTTATGATAGCTGAATTTGAAAAACTCCCCTAAATACACTGACAACAGGAAGGCTACCCCAGAGTAAACCTGCAAGGAATGTGACTCAAATTCACATTTCAATAATTTTTATTTGACATTTGTAGCATGTCAGGTAATATTTGAGGTCCAGCTAGTTTAATCAGGTCTTTCACAGTAACTGTCAATACATTATATCACTCTAGATGTGTTTTTATATTAAAGAGCAATGTCCTTTTCTTATTTTAATGCAGCATGTAGGCAGCCTTCTCCTAAACTTGTGAGTGAGCAACTCCTGTTACATTCAGCAGAAGTTATTTATCTCATGGAAGTGAAAAACAGGATTCTCTCTATCTGTTTCAGCTCTCATAACTAAGTTCCAATTTTCTATTGGCTGCAAAGGCCAATATGGAATGTGTCAGAGGACACAAAGCACTTTTACTTTCCTAGCATAGAAATTACTGCAAATAAAGAAATCATTAGTGCCACCTATTTGTGAGAGTCTAAAACTACAAATAATCCCTGCAAAACTGCATCCAGTTAATAAAAAAAAGCCTACCTCTGCCAACTCAGGTGAAAGAACAAGACACATAAGCCAGATCTCAAAGACCCCAAGGAATTTCTTTCAATTTTATGTTGTTCAAAATACAACACATATATATTTAAATGTACAATAGACACAAATAAAAGAGGAAATTATTTATGCAATATAAAAAGGATATACTTATATAAGTATATAAGATTTCCACTTACAGCTTAATATACATCTGTTCATTTACAGAAACGCTGGTGCAAGAAAGCCAGACAGGACAAGCCACTGAAGTTATGGGAATGTATTGATATGTAAAAAATAAGGATTTCTAAGGAAAGTTATACACTAAAGAATGAGTTGGAAAAACATTTTAGAAAATAAATGTTTTTTTCTCTTCTTTATCAGTTATCCAGTACTGTATTTGATGAAGAAGGATTATGCAAAATGTGATGAATAAAATAAATCCAAGAAGAACCCTTGGAGTATTATTAATGCCCTTGCCTCACCTCACTGTTGAAGCAGTGGATACTGCTGAAACTGATGTATTTTTTGTTTTGCTAGTTAAAGTCCAACTGTCTGAAGAGGGTTTTTTTTAATTAAGTTATCTTCATTTCATTCTGAAATTAGACACCGTATTTTCAAGTTCCTAAAGAGACCTAAACCTCTGAGTGACAGGAGGGAAGTCTATCATTAATACAGAGTAAATTTATGTTGACATACAGCTTTAAACTTCAGATGGACATTTGTAGCCTGAGGTATAAGCCCTGGAAGCACAACTGTTACATAACTATTTGTACATATGAAGCATTTTTAAATATCTTTGCCTGGGTGCAAACAGGCACAGATTTTTCAAAAAACAGATAAACAAAGGATAGATTATTACTATATTGTCCATTTTCTGTTAATTCCTTTGTTGTCATTGACTTCCCTATGAGAATGACAGTTTAATTTGAAAACATGTACAGGCATGTGTTGCAAAAGTCCTTTGGCTGACAATATGCGTGTGTTGGCACAAGTACATAAATAAGTAACTGTGTAAAAAGGGATGAGGCTTTGGGGGCAAAAATCAATTTAAAAAATCTGTTATTTCAAGCATCCTTCAGTTGAATAATTCCTGTAACACAGCTTGAACAGAGCAGTTCAGATTTTGAATCCATACAGAAAATTGTACACAGGTCAACTGTTGTTTCCAAGACAATGAAAATACCACATACAGGGAAATGGAAACAGGTTTTTTAAAATGCTGACAGTTTTGCAAGTGTCTTCTGTCAGAAGTTCTTCTAACTTCACCATAATAATGACTGTATCTTGTCACAAAAAACAAACAAACAAACAAACAAACAACCCAGTATTTTAAAAATATCTTAATTTCAGATGTATAAACAAAGCCAGAATAATTTCATTTTCATTTGAGATATACAAGGGTTTTTTAATCTTTTTGCCATAGATAGTGTGCTCACTATAAGGTTTCAAGACCAGGTATCCCTGCCCATGGAAGAGGGTTTGGAACCGGATGATATTTGAGGTTCTGTCCAACCCAAACCGTTCTATGATTCTATGGTTCTATAAACTTGCATAACCAGACCTCCGAGTAGATATTAAAACTTGCTTGTGCATATTTTCTTCACATATCTGTAGATGCATTGAGTATCTCAAATGTAAGAGTTTATTCAGTCATCTTACTGTCTTTACAAACATATTGGACTCAATGGCTTATTCTTTCAAATATAAGTGTATTCTTTAGTTCAGTTGTCTGAAATCATGCTATTTTAGATCCATGACTGGTTATGGTATCTGATCTAAGATTCAAAATCCTGACTGAAAACCTTGTAACTAAGCTCAGTCAGATGACTCTCTGAGGAAAGCAAACACAAATGGTGATAAATATACCAAAAGAAATTAATTTAAAAAAATATTATGATGATCCAGAAAATATTTCTCAAACTTAATATTCATCAGTTCAGCATACAATGAGAAAATAAACACTGAAAGTTTTGGTGGTGAGTTTTATTAAGCTGTTTTGGAGCTATGCTTCCCAATGTTTCACAACTGTTTCTCCCCCTTGATAAATCTGGTACCATCCAAAGGTATCTCCTCCCCGGTCCCTTGTCCCTCTCTTCTGACCCTGCCCTTGTTTGGGAAGCTTTGGTCAGCTGTCCATCTCCCTCCTGACCCTGCCCTATGTTATAGAAAAATACCCATCAGTCTAGCCTGGGGCTAATTGCCTTTCTCCCCCACGCCCTCTACCCCCTGGTTTAAAACTGGGTGTGAGATTTTGTTCAACTTCTTTTTCACCCCCCCCATCTTGGGAAACAAAGATCTCTGAGAAACGATATGGAAAAGAACCTTCTCTCAATCATTGCTCCGAAACCTAGACACTGCAACACTTGTTGCCGTTGAAGGACAGCATTGTTCTGCACTGTTACCCGAGTCTGCAGGCAGATTCAGGGATGGCCCCTCACACTGCCGGGAACCAGAGCTAGCTGGGGATCTACTGGCCAGTGTCAGACAGTCCCACAAGGCTCTGTAGAAGTAGGATGTCCGGTTGCGTCCCCGCTCCGGGTGGGAGCTGACCCCCAGCTAGCTCGGGTCAACACAGACACAAAGTTTCCAGTTCGTTTTGGCTTCTCGGCTTGGCAGCTGGACCCAAAGGTGACAGTCAACAGCAGCAGAAGAGAAAAGGCTGGCTCTCAGCTTAGCAGGTTAAAGGATGTTTATTAGCAGAGATCTCCAAGCTCCGAGGCGAGCGGCTCGGAGCTTCCAGGCTGAGAACCCCGCGGCTGAGAGAGTTTCCAGGCTGAGAACCTGGCGGCTGAGAGACCTTGCTCCTCCCTCCCACCCCCTATAAGCGGGGGAGGGTCCCAGGGAGGATACAACAGAGACAACAAATCAGGGGTTTCAGGGGGTAACAAGGTGTGCCCACCCCCAAGCTTCAGACCACTAAAATCCAGAGCCAAAGGAATTTCCCCCAGGCTACCTATCACCTGAAGCCCTTTCCCGGAGGTTTCACAATCCGGGAGGGACCCCGGGAGTGATTGACAAGCTGCCCCAGAGAGGGGGGTTGGGGCAGAGGGGATGTTACATGTCATGTGAGGTATGGGATGATTGACACAAAATACCTTATTATACAGACAACACAAAAGGGATACAGAATTGGGGATACAGTGAAACGAACCATAACATAAACTTCTTATAAAAATCTAATAAAACAGTTCTGCACCACCACAAAGTAGGATGTTGCAGGTGGTTCTATATGCCAGCAATAATGCCAAGGTATTTGATAGAAGAAATGTAAATCACAGTAATACACCCTAAAACTTAGCTAAGTTGTTTCTTACTGGAGATAAAAAGTCCAAATCAGAAATTGGAAAAAAACTGAAAGTTTTCAGTTTCTCTTATAGGTACTGAAGTTTAATGATATAATCAAAATGTGATTCTATTTCTCAAGACCCCTGACTCATTCGATGCGTAGGTTTGCTGAGGAACATTTGAGAACAGCTGTTCAAGATTTTTTTCTTTTCATTGTTAGCTATGCAGTTCCATGTTTTATTATGACATCCTAATCAAGCCCTCTTTTGAAGACAAGATGCATACTCATGGCTTCAAAGTACTATTCTAGCTTTCAAGGCTGTTTCCCGTCTCCAAATCTCATCAGAAATGATTTTAAATATTCACGTCCACTATTTTTAAATGCCCTTTAAATACCAGCTAATTATTAATATCTTTTAATATGTAGTGGATATTTATGTGTCTTAATATGAATTCAACCCCTAATAAGGTATACTTCAGATGGAATGTTAGTGGTTTTTTTAATTCTGTTTTCTTGGCTTTAGTCGATTATGTGAGAAAAAAAAATTGATGGGTTTTCTTTTTTAGAGAATGGATTTTATATTTTATCTTTTCAGATAGAAAGTAAACACAATGAAGATGCTGAAAAGCTTTTTTCCCTAAGACAACTTAGAGAACTCATTGACATCTCTGAAAAAATTAATTCATTAACACATCAATATAAGGATTGTAGAATTATTTTAATAATCAAACACCTAACTACTCCCAGCTGTATAGAAATAATAGCAGTGGCATGGCCTACAAGAACCACATTAGTTATTAATCCAATGCCTAGCATGGGATAAGAATTTGTCTCTCTCAGCACAGAAGGAAGATTGCTTAGGTATAACATCCTTTTGAATTCTCTTATCATTATCTTCCTGCTTTTTAGAATCTCTTTCACTCCTACAGTGTATCCCTATTATAAACTCCCAAGATCATTAAAATTATCTATTTTTTACTATTATTGGCACTCTAAGAATAAAGAGCCTTTTTCCACTATGCACTGTGATCCAGTGAGATACCTCAATTCAAGCTGATTCATACTTGAATTATCTCTGAAGATCAAAATAAACAGTGAGGCTGTGGTAATTCATCAGTGACACACCTTCATGTGAATTACTCTTATCCATCCTTCCAGCCTGAAATAACAATTCCAGATGTATTTTCCAAGCAGTTGTGCCTAACATTTCTAGATGTATTTCTTACAATGAATGAAATGCTGCATAAACCTGATGTTCCAAGAATGTTCCTACATCTTATGTAGATGCAGAAAAATAGGTTTCATTTTTGAAACTTGAAATGCACTGGCATAATCTTATTTATTTATACATTTACTTGCTTACTTATGTGCATTTACATATGCTTACTTATATGCATTTACAGAGCTGCAGTCTGCCAATCCTTCAGATTTCCTTGAAGCTCTTTTTGAAACTGGCAGTTGTGTAATGAAAACTTTTTCATTCTTTTCAGAAGCTGCTTAGTTTCAGAGCAGAATGAAGTTTGTTTTCCTAGTTTCTTTCTAAATTAATTAAATAGCTGTTAGAGTTCTGGTCTGCTCTGAGAACTTCTAAGAAAAAAAATTCCATACAACTGTCAGTTATTATTGTTCAAAATTAATTGATATGGTATTTGTCTTGTACTTAAAATTCAGTATTTGTTTTTTACTGCTCTACCCTAAGGGACAAAGTATAGCATGGACCGACAGCACTACAATAAAGTCAATTGCATGTATTATTTTAAGCCTTAGAAGTGCTATAATAAAATTGCAGACGTGAAGTTACAAGAGGGGACATAATACAGTTACATTTTCTGCTACATCTATCACAGAGCAGCTTCCTGAAACAAACTGAGTACACTCCTCCTTTGCAAGGGTAAAGCTCTCCCACAGTCAAACCCCATTTTTTTTCCAGTACAGTGTGTTTAACAGATACCAAAAAGCCTCTGCAAATGAAGATGTCTTTGTTCCATATCGCCTGTCTTTTTACCAGTATGTTTTACTAACTATTAGTCAAGGTTTCAGACTGAATACTAAGAACAGTAAGGGACAGGAAGATGATACCAGAGAGCCTGTGAACTCTGTGATGTGTCTCTTGCATGAATACCCCACTATAATCTTTAACTTGAGGCAAGTCTGGAGGAAGGTGATAGCAGAACACACAATGTTATTTTGCAAGTAGATTTCTGTGATTCATTCCACTCTGGGATGATCTGCCAAGCCTTTTCTCAATAAGGAGTTGGTCACTACAGAAGCTGTTCAGGTGACACAATATAAAAATTGACCTACCAAAATCTTACTTCTTAGACGTTCATGAATAAATCACCTAGTCATGCCAACTTCAAAGACAGATGCTGTCCAATCCCTGATCTAATCTGCTGCCAATCTTATAGAAAAATCTTTGCAATGTCACACACTAAAGCAGAAACTTCAAAGAAATGCTGATTCCCGAGAACTGCAAAAAAGGGGGATTTTTTTCTTATGCTTTTGTTGTTGTTGTTGTTGTTTTTTCTTCAGATACATTCAGGAGTTTGGTATCTAACCACGAAGTTTCTGTATAAGTATGTGTGCTGGCTTGAAGGCAAAACCAGCGAGAGACTCCAAGTCAGAAAAAACAATTTAATAGGAGAGAAAAAAAGTAAAATAAAATAAAATAAAACACATGCAATGGTACAAAAGATCACTGACAGAGTCAGAATACAACCTGAAACCGTGGTGGTAGCAGTCCAGATGAAGTGGTCTTGTTGAAGCAGTGTTCCTGCAGAAAGGTCTGGTAGCTCTTGTCCTCTGGGAATCCAGTGAGTAAGGCTGCTTGTGCTGTCCCAAATCCCAGATTATATCCAGGTGGGAATGCTTGGCTCCTCCCCCTGGGCAGAGCATCTCACAATGGACTGATATGATTTTATCAGTTTTGTAATGGGTCCTTGATTGCCCATTAAACAGAGATAGCTCCTGGAGGGAGTTATCTATGAGTCATGCAGCAGGGCATTGATGGGCCATTAACAGAAGAGAGTCTGGAGGGAGGGGGCAAGGGAAACACTGCCCAACCTAGTTTCAACATTTCATGTAGATGGTGATAGAATACATACTTTGGGCACATTTTACATTGTAACCTAGGACAGTATGTAAAGAAATCAGTGCCCAAGTGTAGGTCATCACAGGGGGAAGTCTGCTAATTTTTTCTAAGAAAGGATCAGATAAAAAATAAGACACAATGGTTATGGTTCTGGCACCAAAATACTCTGGATTGTTGGAAGGAAGGACAAGGGAACAAACAGCAAATTTTTTTTTGGTATTAGGAAGGCTTAGGTAGGGTTGTTGCATCCTGGTTTGTTCGAGTCTAGAACTTTAAATTCACTTTGATCAGCTAGAATTGCATAAATTATGTAGGCATGGGAGGCACAATGCTTATCTAGAACTTCTGAGCACAGTCACAGTTTTAAAAAGACATCTGCAGATTGCTGCTAAGATTTTGTTTGCTAGTTGCCCACAGTCAAAGTTTTCATATGACTGATGTTACAGGTCACCTTCAGCCACAGTACAGCAGAGGTCAAAATCACTTGGCTATCATATTTATTAGTGATACAAATAATCTGGGGAATTCAGCTAGATTTAAAAGACATTAAATAGCAAATACAAAATACATCTGATTCTGTTAGAATCCCTTTTTTCCAATTTGGAAATCAGATGGCAAGCACTAACCAAAAGGTCATCTCTTGGCTTATGATTATTGTGAAAAAAAGGTATTAGAATGAAACATTGAACATTTATTGCTGCTTGCAAGATATTTGGAAGAGGTGATCCTTTATGTCAATTGTGAACTCATGTAGGATGCAATCAACAGGATTATACCATAGAATACTTGTAGAGTCTGAAATAAATTAAAAAATGTACAAGACTCAGGTATAAAGTTTCTATTGTGCCTAGGAACAAACATGATTTGTGTTGCTCCTTGGGCAAGAGTCAGTGAGAGTGTATAGCAGCAGCAAAAAAACTTCCAAACTATTACAAGGCAAGTATTTATTCAGTGAGAGGTTGGCACAGGCAAGAATTGCCTGGTCAGTCTCTTTGAGACAGTGAGCTTAATCATAAGCTGCTTTTGTCCTACATATAGGAAAGTGTTAAGCATTTTTAGAATCAAGTAGAGAGAGAAATGTATGTGTAATAAATCTAAGAAAACTTGATAATTCAGTTTAGGTGACTGAAAAGACAAGTTTGTACCTATTATTATCATTTGGAGACCTGAGACTCAGAATAAGTTTATTTGTTGCCACATGTGAAATGTCCTACAACATAATCATTTATTAAACAAGGTCCATTGAAATGGTGAAGGAAGACCATCCCAAAGTTGCAGTTCAGATTTTACCAGTGATATCTCTTTTATATTTACAGAAAAAAATCAGTCTGCTATTTTTTCCCAGTATCAGAGAAACACTATCTCAGAGTGGAATGAGCCTATTTAAATGGGCTAGAAAAGAATAGATTTTCATAGGTAGCTGTGAAAATATCTGAAAATATGTTCATGATTTTGCTTCTTATTTCCAGTGCAGAACAAAAGATATTTAGGAAGTGGAAAATGAATAAAACAAAACAGCTGTACACTGAATTACATTTTTTTACTCCATGCTGAACTAACTGTGACAGACAAAAAAATCTGTATTATTCCACGATAGCTCTTAACACTCAGCTTGTTTCTGCAGCATTACTTCCATTTGATACCTTGTTGTAAAACCAAATGACAAATTTTGTTAATGAAAAAAGAGGCATGCGCTTTACATATCTGAAACTTTTCAAACCATGATTTAAATTTGTGATCTTTTTTCTGACATGCTGGAGGAAAATATTGCATCTCATTCTGCAGAGCAAATATTTTCAGAGTTTAGTCTCTGCTCTTTGAAAATCTTGCACAAGAGTTTTAGAATTTGAAGCTAAATATGAACTTTTTGGAAACTCTCCTTAGAAAGCTGATATTTGTGCTAAAAAGTTGAAGCTTAGTATGACATCCAAAAAGTGTTTTGACAAAGAAGTAAAATTTCGGAAAGAAAAGAGTGAAATTTACAATCCTTTTAACAACACTGATCAAATCTGCACAAACCTGTACAAATCAAAGCTGGATATTGCTGGAATAACTTAGCAGGTTTTCATCATTTTTTTAACATCTAACATTAAGATTGTAATTTAAGCAACAGAATATTTATTTCTAAATTATTAAGGCTTCATATGTTTGGAGGTAATTGATTTACTTTTTTAAACAGATATTACTTTTGTATAGATGGAATAAGTATTTTTTTGTGTAGATACGGAATAAGTATTTGAAATTAAAGCAGATTTATTCTGAAGACCTTCATGCATTTACAATATGAAAATAGCAAGTAGAGAGGGCTGTGTATTTGAAGAGTGTAACTGCAGTTGGAGCAGCCTGCATGGCCCTCATTGGTATTCCTGTGTACATCTTCATCTCTGATGCACCCTGTGTATATCATATATATGCAGGCTGACTTATGTAGGCTGCCCGCTCCACTCTAAATGTCTTCAAGGCATCTTTAATCTTTGACCTCAGAGACAGACAGTTGGTCAAGACAGGATCTTGACTGAATTTTTATTTTATGAAGGAAGCATAAAATATCTCAGCATGCAGCATAGGCCGGTAGCTCCTTGGGGCTCAGAGAAGCAGGATCTCCCCAGGGATTTCAGGGCAGGTCCTGGCATCCAGGACCCATCCCACCAGGCCAGACAGCTCCAGGGCAGCCAGGGGCAGCTAGGGACATTCCCAGCCTTGGGCATTGGGAACTCCCCTGAAGCTGGGGACAGACTGAGGCCAGCAGGATGTCAGCCCTGGGCTTGGGACTGGCTTGCTGGTAGATAATACACTATCATATCATCACAGATATCTAGCAAATATCTTTAGACAGGAAACAAGCAGACCCAAGAACTGACAGCCCATCTAGAGTACTCAATTTCAGAGTGGTATAGACCGAGCCATGGTGTTCACTGAGGCTGCTAAAATCTGTCTGTGCCCTCAGTGGAATTAGTCATTCAACATCTTTCTGTCAAGTGACATTGGTTTGAGGGGAAGTGAATGATTATGTGGGCAAAAAGAAGAAAAGGGAAATGGGAATATAAAAAAAAAGAAGAAGAAAAAGCCTCAAAGTCTCCAAAACTTGCAGGTTAAAACCAAAATGTATCATGATGGGATCTGCCCTCCTAAGGAGTGCATTTCCCCTAGATAACATGTCAGGTTCCTGCAAAGGAAAACTGAAATATTTTCTAGCTTCACATTTTCAACCCAGAGGAAATTCTCAGGAAGATGGCCAGCAACTTTTATAAATTCAAAATCTATGAAATCAGTGTATGTTCCATGGATTCTGGTCAGAATCACCTTGGAAGAGATAAAAAGAGACATTGACAAAGTTCTGGGCTGGCAGTAACTTCCATGGGATTAAAGTACTTTGTAAACTGCTGATTAAATGCAATGAGAAGCAGCATTATTAAGTACATGAAATATTCTTTTCTTTAAGATTTTTCATTCTATTTGAGAGCTTAATTATCAGTATTGGATAGCACTAATTTTAACTGGAAAAAAAAGTTTATTAATGTTTTAATACAAAATTATGATGATTGTCCTTTAGTGTTTTAATACCAGGGGGGACAAATCACAGAGTTCAGGGACTCTAAGACAGATGCCCTGGGTTTATTTCTGTCTTCTGACAGAAAAGAAATTAAAACCATAGGGGTGATTGGGTGTCCATTAAAGGAATAGAGAGATTCATTTATGAGTGGGAAAGCTTAGGCTGTATTTCACAGATATGGAATAACTGAAAACAATTAATATTAGAGGACAACTGCTTCTTCTTCCCCTCAAAGAATAAGTGAAGCATATTTACCAGCCAAAGTCAATAGCTGAAATTATCATGCATTACTAATTTCATAGCCAAAGGCAAAACTTACACCAATAAAACTTCCTGGCAGAAATTGAACAGCCATATTTCCTCACATTGTAGTTATAGTCTTTAGTCACACTACTATTCTTAGCTTATTTCCTATTACCATGTACCTTGGATTTATGACTGGTTTTCAGTCTTAAGTTTTAATCATCATTCTATTCTGAGGAAAAATTATGTTTAAAAAATGAAATATTTTTAAATAATACTTTCAGATTTTCTTTTCATAAATTTTGTGTACTTATGTGTGTTATTTAATTTCTGGGTGTTTTTCTAGAAGCCTTCTCACAAACTGAAATCAATTCCCTTTGAGGTCTGATTGCATAATACTTAACAGATTTAGTTTGAAAATATGGCAGAAGTTCCACACTTCATAATCCCAAAAGGGTGAAGGAATTGTTAAACTTTGTGATAGAGTTTGAATTATTGTTCCTTTCAATCATTTGACCCTATTTTTCTTCACTATCAGGTTTTAGCCTTTTTAGTACAATTATCATTGCTAAATACTACTAAATACTACTTATTTTAGTACAAGTATCATTGCTAAACTTACCATGAAATAAAATGTAAATGCATTGTCCAAATATATTCCTGAATGGCTCCTCAGCTGCAAAACACATTTTCAACTCAGATACCACAAAGGGTTTTAACCTTTTGCAACATCTATATTTAATGACATAAATGAAAGAGGATGGCATTCAAACTTCAAAGCAAAGATGATACATTTCCAATCACGCTGTCACAGTGATCTACAAACAGCAGATTGGTACTCAAAGAACTGTTATTTCATTTACTGAAGTTCAAGCATGGCATCATCTCAAATAATATCTTATTCTTCTGGTCCTTCTAATCTAGCAAAGGCCATTAAAGTGCCATGACAAAAATATGTGGTATTTTGGTAGATTGATCTCTTAATACAGGAGAGTTAAATTGTTGTTTACTCTTTGTTTCAGTTTGCTGATCTAAATTTACAAGACTAGGATGTTAATATTGTTAATCATCTGATATGACTGTTGCTGTATCAAAACCAAAATGTAACAGAATGCCAAATTCAATTTAATTGCTTGAAGTCAAGATTCTAAACTGCCCTCTTATCTTGTCAGTAGTTGAGGCTTTGGGTTGTTTAAAACCACTTAATCCTATTGGACTGAAATTTTGAATTGGCTTCATCTCACATAGGTATCTCAGTTAATATTGTCTAAGACAAAACAGGAGGTATGAGATTGCCATGGGTTTAATCTATGTGGAGAAACAGGTATTTTCAGATACCAGTTCAAGTTCCCTCAAGACAGTGGTGTAGAATAATTGAATTGATCCTCACAGGGTCTTTGATCTTCCCATTGTTAATTAAGAAGACAAAAGTATATAATTTGAAATTAGTTGTTCAATTTACAGAAGTCTGAAATTAGATGAGATAAAACCCACTTTTAAAAGACAGAAAAAATTATGAGAATATTCTTAAATAATTCGGTAATTGTTATGTATCTTTTTAAAAGGAAGTGAGCGCCATGCAAACTCTTCATTATGTTTCAATTTCCATTTTTAATCTGCCTTTTCTTGGGCTGAACTTCAGCCTGTCTATTTCTTGTCCATAAATTGATCTCTGTACAGCATTTTAATACCTCTGTGGTGCTCAAGTGCCATAATTTACAAAGTATTCACTCTGAATTTTGTATTACTCTCTTAAGTATTGAGTGTGAACACAGTGGAAGGGGTTGAGAGTGTAAATTGGCCAGAATATCCTCCAGACTGGGCACAGCATCTGACTTAACAATGAAGACAGCTTCTTATAAAATGACATGTGTTTTTCACCTAATGGCTTTATTATTTTATGATGTTCTTCAAAATCTATAAAATACATATATAAGATATGACAGGCTGAAATAGCACACTTTCCTGAAACACAAAAATTCCATATCAGGCTGTCTGAGCCAAGTGTTTCTTGTAGGTAATCCTTCTCCATTATTCAGCACTGCATTAACCTCTGTTTAGTTTTGGCTTCCTGTGTCAGTAAAGGTTGAGATTAATAGAATAGACTTCAGAAAAAAGACCATGTTTTAAAGTGTATCCTCAGACCTTTGTGTTCTTGACAGTTTGGACAAGAATAAACTGACATAAACTGATATATTGAATAATAATTCATATAGAGATAAAAACTAGTAAGACTAGTGGTAGATTGCTTTAGGGCATCGTGTGAACCTCAGAAAATGTGCATCTTAAAGAAAAGTCTAATCAGATGCCTATTAATAATGAAATACATAAAGCATATGATACTTAAGCTTAAAGAGAGACTAGGTAATATGATTCAGGCCTTTCCTCATCATATGTTTCTGTGATTCTAACCAATTTAAGTGTTGTAACTTTATATATGCAAGTTATATTTAAGTAAGTAACATAACTTACTGAACATATTTTAATTCCTTTCCAGGTTTTGCAGGTCAAATGAAATTATCTTTAATTTCAAAGAACCTAAAGCAAACCTTGCTCTGATAAAAGACTTTCATCATTACAGACTGAATTTGGGCAATTTAATAAGTATGAAATAGAGAACACAAAGGTGAAAAGAAATCATATGGATTTTCTCAGAGAATAAGGTGTTGCTCAGTGTAAGAGTAACAGCTAGGCTCAAGAGCTCTTTTCACTGTGTTACCAGCTTTAGAAAGCTTTAATTTGCAGTGAAAGGAACTAGTCTTGGGAATCTCTTTTCATGTTCGGTCTTATATAATTGCAAATAATTTTAAGAATGGTCTTGTAATTTTGAGGAAGAGTCAGCAGAACATAAATCTGCTTTGAAAGAGACTTCATTCTTAAAGTGTTTGGGAGAAAATGCATAAGGATATCTAAAAAAATTAAGAAATAATATTAAATAGGAAATGGTCCCTTTTCTATTTAATTTCAAATGCAGAAGCAATGTACGTCCCTTGACTAAGCCCAAAGGAAATCATTAATGGATACATAAGTGCATGAAGGTCAATGAGAGGGTATATTCTTCCTAGAGAACAGTAAATAATGTGATACGTCTAAGGGGTAACACCATTCAGCTTGCAGCCAAATTGTTTTCAATGAAGAAATCTGATGAAGTAGTTGCCTTTTCTTGTACTGCTATTTACATTGTAGTTTATTTATATGTGATCTGTTCATGGACTACTATCAGTATTACTTTGCAGCACTATTTTTTTTCTTTTTTTCTTCTGTAAATTTCAGGAAGTGAATACATTGTTTGGTCTGAGTGCACCTGGCCAGATTTTGTGGCAATAACCTTCTACTGAATGCTAACTAGCATTCTCCAAAGATTCCAAAGAAAAGTATATGCAACACTGTTCATATTATACCCATGGACACAGAACACATTACAGTACAGATCCTGAGACAGAAGCATTTGAGCATCCATCAAAATTGTATGCAGAGTTGTTCATACAGAATAATTTTCATCACAGAAGGAAAATATTCAGTGCATTTCAACAGTCTGCCCTATCAAACAGGTCACCAATCAGTTTTTGTTTGTGCATACACTATAAAATCAGTCTCCCACTTGTTAGCATAAGAGTTCTCAAGACACCTTACAGTGTAAGGACTGAAACAGAATTGTACACAGTTATACAGATAATCTGAGACCTGCAGGCATACATAAGGACCAAAGTGAGTAGCTTTTATTGATAAAAGTTCTTCACTCAGGACAGCAGTGATACTTCATCTAGCATCAAATCTGTTCTCAGTGACCAATATGAATGCCTGGAGTCAAGTGTAAAATGAAGGCAAGGACACTTCTGCTGAAGACTGTATTAGCTTTGAATAATGTGCAGTTTAAGAATCTCCTTTTCAAGAATGACTTGTCAGTATTTAACAACCCAGAGTAGATTTCTATGCTGTTAATTTTTCTAATCTTCCTATGAAATGTGCAAGCTCTTAGCAACTACAGCGCCCACAGATAATGATTTCCACAGCTGTGCATTGTTAGAAATACGTAACAGCTAATGCCACCCAAAAACTCCCACTAAGTCACAAGCAGGGTCAGCATCTTCTATGTTTGTAAAAATCAGTCTTATTGTAGTTTGGCTATTATTCAAACCAATTTTGCACCCTAAATCTTAGAACTAGAGTTATTTAAATTAAGTTATAGGCTGTGCTCTGAAATTATGACAGTTTATAGTATAGAGTGCAAAATAAGCAAACGTTTCAAATGAAATTTCTGTCAAAAGGAAAACAGTCCATTTTAATTGTGTATATTTTCTTGATAGTGTACCCTTTTATAGCAGCTTTATTGTTCTGTAGCAGGCATTTCAGCTGTAGAAACACCTAAGGCTATTAAAAAAAAAAAAAAAAAAAAAAAAAAAAAAAAAAAAACCCTACAGGAATATGGTCTGTCACATGGTAATATTTATAGATACAAACCATTTTGCAGCCATGTAGAATTTAATATACCAATAGCTTTATTCTTGTTGTGCACTAAGTCGTAACAAGAATACTCCTTTATCTGTGGCGCATCCGACAGGAGACAACATCAACATCTTGTATCAACCGTAACACATAGAATATAATGAGTAACTGATCTGCTCACTCTCCAGAAGAGAAAAACCCTCACCTGAAACTTTTAAAATACTTGATGAAAGTCTGTTTGGAAACCTTTGAGGTCAGCTACCTCTGCAGAAAAATCAGGATTTCCCATTCTAATCCTTTCTCTGATATTCCCTCACACACAGCTCTTAAAATATCTTTAATGCAAGTGAATTTCACAAATTAATTGCTTCTTTGGCTTGCTCAGACTGTTATCTGAAGGGCTCTATCTATTTTTTATTCAAGTCACTTTTTAGATCCCTAAAGATATTAATGGTGCAAGATGAAGCATTAAAAGTCTTACCCTTTAAAGTTATTTCCTCAAGTATTACCAAAATATTCCTCTACAGCATATTAAATTTCCAGAATTTTTTCTGATTTTTTTCTACTGAACATATATTTCTCAAAGTTAATAGCCTATGTTGATGGTAAAACAGACACTACAGTAAATAATGTTACAATACCCTCTGTAACTCTCATTCTTTACCTCTGATAAATTTGTATGCAGTCATATTACTCTTTATAGTCTTTCCTTCAAGCAGCAGCATAGTATATTAAATTGTCTTAATCTCTTCTCATATGCCACAGCCTCTAATCCTTCTCTCTGGATTTTTTTCTAAGTTTCTAAAATGTTCTTTCCATATAGTGCGTATTCACAGAAGATTCTAAGTGCAGTAGTAGCAACAGGCTACAATTTATTGGGACCTATAAAGGTTCACATGTTCATTCTCATTTAAATTCACTGAAGAATGACAGTTACATTTTGTTGAAGCAACACACTGGAAAATAAAGTCTTATCTGCCAGTCACAGTATCCATGATTCTCTTCCACTCTTCCTGCACAGAGAGTTCTCTGATAGTGCAAAATCAGGTAATCATTCTGCCTGGTGCTCACCCACTGCATTTTTACATAAGATCCATCTAAATCAATTTTTTTGCACAGAGGCTTCTGTTTTTCCTGAAAACAGGTATCCTTGCCCCTGAAAAGCAGAAAGAACACCTGCAAAAGTGACCTACGTTATCTCCATACTTCCCCCCCCGCCCCTTATTCCAGTTTCTTGAAGATATTTAAGAGTTCAAAACTTGATTTCGGGCACCATTAAATACATAACCTCAAATAATGTTAGTAACAAAAAAAAAAAAAAAAAAAAAAAAAAAAAAAAAAAAAAAAAAAAAAAAAAAAAAAAAAAAAAAAAAAAGGTATGTTTCTCCCTAGAAACTCTTCCCTTTTGCTTATAGTGTTTTTGTGAGGCTGGATGGGGTGTTTTAGAATATATCAGATACCAAAAGCAGTATTGCACATAAAAAGAACTGAGGCAAATAATCTACAGAGATACTGAGAAAATAGTTGGAAAACACTTTAGCAAAAAAGTCCCCAGCAGCTGTCCTCCATGTGGCAACCCCCAGGAAATTGCAAGGTTGTTTGACCTGTGTGATCTTTTGACATCACTGCTCAAAATACTGCAGCTGCAAGTTAAGGATGAAAATACAGAGTGCTTTGTCACCCAATGTCATGGGTTGGCACAGTTTGGTTTTTAGTTAGGGAGGAGTGTGGAGTGTTATCCTGTTAAGACCTTGGAATAGTTTTGGAAAGGACAAGGACCTACCAGAGGCTAGGCTGGGATATTGGCATCTGCTTTAACCACTGAGAATGCTGATGCAACTTTGGGAACTATCCCTTTTTTCCCCCTGGACGGCTGAACAGGTCACATCAAGTCAGGCCTGCAGCCACCCCCAACCCCTTTTCGGGGGGGAGCTGGCCCCGAGGCCTGGCTGGGCTCCATCGGCTCCCAGCAGAGGAGGAGAGGCTGCAGATTAACAGCAACTACTTTCAAAACCTCCCTGGAGGTTTTGAAAGCTCCCTCCCTGGAGCTACAGAGCTCAGGAGCCCCAGAGCCCCAGATGCCCAGAGCACCAGAGCAGGGAGGGATCTCTGCTGGGCCCCTGATAACAGCCATGGGCCTGGTTTGTCTGAGGCCGCCCCAACTGTCACTGAGGGGTGGGCAGAGCTCTCCCCCCTCCCCTCCTCTGGTGATTCCCAGGCAGAGAGGAAAAGAGTGGAGGGGGGAAACCTGGCTGATCTGAGATGCAACGGCAGAGAGACTGCTGCCTGGGACAGAAATCACACGGTCACTGCAGGCCTGGGTAAATTCAACCCTTTCCTGGCAACGTGAAGCTTCCAAGGCCTAATCCTTCTCTGAGAGAGAGGAAAAAAAAGACAGAGTGGACATAGAAAAGACACAGCATGAAGTCAGTGGAGCAAGAGTGAAAGAACTGATAAAAAATATTGGAAGGAGGAATTGAGGAAGTGGACATTTTTAACCAGACTTCTCTGGAGTAAACAATGGAGAAATGGACTGTTTCTTATAATATCGTAATGTTGTTTGAGGGAATGCTGGTTCTAGTCAAAGTTGGGGATTGATATAATTAAGATTTAAGTGGGAATCTTAAATCCCCTAAGTCCTGGAGTAAAAAGTCTCAGCCTTTGAGATGAAGATGATTTTAAGAGAGAAAGTGATTTGAAGCCCTCGGCTCCTGGGGTAAAAGGAGGTCTCTATTTCTTTTGAGATGGAGATAATTTTAGAGATAGAAGAGAAGAATTCTTGTTTTCTACTAGAAGAACCTTTCTCTAAACAGTACCCCAGATATACTGAGAAGCCCATAAGTAGCCAGGGGAGAGGCTGCTAATGGGTGGAACAGCACAGTCTGCAAAAACTCCAGGCAGTCGCAGATTTGTGACATTGGGAATCACCAGACTGTTTTTGTCTTGTGGCAAATGTCTCCATAGGACTCTAGAGCGACCCCTCTCCCAAAGTCATGAAAGATTATGTTTAAATGGTGAAACTGACTAAAAATCACAGGTTGTGTCTCTCTATGTTGTTTGTAAGAAAGTGAACAGTTTGTAAGGAGAGGGAAGAGTGTTTTGAAGTTTCATTTGGGGGTTTTGGGGGGGGGGTGGTTTTCAACTATTCTATTCTATTCTATTCTATTCTATTCTATTCTATTCTATTCTATTCTATTCTATTCTATTCTATTAGTGTGTGTTAATAAAACTATTTGTTTATTTTTAAGCTTGAGCCTGCTTTGCTTCTCCTGATCCTCTCCCACAAGAAAAAAAAAGAGTAACACTAAGACCACTACACTAAATTTGGGAAATAATATTCGGCAAACATGAAACCACTACATTACTGACTGGTTTTAACTAAAACCACTACACCCAACGAGATATGAAATTTGCCAGCGCTTGCTTGCAGCAGTGCTCGGTAATTTCTGATGCATCCATCAGAAGGATGTAGGACAGTACTGAGTCCTAACACTTTTCCAGTAATTGTGGTCTTCTCTATAAAGGAACTAACTCCAGATGCCTCGACAATTTCAACTGCCTACAGATTTTCCTGTGTAAAGAAATAGAGAGGCATACAGGGCTGTGTTGATGGCACTTGCTAAAAGTTGTATGTCAAATAAGAAACTTAATCTTACTTTAGCAGTACAGCTGGAACATTGAGCATTTAATAGAAAATTTAATTTCTGTAAATACCAAAATTGGACCATGAGGTGGTTTAAAACATCTGGAAATTAAACTCAAAAGAATCTGCTCCCCTTTTCCACACATTCCATCTGGTGAGAGAGGGACAAAGGCAGAGGCCATGGCTTGGGATGATAATTTACTGAAAATGAAAACAGGAACGGAATAAGAAATGCATAGTAGCCGCAACAGTTTTAATAACAGAAGAGAAGAAGATTTACAGACAAAAAGTTGTTCACCACCTTGACTCAGTTCCACATGACCAACACAACAAAAAGCAAGATAGCAGCTAATCCTGCAGCTCTGCAGCAACATGCGGTTATTCCCAAGACAAAGACAACTTGGTGGGTGCTCTCTGCAGTTGGCATTCCTCTTCCCTGAGCCCAAGACAATGAAAACAATTAAGAAACACCCCCCCACACCCCCCCCCCCCTCCCCCCCGAAAAACAGATGATCTGCATTAAGACTGTTCCACTCCTCTGGGCTCGTCTCCTTTGAGCTCCACTCAGTCCCAGCTGTGTTCTCCCGAGAGCTGGGAAGAGATGGGCAGCAGCGGGAGAGGGACAGAGATGCAGAGATGTTGGTTCTGGATATTTTTCTGAGGAAGACAGGGAACAAAATTATGCACATGTGGTGTAGAGCCACATTTTTCTTCCCCTGAGCCCACACCCCCAGTAAGAGTGTGGGTGGTACAGAATAGCAAATAAGCCACGTCCACACAGTTCTAGGCCATACCCCTTTCTGTATCCAGGAGAGATCATGTCCTTGTAAAGCATCTGTTAAGACAAACTGATTCTGCTAATGACACCCAGCACATTATTTCATCCATATTACAGTCCTTTTGTTCAATTCCTGGTTTTAGTCACCTGAGTTTCCTGAGTAGCATGAAACTATGATTACTTTACAGTAGGAGTAAGAAATTTAACTTATTTCCCTTAAAAATTAAAGTTAATTAGTGACATTCTTTATGATTCTATTTGTGTTTGATTGTTTGTGGAGGACTTCCAAAGAAACCTTTACAGATGCAACAAGGCAGAAAACAACTAGTGAAATGAATGCTTTCTTTTGTACAAATTAGTTTCTGCTTTTCATGGCTAGTTTATAAACAGGAAACACTATATATTATTTTACTCCTGAAAGTCTCTAAAAAGTGCTACTACTTTTAATGCACGATTCTTTTTACCATCTTACTTCTCACTTCAAAGTTTAATGTCAGTGGTTCAGAAGTAGTCTCCCCTTGTATTGCTTGTTTTTAACACATTCATTTAACCATGTCTGTGTTTATTTCTGTCAGTCCCAATTGAAATATATTTTCAACTCCATTATTCACCATTTGATCATCTTAATGTCAATAGTGCAATAAGTTAGTATGAAACTGTGGTTTTCCTAATACTCTTTGCTTCCTGTGTTACCAGATGTTTGGATCAATGCTCCAATGGTCTGTTGGACTCCCTCTTTTTCCATTATTTTCTGTACATACTGTATGTGCTTCCCTGCCATGTTTTAATTCTTTGATTAACTCTCTCTCTAGTTCTCCCACATTTATCCTCCATTGTTTATTCTTAGTGGATTGCTTTATTTTTCTGTCCTCCTTGTGAGTTTGTCCAGCCTGAATTTATCAATTTATTGCTTAACATCTCTGCTCATGGGATTTGGGCCATTTTTAATGTCTAGCATAATGAAGTGTATGCACAATTAAATTAAAGTATTGTAAACACCACATCAACTCTAGTGACAGTCCAATATTTGCCTCATAATGCTTTATGGATTTGGGCTCACTGCCTCCCCTCCTACACCTTCCTAGTACTGATAAAGAAGTTTTGCATTTCTAATATTTTAAAGGCTTTGAAGAGAGAATAATCAGATTAATCCTGTCCTTCTCCTATCCTCCCGTGCACAGGGGATGAGGACAGGAACTGCTCACGGCCTAAAACTTCTTCCTCCAACTATGTTACAACCTTTGCTAGGTTTATTTACTGATCAAGAAGCAAAAATTAGCAATTATACCAAGAATCAGAAATAGCATAAACTGGAACCAGAGAGTCCATTTCTTGTGAGAATCAATTCTTTTTAATGATCTATAGTTCGAAAACAATCTTTCATATACGTTCCTAGAACCCTGTGTTTGATCAATAGGAAAATTGCATAAAGGAAATGTCCACCTCATGCTTTGCTGCAATTATGGAAACAGCTACAGTTCACTGGTATTTTATGGATTTAGTTTCAGTATGTTTTTATCTCAGAAATGCCACTCTGTTCTACAGGTGAGCCTGCTTTGTGCCCATCATCAAAGGCTTTTGGTAAGGAGATAATGACTAAAATTAGACAAGTCAATATGTTGCAGTAATAAAGCTGAGAACTCACTACAATGCAGGAAGAACTAAATGTCCCTATCCTGTTGCATCTATTTTAAATGACAAATCAAGGAAAACTTCTTCACACAGAAACTCCTGCCATTCTGTTTACACACGGCTGTACAGAATTATCCTCTTTCACTACTTAATGTTTTCATTCAATTTTTCTTTGAAAAAAAACACTTCATGTCTATTTATTAATAGAATAAACATATATATTATTTTATTTAAGGAATGGGATGGAAAAGGGAGAGTATAAATCTGAATGGGCGTAGTTTTTCTAATATTCATTAATTTTTTGTAGGGTTTTTATTTAATTTGTGAAAAGTAATGAGAATCATATTTTATGACATACTGTCCAAGCAGGTCTACTTTCAACTCTCTGCTGCTACTGCTTAGGGCTAACATTTATTCTGGACAAAAATCTGACTACAGAATCATTCTGAGCTAGGTTGTTGCCATTGTTATAACTCTAAAATACTTGAAAAAATGGAGGATTTACTAGGTAAAATGATACATCTTTAAGATTAAGAGGGTTAAAATTTTAGCTTATGACTAAATCCTTTAACAACAGAGGAAATAGTCATAGTCATCTGTGACTGTGAAGTCTATCTGGAGCTAGATTTTTTATCTAGCCAGAGCTTGTTTTGCATATAGCAGCAGGTACACATATAGTTTTTGTAGATCTGAAGTCTATTTATGTGCAAGTTTAAAATAGCTAACAAATGGATGGAGAGAAAAGACATTTTAAATAAATAAAAAAAATATTTAGTGCAAATCATTGAAAACAATTATTAATTACAAGTGTTTTAGAAAACTTTATTCTTCTTCTACAGAAATGACCAAAGAAGCTCATTGCCACAAATTTTCTGGATATAATCATGAACATTTATGTTTAAGGCAACATTTTAAATCAACTTAATGAGAAGCCTGAGCAATATGCTGTGGTCTGTCCAGCCAGGAGGAAGCATCACCTGTCCAGGCTGGAAGGCAAAATGTGGTATTTGATCCATATATTTTACTTCAGAAACATGCACAGCCAAAGTTGTTGCCAATATAGAAGGAATTGCACAGTGATGCTCTTCAAACACTTACTTGGTTCTTGGGTAAAGGCCAGATGCACAACTCAATGGAAGTCCTTCAAAGAAAGCCTCAGAGATCACTTACTTCTAACATTGTCATTTAGGATGGAGACAAAAGAAACTTTTCTTACTAGAGAAGGTTTTTTTCCAAGGTGTGATTTTAAAAAATGCAACTGGTCAACATGGGAGGAAAAAAATAGGTTGGTTTTAATTATTGTATTAAGGACTGTGATTGAGCAGGATATATTTTAAGGTACTATTGATTTTTACAGGCTTGTGTTTATGTGGCAATACTTGTTGCTTCTTCCAGGCTGTGTAAGTAATTTCAGTTAATCCTAATTATCAGGTAAGCTTAGATCTCTAAAGGCTTGTACGTTTGGTTTGGTTCTCAGTAAGCTCAAAGTCAACACCATTTCAGTGTTAACCTAGAATAGATAAGGCATTTACTGAGACATTAAAAGTATTCCTGTTCAGATAACATCCAGATAGTTAATCCAGGACTCTAGATAAACTTTGAAAATTATGATTGAGGTAAATAAAAGCCCTGAAAGTCCACATTCTGATATGGGGCGTGATCCAAAATTAATCCAGATTGCAGATCTTCAATATTTGTAAAAAAGACATGGCCCTGGGAAGACATAAAAAAGATATGAAATCAAAAGGAAAACCCATGTCACATTCTACAAATAAAAAAATTTAATTCTTAGGTACCAGAAAAAAAAAAAAAAATCTTTCTGTGGCTTTCTTAACTATGTAGTGTGGTATAGAAACTGCATTTAAAATATTTTAATTAAGAATTCTGGCTTAAAGGAATATATCTTAACTTATTTTTCATCAAAGACTAGCAAACAGCTGGAGAATCTACATATGTGTACTCTCCTGTCACTTTTATAAATTGCTTTTGAAATAATTTATAGCTGGTACATGTTGCTACAGAAGTTTTCATTAAATTGCCTTTGGGTCAAGCTGTTGCATTAACTTTTATCTTGTTTTTTAGTGAGAATATCCATACTTTTAAAGCTGAAATGTCATGAGGAGAAATATTTGTCGGAGGTCTAATGTGTATAGCAATATCTTGACTTTTCCTTAGCATTTAGGAAAGGACTGAAAGATCCACCCAGATATATTTATTTAAACACTTTATTATTCACACATATACAAAAGGCATATGGAATTTGAACCTACGATGTTTAAGAATAACTTTGTCTTTTTTTTTTGTCTGATAGCTAAAATACAGGCTGAATAACATTATTTGATCCAAAGCTTTTCACTCTAGAAAATCAAAACAAAATCATTTAATATAGTGTCAATAAACAATTTGAGATGCATAGCATATATTTTTATAACTCAGTGAGAATACTTTATAACTACTATAATTCATTTGATTATAAAAATTGATTGGAGAGAGTGATTTGTATATCTATCAACACTGGTATCAAGATATCCTTCACATTTATATGTATGTATATCTATAATTTACATTTATATAAAGGACTCAAACTCTTGAAACGTACCTCATTAGCTCTGTTATATTTAGAACAAAAATTGTACATATTGGAAAGAAATATCATGCAGCATAGTACAGAAAACATCTTTAAATGTGTTACTTTTACAGATATGAATGTACATAAGGAGATAAGAGCATAAATCCCTGATCAGACGAATTTATAGAGTCTGGACTATTGTATTGGATTATGTAACCTAAAAATGCATATTCTATTTCATCTGTTGAAAGGTGGTTTTTTTGTGAGATATTTTATCCCTCTAACTCCAGGGGGGAGGGGGGCGGATGCCTTCTGATAATGGCCCAGCCATTAAAACCAGGTGGGGCAGTGTTTCTTATTACTTTCACCACCCCTCCATCCTCCAGGGGAACATCTTCTGATAATGGGCCATTAGGGCCCACCAATGACATGAAACATTCCATCATCCCATTGTGAGATGCTCCACCCAGTGGGGGAGGAGCCAGCTGTTCCCAGCTAGATAAAAACTGGGACTGAAGGACACCGGGGATTTGGTTTTTCCACTGGATTCCTGGAGGAAGACTGGACTCATCTTGTCACCACTGGACTTTCTATGGGACCATCTCTACTCCACAGAACCACATCTGTTACTCCAGGAAGACTTATTTGGACTGCTTCCAACACCCTGACCAACAGGGTGTCAGGTTGTATCCCTGACTCTTTCAAGGTTTTTCCAGGATTTTGATTTTTGTTTGTTTCCTTGCCTTTTTTTTTTTTTTTTTTTTTGTACTACTACATTTGTAATTCCCTTTTTTTAATATTCTTAGCAAAGAACTGTTACTCCTATTCCCATACCTTTGCCTGAAAGCCCCTAATTGCAAAATTATAATAATTTGGAGGGAAGGGGGTTTACATTCTCCATTCCAAGGGAGGCTCTAGCTTTCCTTGGCAGACAACTGTCTTTCGAAACCAAGACAACTATGTTTTTCATAGTGGCATGTCAAGTGGCAGAAGATTAGTGCAAGTATTGGGTTATACACCCAAAGTACCCAATTTCTGACAAACTGCAGTTTAAGTAAAGAATAACATTTTTCCTTTTTTAAATTTAATAACCTTTGAGGACTTTGACACTGTGAATTGGCTTAATTTCTTTTTAAAATTCAATTATACTTTTGGTATCTGTAGCATTTCAGCAGTGAATTTGACCATAAAAAGATTAATCATGTAAAAAATATTTATTTTGTGTTTACTTGTTGTTATTCCTATCTAAATAGCTAATCTTTATATGGGTTACTGACTATGGACACAATAAAGGAACTGGAGACTGATCCTGGCACTTCAGAATATTTTAATTGATAGTTAAATGCAGGTACAATGTCATGGACTTAAAGTCACCTGGATCTGTAAGTCTCAATACCTCCATAAAGGAATGCATTGATGTCATCCTGCCTCTTCCTTGCATTCATAAAGTGAGATTATAATGATTGTTTACAACACCCCCTGGAAGCAAGGTCTGAACAGTCATTAACTTTATAGCAGGAAAATAATGAATAGCGTAGTTACGAGGAAAACTGAATACCATATAAAGAGCTGCAGGGATTATAAAAGGAAGCTAAGAGACCTTTTCTTGGCACAACTATGCCCGAGCACAGAGATCACCTCAGTCACCCCATAGGGTCTCTTTCAATCCCATAGACTTGTTTCCTAAGGCCTTTTTGTAAGCTGTTGTTCTTTTTCATGTTCTTTAAAAATCAGCAGTAAAGAAGTTCTGATAGTGTACTTTGATATTCCAGAAACCCAGTGAGGTGCCTACAGAAAGGGAAAGTAATTTTCTATTAAATTAATAAGGATTATCTATAACATTTTTCACAACAGCATAATTAAACACCTGACGTGTTCGCTCAGCATGGAATAAAAAATTTGATCCTAAATACCTCAGAACGAGACCAACACTAGTATCTACTACAAAACTAAATAAGGGCAAATATAAACTGTTGTTGTTACTTTACTACTATAAAACTGGACTGTCTTAGAATGTTCCTGCAGTCATATCTTTGAAGGTGAGGATTAATCAGAAAATCTCAGTCAGATTGCAAGGGGTAAACATGATGGATGGGTATCAGGGAGATGCATAAAGGAAAAGTATTAGATTGAATGAAGGTAGAGATTAGGAAAACTTCCTAAGTGCTTGCCTTGTACTGTTGTAACCAATATTACTCTTATTTAAATGGAATAAAAAGTGACATTCCTGGTTTATTAAACCAATTCTATGCATCCTTTGCATTAAATTTACGCCCAGACTGTTGTTTTACATTCACTTTCTTTGCAGCATTATCATATAATCCCTACGTGTTCATCTACTTCGAGGCCTCTGGTTTAAAAAAATATGCATTGGCCCATGACAGTTTCTTTACCAAGAAAATTAAAGCTTTGCCCAATAATCTCACAATTAGTATCGTTAGTAATCATCATAAAATATCAATGTATAAAAAAGCAGCAATCCTCAATAAAACAGTTCTCATCGTTGGTATTTCACAGTTCTGCATCTTCAATAAGAAATTTAACACTAAATTAGTAACTAATGCTTAGTCTACACCTTTTATAATATGCTCTACCTTTTTTTAAAGATGCTTAAGTGATAAAAGCAATCAATTAATATTAGAAAAGGAATCATCCAATTTCCACCTTAATCCAGCTCAGGTAAAAGTGAGCAAGAGCCTCCTGGGCAAGTATCATGGTTTGATGCTAGCTAAATGCCAGGTATCCACAAAAATAATTTGTTTACTCTCTTCCGCCACAGCTGGGCAGAGAAGGAAAAAAAACCACTTGAGATAAGGCCCGAGAGGGAACACTCTAAGGGAAAAACAGGCTCAAATTTAAAAGATATAAAGAAAAGAATTATTAACAGAATTAAAGGAGGATAATGAGAACTAAAACTTTCAGTGTGAGCACCTTTTCCAATGGGCTGTGGGGGAATCTCTGCATCTCCTCATGCACTTCATGAATTACAGAGAGAAAATTTGTTGCATTATAATCTTCAGTATGGCTTGAAGAAGAATCTCAGCTCTAATGTTTGGAGCACCTCCTCCCCTTCTTTCCTTTCACTGACCTTTGTGTTGCCGTGTTCCCTTTTTCCAAATGTCCTACTTTTCTCCTCTCTCTCTGACTAAGAGGAAAAATACTGCTGCCCGTAAGTACCATTGCCAACAAATCCCACCAGTTCAAAGGTTTCTGCAGAACTTTGCAGCACTGAGAAATTGATTTTGTCCAGGTCCCATGTCGGGGAATAGCTCGTCGTGCCCCTCACCGCCACTGCGCAGGCAGTGCCAGCTGCTGTGGCACTGAAAAAAAAAACCGCTGCTGCTGCCCGTGCCCTTCTGCCCGCAGCATAGCTGGCTAGAAGTGGCCAAGCAGGCACAGACTGTGCCGAGATGGCTGCGGCCACGGTGGCCGCAGGGTCATGCAATGGCGCTGGGAAAGAGAAGCCACTGCCGCTGCCCCTGCTTTTCTGGAAGCGGCTGGCCAGGAAAAGCCCACCACCGGCTGTGCTGAGATGGCAGCCACCACGTGGCTGCTTCGGCATCGGCACGGCCCCAGCCGTGGCACCTCCCTACCCCTCGGAAAAATTGCCCATGGTTTTGATTTCTTTCTTAAATGTGTCATCACAGAGGCGTTAGCAACTTCTCTAACTGGCTTAGCAGTGTGTCTGTTCTCAGAGCCAGTCAGGGTTTGGCTTTAGCAGGCACACAGGAAGCTTCTAGCAGCTTCTCACAGAAAATCACTTCTGTGGCTGGCTTCTTCCCTCCTCACCAAAAACTATGCCATGCAAAACCAACGCAGCAAGTTAATTCTGCAGGCATCCAAAGGAGACAAGGATGGCAAATATTATCAGGCGCACTCTATACTGAGTGTTTATATTGCACATTATATTGAGTAATTCAGATGTTTTTAATCACTAAGGCTAACCAACCCATTATTTTGGCGTCTCAGATTGGCAGTTTTATACAAACCCCTAAAAATGGCTTACAGATACAGTCCTAATGTCTGTGATCAGAAACTTACATTGTTATTGTTAGAGAAAAAAAAAATTAACTGCTGCTTATTTGGCTAAAATTATATGAAGCTTGCAAGCAAAATATATGGTTCAGTTGCAAATGAAAATGCTCAACTGCCCATGAGCTATGGTCATGCATGTCAAAAAATAAGTATATTGAAAGTTGAATGGAAATTGTTAAATGACCATAGTAGTATTGTGAGGAATAAAATCAGAAGAGTGCAGAGTAATAGGAGTTTATAATAAGTTAAACAGTTATCTGAATTAATGTTATTTGTTACCAGTGTTAATAAGTTAAACAGTTGTCTGTATTTAATGTTCTTTGTTACCAGTTCTGTGTACCAATGTTATCTGTCTTTGTTATCTGCTCCTTGTATCCCCAGACTCCAGTTCTGTACTTACTGTTATTCATTCCCTTACCTTATTCCAAGTTAAGCTCCAAAACCCCATAGTTCTTTCCCAGTTCCCCCTTACCTTGTTCCAAGTTAAGCATCTGCTGCTCCCCGGTTGGCCCGCCGAGCTATCAGCACGTGCCTCATCTGCTACTATGTCCATCAAAGAACTGACACTGCCTACCTCCCATCAGCTCCTCCTCATCTGCCCATCAACCTGAAGGCACCGCCCAGATCCCGACTACTCTCCATCTAGCACCACCCAGTATGGAAATAAGGGGGGACTCCCAAGGTGCACCTCTCAACCGGAAGTGTGGTAAATACCAACAACCCCTAATAACAACGAGCCGACACAAACTCCAACAAAATGGGAGGTAGTACCAGGTGAGGAAGGAGTCCAGGCATCTACCAACAACTTTCAGCTGTCTTCCAGATTCTCGCAGTAACTTAGGAAGTCCTTGCTGGGGGACACCCCCTGGACCTGAGGAGCCCAAAAACGAGACCTAAGGGACTCCCGCGAGGTCAGGCTCCCGACTCTGCAGCTGCGCAGCAGATTCGACGTGAACCTCCTCCTCAGCGGTGCCCACTGGGAGCAGCAGTGGTGTAGGCATCCCCGAGCTGTCCCTAAAGACCTGAATAATAAAGGCATTAAAAGGAGTAAAAACGATTTCCTGCCCTGCTTATTTATAACAGTATCAGAGTAAAAAAAATTTTTTTTGTATGGAAACAGAAATTATGTATTGCAAAATCACATTAAACTTTGGGCAATTTATTAAAATTACATATTTTAATATGTTAATTGCAGGGTGGATAACTGGCTAGTTAAGAAGAAGATATATGTTGTGGCAGACAAACATAACAATACAAGAAAACTGAGGGTATGGTGAAACCCACTTTTCTATATGGCAAGTAAGTTCAAAGTAAGCTTATTTACCTGTTTCTGGAATTATAAATGCTAAGAATCAGTTCACTGATGAGTCCTAAGTACTGCAGGTAGAAAGCCCACACAGCTTCCATCCTAACTCTGATATTAAACTGTTACTGACATCCCAAATGGCACACAAGACAGGACGAAAACTGGCATTTATTTCTCCTGCCTCCACACTTGTTTAGTCTTAAAATGGATTTCAGGTACAGAGTGGTTTTAAAATCCCTTGAGACAGAAAGTTCAGAAAAGAAAAACTGAGTTTTATTTTAAGCTACAAGGAAAAGATTTTAAATCAAAAAAAAAAAAAAAAAAAAAAAAAAAGACAAGAAAATTCAGTATGAATTTTCATCTTGTCTGAAGATTTAAGTTTAAGGATATGCACTTATGGTCCAGCCTTGTGAACTACAGCTGCACTCACAAATCTCCAATCAATACCAGCTCACATGTCTAACGGAATAATAAAATGACAATGCAGTGATTTTTTTTTTTTTTTTTTTTTTTTTTTTTTTTTTTTTTTTTAATGTACTGGAAATGTTTTTACTTCCTAGTGTGAAGGATAGATCTTACTATCTTATATAAACTTATATTCCTAAAAATAAATCTCACCTCACATCAGATGTTTTTAAGCTCCTCTTGTTCTCTGCCAACTATAATCTCTTTGTGTCTCTGTCTGGTTTTGTGGGACACTGGGAATTGCTTTGGCCCCAATGCCTTAGTGTTTTAACTTGCATAGAGCTGATTTGGGGTGAGACTGCAGTGAAAATGCCTGCTAAAGTAGAACATGCCTCTTTTCCCTTTTAAAAGTTTTGCTAGTCAGAGCAATTGCTGCTGTTGGAGTACTAGACGGGCTAAAAAATTGAGAAAAAGAGCATCATTACAGGACTGCAGGCGTCCAAATATCCCTGGGGATACAGTAAAATGGGTGCAGTAAAACTGGCTTTGACTTCTTAGTTATTCTTAGTGCAAAAATACATGTTTTTCTCTTTTTTAGACAATAAAGTTCATTGGACAGTTTTCTCTTATTTCTTCTCTTTTCTGCCATTATCAGCTTCATGGAAATAATGATGTCCTAGGGTGACTGGGTATCCCCAATCGTCTATTGGGTGCAAAGGGGAAGGGAAGCGCCATTTGTTTTTCCCCAGGAAAACTCTGCTCCTCGGAGTGACCTTGAAGCGGGGGCATTGGAACACTGCAAGACGAAAGAAGCTCTGTTGTTGTTTTCCCCGGCAGTTAGTTAGTTTAGTGCTAGCGTAGTTAGACGCTGTAGAATAGCTGAAGCTTTTTTGCTTTTCCCGCCCCCCTCTTTTTTTTTCCTTCTTTTTTTTCTTTTTTTGCCCTCTCCACGGAACTGTTCCAACCTCTCCAGACTAAGGACCTGGGGAAGCACCAGGGGCCTCCACAGGGGACCCACCCCACCAAGACCAGCCCTGCACATCTCCTTTTCTCCCAGCCCCAGTGGAGATGGAGCAATGGAGCACAGTGACTATCTTCAAGAGGAGACTTTCTTTCTTTAAGTTTGTAATCTCTCCGTAAGCGGCACGAAGCTCTTGTCATCGGGTATTGTGCTGGGAGTGCTTTGCCTGTTTAATAAACAGGTTTTTTTCACTTCTCTCTGAGGAAGTCTTTTCCCGAACCGATTGGGGGAGGGGAGGGGGGCCCCGTAGGAGGGTTTCTCCCAAAAATCTGCCTGAAACCACCACAAACGATTACACTGACACTGCAGATGCAAAGACCATGCATAAGAAAATAATCCAAATATCTTATAAACTGATATAAGTACATGGTATTCCATTTATTTCAGAGGAATAATGGGGGTATCTAACACAGAATTCGTTCAATCCCTTGCTGCACTCATTGTGTAGAAACCAAAATCTCAGTGGGATCAGTGAAAAGACTCTCAGGGTCTGAGTATATCTATTGAATACATGATTTTGCTAAAAGCATGTACCAAATTTATAAAATACTACATCAGAGACAGCAGAGAAAAATCAGTTGTTAATGGCCATTTCTCAGTCTTAAGGCATATGTTTTTCTCTGGTATTCCCATCTCCAATCTTTCTGGTAGCCTGATTTGCCTGGGCACAAAAGAACATTATTGTATCTTTCTGAACTTTATTCTAATGTGTTGCACATTCTTCTTGATGATAAATGCAGCTAGATTTTTAAAGCATATGAATTGAAGGAGGAAAAAGCCAGAGCATTAAGGGGATGCTAAATTCAGATACAGACTGATGATATGACTAAACCCTGTAACTAAGCACTGAATCTAAGGACAACAAGGAAATCAATTTATTCTGTATTTACTTTGTGCAAGCTTTGCCCTCATCTGCTGTGAAGAAAATTGTCCCATGTAAGTACTATCATACAGGTATACTTGCAAGCAAAAGTTAAGGCTAAAAAGAAATTCTACCATAATAACAAACTAATGTGGTGTTACAGAAAAATTATTTAAAGTCTTGAACATAAACCATAAAGACTATAGAATTCTTTTAAAACCATATATTTAAAATGTATAAAATTCTTATTTATACCTTCATAGTTTAATCACAAAACTGTGGGTTTAACTGCATTTGCACAGTTTATCATATTAACATATTAGTGATAAGATTTAAACTTGTAAAAGTAATTAAAATGCTGCAAGATACTCTTTTTATGTTCTGCTGACTTGATGTTTCTTGGGATGCCATAAAAAGATAGAGCTTTTCAGCTAAACCAGATGTGTTTAAAAATTCTTTTTTCATTGGAGGGGAATATGTAGGCAGGTAAATATCCTGGGTTTCCCTTACCATTATCTCGACAGATTACATCTGCCTCCAGCAGCCTTACTGAACTGTGATCATATAGATGCCTTTGTATACTTACTTGCCTCTTCTGTCTAGATTCAGTTTGTTAGATTTCTTGTAAATGGAAAGGTTAGGAAGTAAATATTTAGCATTCTGCATAATATTTTTCCCCTGGTTTCACAGAAATTCAGAAACAATCACTTTCAAATGTCTCTCATGTCCCATTTACCAAAATTAGTCCACCTAAGCAGCTTTCAGGAAAGAGAGTGACCATCATATCATAATGTTGTTTGAGATAGATAGATAGATAGATAGATAGATAGATAGATAGATAGATAGATAGATAGATAGATATTTAAAAAATCAAATTTGTGCCAGAACAATTTAACCAGTACTTAGTTCTATATCTCTGTATCCTAACACTAACATAATTAAATCTAAAATTTTAACAATTTTCTTTTTTTTTTCAAATCAAAGAACTTAACATAAATTAGATATGTGTGACAGGTAGCACAGGTCCTGTGGTCTAGTTTTAGTGACTGCTACAAGAAGGGGGATCTCTCTCTCTCTACAGTACCTGAAGTATAAATCTTCTGCACAGTTTTATGCACTGGCCTTACCGGTTATCAGTATGTTCATCAGTGTCAGACTGGAAAAAGGTTGTTGGAATGAAACTTGAATGCCTGCAATGATAAACTTTTAGATAATTTCTTAGTATAATTTTTGGCCTGAGCCAGAAACTTTCTGAAAAAAGATTCTAGGCATGGTTCAGAGGTTAGCAGAAATATGCTGGTTACAGACTAAGATAATTTCACAGTGTTGATGTAGTCAAATTCTGCCAGCTGGACTCAGAACTGGAGAAAAACTCTGGCACTGCCCTTATTCATATAAATATATCTATGAATAAATATTAATAATCCCTTTTTCTTGTACTTTTCAAAACTGAAAAAGGAAAGTATATAGTTAAAATGCATTCTTGGTGCCACCTTGATTCTAAGGGCAAAACTTAGCAATGTCTGAAAATGCTGATAACTGTATTGGTATGAATTGTAGGCAGTAAGAAATGATCCTTCTTCCCAAATATACCTTGTATGATATGTGGTGATGTAATGCCCTTGGTGAGTTTATTTAAAAGTTGCTTAAATTACTACTTTTCCTTGAGGCAATGTAAAGGAAAACTCCACAAAAGTTCTCATGAGGTTAAAAGAGCCCAGACTACTGACAAGCTTTAGAACATCAGCAACTTGTCAAAATTTAAAGCAAACATTCAATTGAGATAAAGAATTTTGCAAAACAATGACTTAGCAAACTCTAACCCATCCAACCTTAAATTACCCAAATTTCAAGACGAATTTATAAGTAGAGAAAGAGAGAAAGAGAGGTAAAGAGAGAGAAAAGCAAGATATAGCTTGGATCCAGTGTGGAGTCTGCTGTCACAAAATCCAAGAACAATAGGAATGCGACCTCCTGAGTGTCTCTGCAGTGGTTTTTATTTGCTCTGGCCTCCTGTGGGATGTGGAGCAGTGCACATCCCCCCGGCATGGAACTTGCTCTGCCCGCTCCCACACTCACACTCTGGTTGTTTTGAGCCAGTAGTCATTTCTTCCAGTCTCTCACAGATGATAAGAGGGAAAATTTCTCTGAAAAAACTTTCATTTAAATATTACCCCATCACATGCTTTTTGTACCTTTTTAATAGGGGCTCTTGGGACCATAATTTTGTGGTGCTGCATTGAAAAATGTAATGGTGTCATTTCTAGCTTTCACAACACCACGAGATTTCTAAAATTTGGAACCCATCCTCCTCATTCACGTTTATTTAAGCAGCACTTCTATTTGAAGTAAGAAGAACTCAGTATCAGTCATGAGGGAACAGGTTTGGGTTTTTGTTTGTCGGATTTTTTTTTTTCCTAATCCCGAAATATTTTTATCATGTGTACAGTAGCATAACAATGTTTCTTCCACTGGGAAAAAAAACAACCTTTACAGGGATTGCTAGACAGACCTTTGTTTTGTACCTCATACCTTTACTTTCGTAAAGATGTCACGTCCAGTGCATAGCCAAACCCACAAATCTGGTCTGACCCCTCATTGAGGTTAATCAGATGCTCTGAGATGAAGAGGACTGGAAATCATTGAAACCCTATGATAGAACATGGCAAAGACAGGGTTGCAGTCCCTATTTTGAGTCTGAGGCAGGGAGCAAAGGCCGTGTCAGGCTCTGTCAAAATAGAGATAAATAGATGGGTAAGCAAGGTAAAGTGTAACAGCCAAAACTTTTGATGAGCAAATCAGCATCTTGGGCTACTTAAAGCTGCTGTTTGGGGTAAGGGATTATTTTCATTATTATTATTATTGTACCTGCAGTACACAGAGAAACCCAGAGAACGACTCTGTGGGACATTGCTGACCCCTTAGGCTGTCAGTAAAACGTGCACATTGGTTTCAGTCACTGTGTTTTCACACAGGCAAGCTGCTCCTCACAGGGGGCAGAGGATGGCTGGCTGGCTCCACAGAACATCGTTATTTATGGTTCCCTGGACTACAAATAAAAATGTCAGTAAAACACTTACACAGAAATCCTTTTACTGCACCTGATTCTTTGGTAAGTGTAAGATTTTGCAGCTTCTTTGGAAATGAAGGTTACAAATGGGCACATAACAAAGTTATTTTTTCTTCCCAATCTTTAATCATAACAACAGACAGATTACTGACCTTCAACCTTGAGGATGTTATTTTCCTAATGCTCAGCTGTTTGTTTTTTTCTGTTCCCATGTTCTATTAAACAGTTACTATATAAAGCAATGATTTCAGAAGAAAAGAAAGTAATGACTTTGAAAGGCACCCTTCAAAATTGTTTCACTCCCACTGAATTCAGAAAGCCTTTTTTGTCCCAGAAGATCTGAACAGTGCTGTAGGCTGATGCAATTTGTTTTAAAGTTACTGAGTATCCAAAACTGTTTCTTGACAAGAAGGAAGAGATTTGCCCTCCTGTCTCTCTTTGCACTGTACGCACAATAGAACCCTTTTCTCTTCACCTTTGATCCAGCCTTTTGGGAGATTTTTTTTTCTTCATCTTCTTTTCTGCTGTGTGATTTATCTGACACCTCCCTCTGTGCTCTCCTCACACCACATACAAATCCTATACTGACAAGCTAGCAGAGTTTAAATTATTCACACTTCAGTGTACGTGAGCTGCAGTGCAACAATCAGCCAAGCAATCATTCCTTTCATTGCTGTCTTCTGAACTTATTGACAAAAAACTGCAAGATGAGAATCCTGTGTTGCTAACAAAAGCCTGAGTCTAAGTAAATTAATTTCCTTATAAGCAAACAAAAAATAAAACCTTAGCAAGAATTGTAATAAATGTATGCGCACATAAATTAAAAAAAAATTAACTAATTTAAAAATAATTTTAAATAATTAAAATTAATAATAATACTAAAAATAACATTAACAGCAATATTAGAAGCAATTGTGTAGCAATTATTCAGAGCTATTTTGCCCATCTGGTATGATAGCATAATCACCAGAAAATGAAAATCTCTTGTTTTTTAACAAGTTGCAAAATCATCAGAGCAAGATCATTTTGTTGACTTCTGGTATACCTGTCAGAGGTAAAATCAAGCTAGTAGGGACTGTAAAGGAGGACAGGAAACAATTCTATCTTTTGTGCTGTTTTCTAGAAGAAACAGAAACTTCCCTTTTCCCCTTTTCTCTTCCCCAGTTTTATAATTGCTTTTTTATTTTCTAGAAAGCTATTATCAAGAAAAACTCTGTTAATTGCTTCACAGTTACAGCTTGAAGTTAAAAGTATTGCAGATAATCAAAAACAGTTATATGGGTCTAATTTCCCCAGCAGTTTTAAACCCTGAAGTTTAGTCCTTTTACAAGAAATGCACAGTTTTAGTAGCTTTTGTCTGTGTTTCAGGATTACAAGGAAGTGGCAATTGCTGATTGTCCTACCTTCAAAAAGTAAAATCCCACACTGGAAAAAAAGCTCTTTGTAGGGCTCTTCTTCAGTCTTATCTCTTACAGAGTGTTCAGCCCAGACAGACAGCAAAGGATATTCTACTGCTAACAATTCTTTCTCCCCTTTCTAACTCTACATTAGATCACTGTCAGGTGTCCTTGACAGCCTTTTAGGAGTAGAAGGAATCAAACTCACACAAAGGTATACAAAGTATTTTAAAGTAACAAGGTATTCAAAAACTATCACACAACATTTTCAGAAAATAAGAATTCAGTTAGTGTGAAATTATACTGCTTTCGAGAACTTTCATTCACTGTTATTTCAGGAATCACGAGGGAAGGGTGGGTGACAAGGAGGTTATTTTCAAGTAGTTTGACATGCTGCCTCTAAGAAAAATATATTGCCTATATGACTGCCTTTCATGTGAACAGAGCAAGATTTGGAAATGCTTCTATTCAGGTTTAGATTCCATGCTAAATTCCATGCCAGCTGGAATGCCAGAAGTCTAATGTGAGTACTGCCCGAGTTTTCCCTGAAGACCAGATATCAAGTACCAGACACAGGCCTGAAAAGTCTTTTATGTATGGACACAGGGAAGCATGAATCACTTTTTTTGAGAGCACAAGTTAAGCTGCTGCACAGCCAAAGGGTTTTATATTTTCCCAGTAGATCTGAGCACTTCTGACTGAGGCACTGTTTGGCAACAGAAGGAAATACTTCTGATCCATATGTTTGTAGTTAACAAGTATGTCACTGGATTCTCTTGCTTGGACACAGATCAGTTCTCCCAGGAATGCCCCTCATGAGAATAGAGAGCTTGCTTCAAAAGAACCAGGTCACACACTAGAAGCCATCTGGCTTTGGCAACATGGAGCACCTCTTAACGTGGAAAAATAGCTTCTCTGCTGCAAAGAGCAAAGTTAGTTCATTTCAGCTTAGCTCTGTACTGCTGCCTGGGAAGCATTAGTTATTTCCAGCTGTGCTAGATGCCAGCAATAGCTATTCTAAGTTGGTTCTCATATACTTCCCTGGGCCTAACTCTTTCCATTTCAGGGTAAGTAGGTGTCCTAAACCATCTGGTGAGAGAATCTGATAATGATGGCTTAAATTCTTCTCTTAGACACACACAAATTATCGTACAATTACCATAAAGTATTTATTGGCTGTGTTATCATCCACATTGTTCTGACCTCTCTCCAAGCTGATCATATCTGAAGGGCATTATTCCTTTGCAAAAAAATGAGAGACAGTGAATCAATGGTGCTGCACTTGGGATGTATCTGACCCATATTTAACTGTGACATCATGAATACCTTTTATTTCTGCTAAACAGAGAGTAGAATGCACATTTTCTAGAACCACTCAGGAAAGCATGGGAAATCATCCTTCTATTTTGTTTGGCTGAGAGATCTCAGTCAGTAGCATGAGACCCATTTAGAAGATGCAATATCCCCGAAAATTGGAGTATATTGCATAAGGGAAATAAGTGCAAACTAAGAAGATTCAACACTATTTTCTTAATCCAGTCACAATTTCTTTACATTGCTATCTGTGGAAAAGGAGCATAAGAGTGCTTTGAAAATGGTTGTGTAGATACTTAAATCAGTCCCTGAGAGATACAGCACACATGTATATAATCTCAGGACATTCTGCAAAAGAAACTGAGAGAGGTAGGATGAATGTGTTGAGACACCAAACAAGGCATCTAAAAAATTAAGTCTAAATAGTCATGTAAACTCTGTTTCTAATCTTTGCATAGCAACAATTTATAAGATTACTGAGACTTTGTTAGATTGAGGCAGATCCAGAGTTCACTTCCCCCTACTGCTCTTAGACAACTTTTTAGCTCTTCTCCTGTCTGTTTTAAAAATTGTCATAAAAACCTATTTTCAGAGATAACTAGGCTGAAGATTCTGTTTCCCAAAGGTGGAAAAAAGAGCCAAGGCATAAGGATTCCCACCTTTTAGAAACTGGAGAGCATAGGGCCATCTATCCCACACACATCCCACAAAGGCATGCAAAGATTCAGTATTATCCTACATATTTATCTGAAAATTATCTGATTTATCTGATGTATTTTACATTTACAGGTGAGGTGAGAAAAACCTAAGAGTCTTCTATATCTTCCTTAAGGAGAAACAATTTTCACTCAAATATAAAGTCACATAGCATTTTTGTTTTATTTCTGTAGCTACTTATTAAATGGTCCTTATTAACATGTGATATTAAAATTAATTTAAGCAATGCAAACATTTTTTCTACAAATATAAATGCACAAGATCTGCTAGTATAACACAGCACTATCCTAACAGAATGAGTGACAATGTAAGCCATCCATGCCAGCAGATGTAGACTGGATCCTGTCTGAATTAAGCTTCCTTTGACTTCCCACAGGCCTATTGTTGGGAAAACCTGGTGTACACAGATGAACCCTGGAGAACCTGCTGATTATTGATGAAAAGAAGAGCAAAAGAGGAAGGACTAAGGTGACAACATACAGACTTCCTATGCCTGAAATCATTCTAAGTAGTCAAAAACCTCAGCTCAGAAATGTCAGTCATTGTCATTAAAAAAAAAAAAAAAAGGCCAGCTTATCTTCTGAAAGTGACAGAAATGAAAAAGTGCAACAGAGTAAATATCAAACACCCCCCCCCCCCAAAAAAAAAAACGTTCTATTCCAAAACTCTGTTGCCTGAAACAATGGGTAATATGGGATTTCTTAGCAGAACAAATTGTTTTAGTATAAACACAATTGAGCAGGTTGGTCAAATTACTATATTGGGCAGCTGCGGTACAGAAAACAATCTAATCTTAACTCCAGAAGTACAAACATGCCAATATCTTGGTTGAGTCAGCAGTGCTTTGGAATTGTGCTTGAATGGCAAGTTCAAACACATGGCAGAAATCTAGTCAATTTTGTTGGTACAAATGTTTACTAATACTTTAAGTCATAAAAAAAATCTAAATTACCTATTGAAACACTTTTTGTTCTTATTGGAAATGTTCTTCTTTTTCTTATTTGTATAGTCTAGACACTGTGTTCTAAGAGCTCAAGAGCCATATTTTCAAGTTTTTATGGCAACCTATTAATTTATTAATGAAAACTGAGATTCTGACATGGTCACATGAATCCAGACTTCAGAAAGACACTGAATGGTGAACAGCTCTACACAGAATCCTATAACTTACAGCTTTGGCACTGGCAGAGCTCCCCTGGACATCAGCAAAACCATATTGGTGTATGTCTACAGAACAGTTTGACACTGCAGATGTGAGTGCAAAAATATCACTGCAATGATTTTATAAGAGAGCTGGAACAGGGAAGGTAAAAAATTTTGACTGTTTCTGCAATACTAAAGAAAATACCACCAGACCCTCCTCTTTTGTCCTCAGCTGTCACAACTTGGTCATGTCCATTCTGAAAAAGCCTCTTAGCCCCCTCCCCTCAATCTGGATGCATTTCAGCTGTGTACTTAGCCTGTGCTAAGCCCCTGTACTACACCTGGAAAATAATTTTGAGTGTTAGTCTGCTGAAGTGAAAAGCAGGGTTGGGATTATTGCAAAAATCAAATAAGGAGCGTAAGCAACTGAGTCCTAGTGCCTGTGTAAGAGGAATATTTCTGCAGTTCTACCCTGGCTAAGATCTGCAGATGATGCTACTGTAGCTCATATGGCTAATGATGCTCCTGTTATCTGTGTGGCAAAACAAAGAGAGGAAACAAAACTACGAAGTGGAGATGGTGAAGGAGGGAGAAGGGATGGGAACGGCCTCTTATGGAAAGGAAAAATGTTGATTCTGCTGAACCATTATGGTCATTATTTGCTTCTGGTCTCCCATGTGGCTGTCAGAGAAGAACAGAAAAGCTCAGTCTGCACATGAACAATTTTCACTAATATCTGAAGTCAAGGCTAAAAGGTTGTAGTAAGAGGCCAGCGGTTCTTTGGGGGACCTGAAACTGAGGAGCACCTTTGGGAACAGAAGAAAAATAGTTGAAAATATGAGAAAGATCCTGAAAATGTAAGGGAGGAACGAAGATGGGACAGACTTTAGGACTGAGTAGCTAAACTTTAGATTTGAGGAGTAGTTATTTGAGATTTGGAGGGCTAAAGGTGCACTGAGACACAGTCACAAGTCTTGTTCAGGAAAAAAGAAGAGAACGAAGAGTTCAGGGGAGTGATGAAGGATGCTCGTTGAGTCTAAGAGTTCTTAAAATAATTCATTATATAGAAGAACTTTCCCACGGTTTGGAATTTCTTCTTATCAGGACCTGGATGTGTGGGGAAAATAGAGTATCCCCAAAATCTTTCCTACCACTAATATTCTACACAGGCGGACTGACCAGTCTGATAATCTCCATGCATTCAACACTGATGATGGAAGGTTCAGCCAGGGGCCTGGATGATATTTTGAGGATGAGGGCAAAACTGTGTTTTCATGACTCTAATACTCTGTTTCTTTTCTGCTGGCTTGTGGGGAGGGAGGTGGGGGGATTTACAAAACAAAACAAAAAACAAAACAAAACAAAAAACCCACCAAAAAAAACAAAACAAAAAAATTATATTTCATGTCCTGAAGAGAAAGACGCATGGGGGCGAAAAAAAAAAAAAAAAAAGATTATTTAAATTGTTTGTGAATGTTAGTATATAAAACCATGGGAATAGTGAAACAGCCAAATCAATTAGAAATGCTTGGCTGCAAAAGTTATTTTCAAGACAAGCTGGATATACAAGAATCCAATCCCTAATCTCCTGGCAAACCCTCTCCTGACATAGGCAAGAATACACTTTTCATCAATATAGAAATGTTTCACTGAAATACTTGAAAGAAGGATCTGGATCCAAGCAGTAAAGGAAAATTGTAATGTGTACATTCAATGCAGTCTTAGATGGGCTCCCACAAGTCCTCATGTGTATTCACATAAAAGCTGGGTATTTTTATAACTGTCTGTATGCTTAATAGAAGCTGCCTTTACACCGAGGTCTCCACCCAGATGGGATCAAATGATACAGCCTTTTCAAAAGAACTAACTCTACCTACGACCCAAACCAGGATAGTGCAATCCAGGTCTAGTCCCAGAGTCAGTGTGTTAGAAGTGCAGGAATAGATCTACAGGCTAGGAAGCAACCTGAGAGACAGAGTGCATTAACACTCTGCCCAGACCTGTCATGTCAGTGCATGCAGATTTATCTCAATTGTATCAGTGCCAGGTTTGTCTTATGCCCCAGTGCTTTGGGACACTGGGGAACTGGCCTATGACTATCAGTACTTAACAGTCTAAACAAACTCCATAGGATTTTTCTTATCTAATTTGGGCACCTCAAAATTTGTTTTGGTCAGTAGTAATTCCCAAGGATGATTCAACACACATATTTAGGAGCCTAAGGTAATTAGTTTCAACTTTAACAGCTAATGCTTAGTTACCTAAATTAGACTAAATTCAGTATGCAACTGCAAATATTTTTTGAATATAAAACAATTCCTTGCCCTTATAATAGCTACACTTGCATCTGAAAAGCCAGTGCTTTTTCTATTCTGAAGGAATAATCACTTAGTATGTATTGTAATGAATTTTTAATGGGGATGAGTGAATTTATAGGGAAAAAAAGGAGAGCTTTAGAAGTATCCCACAGTACATAATACTATTTTCTAGAGTCATTCTCTTCAGGGTGAGAATCTGATTCAGGTAAGATAGTACTTGGCCTTTCTAAGGAAGGCTGCCAATATACCATGGTGTCAATTAAGGTGGTTTTTATTGAGCACATTCTTTGGGAACTGCAGATCATTTCCTGAAAACTGAAGACAGGCTGGAAAATCATTTAATTGCTCCATCAGATTGAAAGAATAATCTGTTAGGAATGGCAATTTAAAAATATTTTAAAATATCTTTATTTAGATATTTATTTAGATATTTAAATATCTTTATTTAGATATTTATTTAGATATAATATTTAGGAATATTTAAAGATATCTTTAAATTTGTGATCTACCAGTAAAATTGCAGTAAAAAGTCATTATGGAAATGGAAGAGCAGAAATTTTTAATTACAGGCTTTGAAAATTAAGAAATGTGTGAGGAAAAGTTGCAAATCTGTGGATGCCTAATAACCTGAAACAAGGAATATCTGGCTTCTATAAGGCTGTCTGTCTACTTTTCAGGTGTCCTCAAAATGCAGCCCATGCTGTTGAAATCAGCTAAAAGAGGGTTCCACAGGGTAAAATAAGGACAGGCATTACTGAAAATACACATTAACCTATACTGATTGATCCCATCTGTTTAGGAGAAAAATGTTCTTCTGGGTTTGCATCCTTCACAGGAAAATATTGGCTTTGATTCCCCATCTTCTCTTGTATAAATAGTGCATTCACGTAATAGTTCCAAATGTAACTATTTATAACGGTGACATGAATTAGGTAGAGAAATGTCAATGGCTGTTGCTTGCAACAAAAAAAGGAAAATTGCGTATCAAGTCTCTGTGACAAGCAGTATCACAAATGGCACCTCCAGAAAAAAAGAGAGGATGTACTGAAGTAACTTTTTAGAGCTGTGCAGGGTAGATTAGACGTGAACTTCCCCTTAACATTAACAGAAATTACATGCTTAAGCTACCATAAATGCTGTGGAGATTTCTTTCTGTGTTATAAGACTAAAGCCATTGATTTTCCCCTAAAAAATAAAACTCCACAGTCAAAGAAGAGATGCAGAATGTATTCCTATGTTGTCAAGAGTCACAGATTGTGAACACCAAAACAGTCACAGCTAAAGAGAAAGGAAAAACTAGCTTTTTCAAGCATGGTTATAACACCTTTTACTCACAGTTTACTATAATTTACAATTTAGGTAGTGCTGTTACTAAATTCCCAGCCTTCAAGTAACATCTAAGTCCTCATCAGGCCTTTTTAGTTATTTAGATATAAATAGAGAACTAAACTGCAGAAACGAATCATCAGCAATAAATTACGAAGGTTTTTTTATGAATAACCAGCCTCTCAAATGAAGCCTGTTGCTTGAAAAAAGCCTAAAAAGTGCAGTAGAGGTATAAATCACTTTTAAAGGCCCTATTGCATAAGATGTATAATCTTACATTTCCCTTTTCAAATGTAATTTCTAGTGGCTTTCATCACAGCGATAACTGAGGATGTAACAAAATTATCTATGAATTTAATTTTCTAAAAACTCCTGACTTCAACATTATTATCCACAATTTTTATTGATGGGAATTTGAGCAAAATCTGCTTTCTCTGGGGAAGGTAGGAAGTCTGCCAGAGATACCTGTGAGCATGGATCGCGGTCTGCCGCTTTAGCCTCATGGCATTTAGACTCACACTCACTTTCTTCGCTGGCAGTTTCTTGGGTTTGTGGACAGTTTTGGAATGCAGCTTTGGCTCCTGAAGATTAACTGTGTTGCTGTGACTGACAGCTTCATTGATAACCTTGTAATCTAAAGGGAGAGAATGACAGGTGTGGCAGTACACTGGCATGATATGCTCTCAGAAGCCTGTGTTGATCCTTTTGCTGAAAAAGTGTACAACTATATTTTTGGGTGCTATTGTTATGTGGTGTCATTCTTTAGTTGTTATCTGCTCTTTTGTTCTGTAAAAGAGGGCAAACCTGCAACACCTGCCCCTTTTTGACATTCAAACAAAGAATAATTGCAGGAATAAACACAAAACATTATTTTTTAATGTTTTGGCTATTAATTTTCTTTAGTTGATGATTAATTTACCAACTCTATGGTTACAACTTGTTGTAATGCATTAATTGGGTTTATATTTGTAATGTTCTTTTCTATCTGTCCCTGCCCAGCAGTGCCCATCCCCCTCACTGAGATGTAACCTAATCCTGTTTCCTCCCACTGATCACTGATTGGGTGATGCCTCTGGGTCTCGCCTATGGCCCTGCCCCCTGGGGGAAAAAGCCACGTTGGGGGAGAGGCCAGCACTCTCCGGCATCGGCTGTCCATCGGGAAGGGTTTCCAAAGCCGAGCAGGACATAAGAATAAAAGCAGAAATATCCCACCTGAAGTCAGAGAGTCAAGACTCTTGTTTTACCTTCAGCAACCATCTAGTCTCATGGGGAAGGCTACAACAACTGACACAACTGGAGTCAGAAATGTTAAGCTCAATCTGTAGTTGATTCTTATCACTAATTCTGTGCTTTTAAACATAATGAGGTTCATAATGTTGCCTTGGGAAGGCTGACCTGAAACACAGACTGGGCAGAGCTAGAGAATAAAGTAGGTATTTATTGAAAGGCCTCCAGGATTCACCTTGGGCAGGACAGGAGCCAAGGGTGGACTAAGAATGGTCACAAAATGGCTGTTGGGTCACGAAGTCTTATATTTTTAAAAGTTTTGGTCCATTGCGTATTGGGGTTTAATTGTCCAATTGCATCTTCAGGTTGTGAGGTCCCATCCTTCTCATTTCTCCCTTCAGTCCACTGTTGTTTATGCTTTGGGGCCTGAAAGCTGTTCTTGGTCTTCAGCAGGAAAAGGATTTGTTTTGTCTACCTACTCTGTGAAGAGAGCTTACTGGCACTTAATATGACACTCAGAACTACACCCCTAGGCAGCACAGAATCTGAAAAACATGAAAGCTAAAACTTAAGGCATCAATAACAGTACAAAAGTGTCATGTAAGTTGTGCTGATATACTAGTTTCTAGATTTATAAGCAAAACTGTAGAAGAGTTAAGATTGCTCAGTGTATGCCTCTGAAATGTGCAAACCAAAGTCATGATCCCTGTCAATAGGGCCTTCCTGTTGTGCAACATGGCAACAGCAACAACAGAAAAAAAATCTAAAAAGGCAGATAATGTTATTTAACAGTGAATAATAAGATTGGCAAGGCACTGGCACAGGTTGCCTGGAGAAGTTGTGGGTGCCCCATCCCTGGCAGTGTTCAAGGCCAGGTTGGATGGAACCCTGAGTATCTTGGTCTAGTGGAATGTGTGTCTGCCCATGGCAGGGAGATTGAAATGAGATGATCATTAAGGTCCCTTGCAACCCAAACCATTTTATGACTCTACGATTAATTAAAGAGATTTTTTTTCATTCCATTATTTTTTGTGGTTTTTCCAATAATTCAGGTATGAGTCTTTCCTCAGCTGGAAATATGTCTGCACAAAATACAGTGTAACTATAATAAATTTACCACAAATTATAGTGATCTCCTTTTTCAGTGATGATATATGTTAATAACAACCACTTTTTAATTCAATACTTTTCATTCACATATGATATCATCTAGTCTTGCTGCTTAAAAGTTAATACTGTCACAACATAACAGAGTAAACATAAGTAAAAGAAATAAATTCATCTTCCTAATTGTCCTTGCAATATTCTGTAGCCCTGTCCCCTTTGATGTGTGCAGACATGGCAGGAAAGAAATCCATAGGTTACTTAGGAAACATTCCATTTCATCTTCACTCCTATGAAAATTCCCATTACACAGGTCTGAGTCATTTGCTGGTCATGCCTTGTCTAGCTTCGTTCAATTAACTCATAATTTTGCACTTTTAAAAAAATCTGGGTTAAAGAGCCTGTTACTGCAATATAATAAATTGTCATTGTTTAGATAGCACAACCTCAGCAATTCAGTTCTAGTCACACGGTGTCTAATAATAAAGCCCTAGACTTTCCATGTAACTCAAAAATTTGCCAATTTCATCCTTGATTTTCCACCTGCTCTACTCTGCAGTTTCCATTCACCTTGTCCATGTTTATAATTTTTTCAGAATTATTTTTGACCAAACCATTAAGAATCACTTTAAAAAGTTCCTTGATGTAAATGTTATAACCCTGAAGTCAGATTCTAACGTTTCTTAGTATTTCTTTCTTTGGATCAGTGGTTGCCAGCTATGTTATAAAGAAGTTTGAAATGTTTCTTGTTTAGCTTCTTAGTAAAGAACTTTGGTTCTGACAATAATCTGTACATGTGGACATGCAGCATTCCAGAAAATACATGTCCTAGGAACTCTTTTTATGCTGAAACACATAGAGAGCTACATTAGGCATCCTTGTGCTTTCCACTCTGCCCTCCTCTGCTAGAAATTCTAGCAGAGAAACTAACTGATAAGGAGTCCAGGTTTTAAGCTAAAAGTACATTTACACTGTCAAAGAACTCAGTCCCCTGGCTCTGTCTCAGAAACCCATTCACTTGGTGTCTTGGTGTCTCTTATGGAGTGAACCAACTAGTGCTTCCTGAGATGAAACACAGGTGTGCTTCAGAGACTGATTCACCCCAGGGCAGGCCATTTGATTGGCAATTTCAATACTTTTCTTACTATTTCAGTGACATTTGGACCTTCAAATGGTTACATATGCCTTTGTGCCCCTGCAGAAATTGCATCAACTGATCCATGTTTCAAAGATAATTAAAAAAAATGTTCCCAGAGAATTTCAGACTTTTAGAAGAGATAAAATATATAAGCTAATAAGTGTTTCTCATGCACCAAGATATACAACATATGGTGCAAAGCAAACTTCTGACTTCATTGTTAACTTTGACTGCAGCAACGCCTTGGACACAGTAACAGCATCTATGAGCACACTTTTGACCAGTGTCTTGTACACAAACTAAAGAGTTGGACTGGATAGATAACATATGAATGGGGTTGAACACTGACTGAATACAGGGCTCAAACTGTCATGATCATCAGGAAGAAGTCTAACTTGCAACTGATTACTAATAAGACTCCCTAAGGGCAGTCTCTAGGGATAATACTGTTTAATAACTTCACACGACCCAGTTTGCAGAGGACACAAAACTGCTGTGGAAAGTGATCAATACACTGGCAGGCAAAGTGCTGTTCAGACAGATTGGCTGCACATGGCAAAAACTGACTGTCAAAGACAGATGCCAAGTACTGCACTGTGATGAAGTAAACCCATGGAAGAGAACTGGTCAGAAAAGTGGCTCAGTTTTGCAGCAAAGGAAGTGGGAGCCTTGCCAAAGAGGAAGAACTAAAATCAAGCGTTCCCTTTCAGCAAAGACAAACTGCACAGAGGACTGTGTTAGCAGAGGTGAAGCCAGCAGGTTGAGGTTCATTCTTGCCTTCTATTCACACTTATGGGATAACATTTGGATACTAAGTCCAGTTATACCCCAATACAATAAAGAAAAAATATAGAAGTGAGTCCTGTGGAGGTTCTTTAAGATTGCCAGGGGACTTGAGTACATAACATAAAGAAGACAGAATCATAGAATGGCTTGGGTTGGAAGAGACCTTAAAGAATATTTAGTTGGAATCCCCGTGCCACAGACAGAGACACCTTCTAAGACACCAGGTTTCTCAAAGCCCTATCCAACCTAGCCTTGAACACTTCCAGGGATGGGACATCCAACACTTACCTGGGCAGCATATTCCAGTGACTCACCACCCTCACAGTCAATAATGTCTTCCTAATATCTAATCAAGCCTAGCCCTTTTTAGTTTAAAGCCATTTCCTCTTGTTCTGCCACTACAATCCCTTGTGAAAAGTCCCTCTGCAGTTTTCCTGTAGTGTTCTTTATTACTGAAGGACCTCTGCTCTAAGGTCATCCCAGAATCTTCTCTTCCTCAAACTGAACAGCCCCAACTGTCTCACTCAGCCTGTCTTCATAGGCAGGCTTTAACCTTCTCCTCTACCTGTTCCAACATGTCCTCCCTATTTTGGAGGCTCCAGAACTGGATGCAGCCCTCCAGGCGAAGTCTCACAAGAGCAGAAGAGAAGGTGAGAATGAGAATCATCTCCTCACCCTGCTGACCACATGTCTCTGGATGCAGCCCAGGATAAGGTTGGCTTTCTGGTCTGCAAGCACACATTGCTTGGTTGTGAACCCCTCATCTACCAACAGACTCAAGGTCTTTTCCTCAGGTCTGCTCTCAATCCATTCTTAGCCCAGACTACACTTGGGCTTGGGATTGCCCCAAGGCAGATTCAGGACCTTGCACTTGGCTTTGTTGAACTTTATAAGCCACTCACAGGCCCACTTCTCAAGCCTGTCCAGGTCACTCTGGATGACATCTTTTCCCTCCAGTCTGTTGACTGCACAACTTGGTGGCATCAGCAAGCTTGCTGAGGCTGCCCTTGATCCCTTTGTCTATGTCACCAACAAAGATGCCAAACAGTGCTGGCCAATTACATCTTTCAGCAACAAATGAGTCAGAGCTTTGTGGGACTACCAGGAAGACACCATAGTCTGTGGGGTTGGTGAGGCAAAAAGTGAGATTTCACACAACCATAACTGAGCTGGCAAATGAAAAATGTAGGAAATGATAGGCCATTGCAGTCATTAGTGAAGAGGACATGAGAAGGAAACTAGAACTTTTTGCAATCAGTATATTAACTGGCATTTTCATATGAAATAAATGCCATAAACTGCTTTGAAAAATACTCCTATTTAAGTCATGATTAAAAGTCAGAATATGTAGGCTGGTAGAGGAGAGAAAATAATGTCTGGGTTAGAATTATGATAGTATTTATGTATTGGAATTAAACTGTGTTTTAATCATTTTTAGTCTTATTGAAATGTTGGGAAGATTTAAATATTTATTTCAGGGAATGGAAACAAGACCCTAACACACTCTGTAGGTGCTTCAAATTTTGATTTCATGATATCTAAAATTAGCCCCTAGGGTGGATCAATGGATACAGTCAGACATCCAGGCTCTCCAAAAGGCACATGATGAAAGAGACACCCTGCAAACAGAACAAAACATTCCCATTGCACACAGAGTTATGGCAGATACACACAGGAGAGCCATAGTTGGACTTCCTTTCTGGCAGAAGATATCTCATGTCATGACTCACTGTTTTTGAAACACAGAATTTCTAAGGGTGACTGGCCACTTCTTATGAAATACTCAAGTGTTGCAGAGGAATGTAGTCCTCTCTTGGCAATAAGATATCTTGGATTATTGTGTATTTTTTTATCTAACACCATCCCTAGTTGGTTTTGCAGATACTCAAGCAGAAGTTTTAATGATTGCTTTTTACTTCTTTTAAATAAATTCTAGAATAAATTAAAAGTAAGTTAAATAAAGTTAGAAATAAATTTTATATTATGCCCTATTTTTAGTACATTTCTTCAGGAAAATTTTTATTGGCTTTAGAAGAAAGAATCATGGGGATTATTGTACACTTCTTTGAAACAGAAGGAAAAACGTTTAGCTACTGCCTGAAGGACACAATTTCTTCAAACAAAAAGGAAAAAAAAAGCAAAATTCAAACTTTCTTAGTACAACTCAGCATTATAAAATCTTCCTACTGTGACATACAGATTTGATTTTTCTGAATTGTGCTTCCACATATTAGACATTCTTGAACTTTTCTAGGATTTTCAGACTGAGGAAGATTATTTTTCATTATTAAAAATATTGCTAGTGGGCTTCATCTTTTAACCTATGTATTTTAACTTATTGAAGTCAAAGAGTTACATTGGGAATGGTTGTACCTTTGCATCCTTTCCCACTCTGCAGCCTCAGGTTTAGCTCAGTGACCTCTGGGTCACTTACTGCAACTTAGTCATCTACTGTTAAAATATTTGCATGTTTCCTGGCTTTTTTTTTTTTTTTTTGTCTAGGCCAGTCTTCCGAACAAGGAACAAGTACTTAAAGTAATTCAAAATATAGCTGGGGTGAGGGACATATTTCAGTTTATTTAATAACCAGTAAACAAACAGATTTAATGTAACCATCCTATATTTTTGATCCTAGGAGAGTACGTCCGGTTGTCTCCCCGCTCCGGGTGGGAGCTGACCCCCAGCTAGCTCAGGTCAACACAGACACAAAGTTTCCAGTTCGTTTTGGCTTCTCGGCTTGGCAGCTGGACCCAAAGGTGACAGTCAACAGCAGCAGAAGAGAAAAGGCTGGCTCTCAGCTTAGCAGGTTAAAGGATGTTTATTAGCAGAGATCTCCAAGCTCCGAGGCGAGCGGCTCGGAGCTTCCAGGCTGAGAACCCCGCGGCTGAGAGCTTCCAGGCTGAGAACCCAGCGGCTGAGAGCTTCCAGGCTGAGAACCCAGCGGCTGAGAGAGCCTCTTCCTCCCTCCTACCCCCTATAAGCGGGGGAGGGTCCCAGGGAGGATACAACAAGACAACAAATCAGGGATTTCAGGGGGTAACAAGGTGTGCCCACCCCCAAGCTTCAGACCACTAAAATCCAGAGCCAAAGGAATTTCCCCCAGGCTACCTATCACATGAAGCCCTCTCCCGGAGATTTCACAATCTGGGAGGGACCCCGGGAGTGATAGACAATCTGCCCCAGAGAGGGGGGTTGGGGCAGAGGGGATGTTACATGTCATGTGAGGTATGGGATGACTGACACAAAACACCTTATTATACAGACAACACAAAAGGGATACAGAATTGGGGATACAGTGAAACGAACCATAACATAAACTTCTTACAAAAATCTAATAAAACAGTTCTGCACCACCACAGGAGAGTTTAATAGCATTTATTCAATAAGTATTAGTCTTTGCCCTAGGGTAACTTTATGATGCTTGCATCCCCAATCGTCTGTTCTGTTTGTGCTGTATATTGAGTTATGTGCCTTTAAGACTGGTTCTAAGAGGAAGAAGAAACATGAAGTTTGTTTTGAGAAAACTGCCTGACTCCTCCACATTTTTTTCTCCAGACTGGGTGTTCGGCAGAGGCTTGGAGAGACTGCATGACAGAGATATTTTTGCTTTTAGTTAGTTTTAGCTAGCTTGGGCAGAGAAGTTCTCTGGACTGTTTTTTTTCTTTTTTTTCTTGGAACTGTTTAAACCTGCTTTGGACTGAAAACCCAGGGGAGCACTGGGGGCTGCACCTGCGGCCCACCGGGGCCTGGAGCTCGGCATTTTCCAGCAGCGCTGCAGGGACTGGGACTGATGAGAGACTGAGAGAGAGCCGAGCTACCTCCATGGCAAGAACTTTCTCAATTTGCCACCTGTCTCCAAAATGAGAGGTTTTATTGTTTCATGTTATTCATTATTTGTGCTTGTGGGCACTTTGTTAAATAAAATAGTTTTCCACTTTCCTCCAAGGAAGTTCTTTCCTGGACCGGTTGGCAGGGAGGAGCCGTTTGGGTTTGCTCCCTAGAGGGACCCCATTCAGGCGTTTTCTCCCAAATTTACCCTAAACCAGGACAGTCTTGTAGTTAGAAAATGAATACCTAAAAATTTAGTACTGTGTGTAGTCAGTTGGATGGGGGAAGAAAAAAAAAAAGCAAGCTAAAACCAAATGACAAAACAAACAAACAAACAAAGAACCTCCTTTCCAAGGTGGTACAGTACTTCTCTTTCTTGTCTGAATAATGATAATGGATGAGTGTAGTTAAATACACGAGTAATACTGCAGACCTACCCCCACATTAATGCATGCTGGAATGGTTTACAGACAGAGAATAGCATAAAATCACAATTGCTCTCTCTGCACTCACACAATTAGAAGGACTGATTGTTTCATTCCATGAAAGCTCGGGGTTTACAGCAGTCCCTCATACAAAATTTTTGTGATATTTCCAGCTGCTGAATTGTCAGCCTTGCAAATACCACATATTTTAAATAAATTCTCCCTGTGGGTTTTGGGCACTGTGTGCAGGAGTCCAGTAGGCCCTAAGATTCCCTCTGGGCTTCAACTAAATAGCTCTAAGATTAATAGCACAGCCTTCCCATACTTGCAGAGTCTAGCCGCTGAGAATTTTGGGTCTGAGTCACTCAACAAAATATGCTGGATCTGCAATTAATTTTTTACTAGATTCAGTCAAAGAAGCAAGGTCTTCTGTAGTATCCAAGACCTTTCTACTACTATGTGTTAGAACTGTAAGTTTGAAAAAGCAGAGAAAGGCTTTTAAACAGAAAGCTTTCACAAGGTTTTTGAATATCTGAGAACAATGTAAGACCCCCAAATATACTGAAAGGGCTAGAGTTTGACAAATGTTAATGCCTTTTATATATTCACATACTTAATGCGCAAATGAGCAATATTGATTGAGAGAGTTTCTTAATGACAATGCCAGGCAGTGGAGTAGAGGTGACATGTAAATTGTCTTTTCTTCATTTGATCTGAAAATGGATTTTGCCATTATGAGCCATTGTTTCTATTCAGTAGGCAGTTCACAGTTGAAAGCATTAAGAACTGAGCTATCACAGAATAATGGTGACATGAATATGTGTCACCTTTGTAAGTTTGTACATTTAAGGTTTTTCTTCTGAGTAAACTGTATTGATTTAATATATTTCACAAATGTTCTAACTTCAAAAGATTTATGTAGTCAGTAGTTCCAAGATGTGGGTTAACTGAAAGCTTTTTCCTGTTAAAATTATAGAAATGACCTTTGCTTACACAGACCGTAGCTTTTGAGTGCTTATTATAAGGCACAGAAGGTATTTACTAGGTAGAATTTAATTTCACTGGTTTAGTCTTAAAGCTCTACAAATCAATTGGCATTTTGACAAGTTTTTCTGTTTATTTCTGTCTAATATAATTTGTTGGAGGTTCTTTCAGTTTTGTCTTGTGGGAGTTTTTACTCTAAGATTGAGGACCAAACTATAAAAATTCTTGTAGAGACTTAATTTTCATGTTACAAGAAAACTTATGGATCAATTAACTCACAATCATAAGTTACTAAGTGCAAGCAAATGCTGCTTCTAATGGAACAATATTATTAACATATATATTTCCTTGTCTCCCTATTTTTTGGAAGATTTTCGTAATGAAAGACCTAATTTGTTCTAAGTATTGTCAGTCTGTTGGCAAAATGCTTTTCACCCCTAACTTAAAACACTAATATCAATGACTTGGTCTTAATTGTCAGAAACTGCTCTCAGGCTTAACAGGTTAAAGTCATCAAATATTGTTATAGTCTGCCCAGAAAAAAAAATCCACCCTTGGAGATATTTAAAACAAGGCCACAAGCATTGTATTGGATCAGTCCTCATCACACTTCAGGCTTCCAGAAATAATTACATTCTGATTCCTCCAGAGAAATCCACATCAGCAGAGTTGATGCGGCCGTGCAAGTTTTGTTTTTATGTTTATTGAGTTTTATATGGACTTTTATAATGGACCGTTCCTTTGTACTCCCCTGGTTTTCTCCAATGGTTTCTTCCCCACCTGTTGTTTGTTATATAACTAGTCGTTATTTGTCAATCATCCCTAACCTCACCTGCCTCTGTCAATCCTCTCTCTCCCCTCTTGGGCGCCCTGTCTGTCACTCTGGGGCCCTTCCCTGAGTTCTGGAAAGTTCCAGGGAGGGTGTCGAGTGATAGGCTGGGGCCCGGGAGACACCCCTCCCACATCTTGTGATTTGTCCCTAGTTATGAAGTTGACTCCCGCATTACGCCCCTCTGACACCTCCATTGGCTGACATGTTGTCGCCACCCCTTGGTCCTCCCCCAGTTACAAGCTTGGGTCCAAGCTCTGATCGGGGCTCTCCTGAGCGGGTGTGGAAAGGTGCGGAGCTCCTTGACGGACTCCCCCTCAATAAACCATCAGTTTTACCCCCTCAAGAGAATCGACTCTTTTCTGGTTGCCGCAGTTGTCTGGAATACTACCTAGTCCCGTTGCCAGTTTGGGGAAACAAGACCCCACAGGGAGGCTGCTTGTCCAGTCCTGCAGCCCCGACCTTATACGCGTCTGCTGTAGTGGAACAACTGAGCTAGCCTGTGGTCTGCGCCTCACAGGCTTTCCTGGGACACTGCAACAAGTTATGTTTAAGTTAATGACACAGGAAAAGTAAGAAAATAAGAAACTTCCAGAAGTTTCTTTGGAAATTAATAACCAAAACTTCCTCTTCCTATTTTCAGCATAATTCCCCTCAGAATTAGAGTCATATCCATATTGTAGACCAAACTGACAAGCAACAGCAACAGAACTGAGGGAACAGTTTACAAGAAATTTAAAAAGAATTGTCCAGAAGGAAGAGGCATGTATGATAAAATGTGAAGATGCAAGCTGAAGAGATTAAAAAAAGGAAAGGTTGGGGATATGACAGGCAGAAAGGCAAAGGAATGTGAAACTGCAAATAGATGATAAATAATAGTCATCCAGCTACAAAGGAAGAATATGAAGAATTGAACAGAAACGGCTTACTGTTATCACCTTTGCATTCTAATCTTAGTAACTCCAGAACTCAGAATTACAGCACATTTCCCTGTCTCTATTATCATCACTCTTTTAATCCACTTTCTGCCTGCTTCTTACCCTTTCATTCAAAAATGGGGCTTCTGACTGGCTGATGTGGCTTTGTCTCACTTAATATAACTCTCTATCTTCTTTACACCTTTTCCTGTGGATCAGATATGTCAGTACGTATGGCCATACATGAGGAAGTACGTATAGTCACTGGGTTTTACCTACCTGCCTGTTCTAAATTTAGTATGTGCATTTCAGAGTCTGAAATATCTGAAACACCACTATCAGTATTGTCTGGATCCTAAATGGTATTCACAGAATATAAAAGATGAGATTTGGGAAGTTACTGTTCAAATAGATGGAATATTAAAAAATCTAGCATGCACCTCAATCCTTTTCTTTACCCTATTTCCTCTTTGTTTTGATAGATGAAATGTATCAAACACATTCCCCGGTTATATCTCCACTTACTTGAAATGTAATCTCATTAGAGGGAGATTTGCGCTCCTGGTGCCTTTACTGCTAATCTGAGATTATCACACACAGAGAAATAAAAGAAAGCAGCATTAGGACTTGTACCTGTCTGAGCAATATCTGCCACAGGAAGCCCTATAACAATCTTATCAATACAATAGGTGACATACTGCCCTCAAAGATATTTTACTTAGTGTGCCTAACAATAAACATTTACTTGCAAGAGCAGGGCTCATTAAAAATATGTTTAAAAACTCAAACCCTACCTAAGAAGAGGAAGATAGCATAACAATTACTAGAAGAGAAATACCAAAATTTATTTATAATTCCAGAGACTTAGTACTGCACACTTGTTTTTGCCATGTTTGCACTAGCTCCAGCTACTAAGGTTCCTTTGAAGAGCAGAATAGATGCCCTTCAGTCATTGGCATATATATACTGGGATGTAGTGTAGATATAAATCACATCCACACTTGTAAATTAAACCGTCTTGGATTTTCTGTCTTGCCCTTTGGCCAGGCCGCATGCTGACTCCCACTTCGTACCAGAGGACAAACTGGGTAATGCCAAGAGGCCCCAATTATACCCACGGTAAGAACTGTTCAAATAATTTAGCTGTCTACATGTGGGTATTGCACTGCTCATGCAGATCACTAGTTGAATTTACTAATACAATAGCTATGGATTTAACAGCAATTTGGAACATTATCAGCAAAAGTGCATTTTTCTCTCCCGATTCCCTGAGCTTCTCACAGAAACCAAGAAATAAGAATTTCTGTGTGTTGTGCATCTTATCTGGAAATAGACTTACTAATGTGCTAAATAAATCAAGTTCTAAAATGTTTTCTTTGAATATGAAGAGAGATGATGTTGGGTGTCAGAAAGTCAAAGTATACACAGCAGATTGCTAAACTGCAGTGGAATTAATCCTATTCTGGATATGTGGTATCACCCACATTTCAGTTCATTCAGAGTTGGAAAGAAACTGTATGAGATCATGAACATTTTTTTGCTAATTCTGGGAAGTTGAAGGGAAAAGCTTTGCTTATTTGCATTGTTTAATGTATTTAAGCATGCTGAATTTAGATGTCTGTTGGGAATAAATCAGTGTGAAAGCTATCATTTTATTCTATCACTTGTGATGGAATGAAATAAAATTGCAAAAAAAGCTCAGAAAAAAGTTTTGCTATATTTTAAGAGGTTCCTGTCAATGATTTGTAATACAATCCCTTCTATTCCCATCACCACAGTATAACACATTTGCAGTGGCATGTCACTGTCAAAAGAGTAGTCTGTGGTCTCCCATTTTAGCGGAAACAGTTCTCCAGCCTATAAGTATTGTAACTATACCAACAAAATGTTTCTATAGCAATTTGTTGACTATACTCTCAAATGTTATATCAACTGCCCTTAAATAAACTGCAGAGCAAAAGCCAGAATTTCATTTGGTATCCATAGGTATATTCAGTGAGATATCCTTACTGTAGATTGAGTACACAGAGCTATTTTCTTCAAATTCTGTTTTACTTTCAAGAAAAAGATGAATAGGGGATGGATAGGGAGCCTACACTGGATTGCACAAGCAAAATTAGGATCCCAGGAAAAAAAATACATCTCTCATGTTAAATGGATTAAGAAAAAATAGGCATAGGATTCAATGAATCAGAAACATATTTTTTCCACATTTTGCTCATATGACTTCCAAGTTAAATAAAGCAGTCAAGACAAGGTAAACATTACACAAGCAATTTCAAATGTTATTTTCCTGCTTCTTAGAGAGATATAAACTTCAGCAAAAAAGTCATAGTAGTTTTTGTAGCTCAAAATTTTTAACAGGGAAAAAAAAAACAAAGAGAGGAAGAGCAGGAGAGAAGCAGTCAGAAGTGCATAAATATCAGTTTTATAGATTCCAAAGGAAATACAGTGAGATGCCTTTTTTGCATTCAGATTTTGATGCAGCCTTTAATTACAGGTTCACATAGAGCTTTTTTTCTTTACTGTTGCTGTCAGGGCAGAGAATGACAACTGTCCACATAATGAGCAACTATTCAATTGCTGTTTTCTCATTTGTGCCCAATGAGTGGTTCAACAGATTACTTACTGCATGTTATTTAAACCCTACTCTGAATGCAGAGTTAATAATTTCCTGTGGCTTTTTTTCTGGTACTTCTCAGTGTAGTATCTGAGTGCTCTTCTTAGACTAATGACTACTGCCACAACCATCTGATGAAATTATCTTCCCCATTTTACAGATTGAGAACTGAGGCACACAGATACAAATGCCCAAAGTTCCCACTAATTTTCTCATTCAATCAAAGACACACAGAACCTGATTTTTTTAAGTACTAAGAATTACACAGCAGTTCAGATGTTCAAAGCAGCATCCCACAGACAGTCATGGCAGCTGTGAGTGTACACAATTTCTGCAAATCAGACCCTAGAGCCTCAATAGAGGAAGTTAGAAAATAAGGATCACACAATTATATGTGTCTACATGGTACATTGCAGATATTTGAGAGATATCTGGGGCAGGAATGAACAATTTGGATCCAACAAGCAGCCCAGTTGTACTTATACAACATTCTAAATTGACTATTTAGCTCTGAGAAGTAGGATATTTCAAGCCTGTTGCATCATTTTGCTGCTTTCCTCCCTAGACCTTCTCACCCCAACTCATGGCCTCCTGCCTCACTCACTGTTCAGCTGACGTCTTCTGCAGCAAATGACTCCAGAGGGCCTGTGACAATGACAAGGAGGGCTTTTTGTAATTGTACAGTCCTGGGCTATTCCCTGAGGGGCCTCCTTACTCTACCATCATGCAACGCTCAGTGGAAAAAAAACTAGTGTGCAATTATGTAACTCTATCAAAAATGTCTAGTCACTAGGAAGACAAATTAAGATAGCACTGCCATTTATTTGACTTTTTCATGGGCAGCAACCTGAGCAAAATAGTCTGGTTTAAAAAATAAAAAAAAATCAAAACAAACAAAATTAGCTGCATGAACACCTCTGGGTAATTTTAGCTCAAGTGATTTAAGCTTGGCAAAATTATCAGCAACTGAAAAGGAGTCCAACACTTAGCAGTCTTGGAATTCAACTTTTATTTAATAATAAGTATTTTCAATTATTAATAATTAATTATTTAATTGTTAAGTTTTAGAACTGCATTTAGTAATTGACATATTAGACATAGCCCTTTGATACGGACTGATGCTTATTGAGATGGAGCAATCAGCATTACAAACTAAGGATATGAATAACAGTTCCTTTGCACCCAGTTGAACGTATGCAATTGCTTGGTTAACAGGGGTCTAAAGAGTAAAGTGTAATTAAATATGGGACCTTCTCAAGTATCTTTGGATGGAAATATTTTGAACAGTACATAATTCAGACTGAAAAAAAAACTTTTTTTGTTTTTCACCTAGAATTTGGATTACAAAAAATACAGAAATCAGTAGAAAATACAATCCTCAGTGCTATATTTTTCATTCTCGTTTATCTTAGAGTCTCATGACATATTAACATGGTGTTTTCAATCTTGCTTCTTTTTTTCTCACAATCTTAAATCAGGGAGCTGGCAAATCTGCAAAGCAAACTCATGAATTTTAAACATGAGAAAGATCAGGATTTTAGCTTAAGTGCTCGCTTTTTTATTGTTTGAAATTCATCAGATATCTGTTCCAGAACAGTTTTAGACAGGAGGATCATAGGGATTATCTAACTCTAGAGAAAATTAATAAAATACAAAAAAAAAATCAGCACTTAATAGCACTGTTAATTCAGCGTTGGGACTATTAAGAAGAAATACTTCAAATACATGTTAAAATATTGTTAATTGCCTCAGCAAATGGAAACAACAGCAAATAAACACATTTTCAAGGAGGAAATAAGTGAAAGGAAATACTACAGATAATGGAAACTGATTTATATTAAAATCTACTCTACTCAAAAGCAGATTAGATTTTGAGTAGAATTCAGCCCAGGTAATTCAGACACCTGATTCACATGCATTCTTGCAAAACTCCTAGGTGCCTGTCTTGAAGGTGAATTGGGTTAGACGTCAGTCTCTCTATTGTGGGAACTGAGAGTGGTCAGAAAATAGATTTTAGGCTCCAGGCAGTAGCTTGAAGCCTGTGGGAAAAGCCAAGTGCATAACTCTCTCACTTGGGCCTGGAAAATCATAAGGAGGAACCAAAAAGTATCCTTGTAGATATCTTCTTCCTGACACCTGGTGTTTTTCCAAGTTGTTTACTGGTAAAGGTAAAGGTTTACTTAGAGGTGTTGGTCTGAAACAACCAATAATATTCATTGTACCAGAACACTGGATAAAAGAGCTTGTCTTTCAGTAAACTTTTGTTATAATGCCCTCTGAATAAACCAGAGTTCTATGTATTTTTATTTGAGCCGTCGCAAATGGTAACGATACCCTATCATATTCTCAAGAGATGGAGAAAGAATCTGCTGAAAGAAGGGGGATCTCCTGCCCCATTTTATGTTCTTTGCCGTTTATATCAGACATCTCTGTATATATACATCCGCTCCTTCTTGTGGAAAGTAATGGAGCTAATAGGAAATATTAGGTTCTTCTGTGTATTTGGGATGTTTGAGAATGGTATTTTTTTCCTCTTAGCTAAATTCCAGATTAGATAACAGGAATTAAAACTAGATCCATTTGCCCAAGCAACAGACTTCAACTGCAGAAGATCAACTCCTCATCATTCAGTGCAGCCATAGTCACAAAGTGTCTGTGTCACAGTGCCACTGTCTGTGCCAGGCCTTTCCTTGAAATTGGATCCCTATCCAAAGGAGTCTGCAGCCTAGATCTGGGCTCGCTCTCTTGTCTGGGAAGTGGCATGGCTGACAGGTTAACTAGTTACCGAAGGAATGACCCCCAGCACAGGACAAATTTTGCTCAAAAAGTCACTAGTTCAAGGAATATGTCTACAAGGTTTAGCACTGCAGTGCAGCAGGTAGGCTGCATTATTTTCTGGGGTTTGAGTGGATTTCACAGCTATAACTCAGAGTTTGTTCAGTGGTCAGGAGAAAACACGATTGTTTGCAATTAGGAACACTTATTCATAAACAATATGGCATTTGATAAATAATGAGCAGGATTATGAATTGTAGTCAAAAATAACAAATATCTAACACCAGATAAAGGTCCAGGAAATGTGCATTAAGATGTCTCTTGATATTTACAACTCCTTTGTGCTTCCTGTAGCCTTCCTGACAATGCTGTTTTGACTCTGCCCCAGCTCATGAGGATGTAGTGTAAAATAGGCAGTGTTCAATTTCTCATATTTTGCACCTGGGAGCTAAGGAAGTGAAACTCAGCTGAGGTTATGGATGAGCATCGAGTGGTTGTCTGGATCAGGAGAGGAAAGAAAGAAAGAAAAGCCCTGGGGGAAGTTTTTTTATCTTGAAAGGATACTGGGAAATTGGAGATATTCCGTGAAGAAAGTTAGAAAGAAGGCATTAGACATATTAAAAGAGAGGTTATAATCTGAGTTTTAGAAAGGCTGGTATACCTGGAAGAACAGGATATGTGTCAAAGAAAAGAGGGTGAACTCTGCATTTCTTTATACCATGTGTGTGCACTGTTATTAGTATTCCCCATCCCCCACAAAAACCCCAGCAAACAAACAAACAAACAAACAACAACAAAACCCACCAAAATCCAACCAACATAACTTTAAATGGGAATATAAAAACCTGCAAACTCAGTCTCTGGGAGTGATTACTCTATACAGCAGAGTTTCTTTATGAATTAAACCTTGCTGGCTCAATGCTATAGAAAATTACTCTCAGATGTGGCGAATCTTCTGGAAACCTGCCTTCCACCCACTGTCTCTGACACTGTGAAAATGCTGAGGAAGTACTCCTTTAGAACTGGCGTGTCTGTGAGCTCATCTCTGGCATACAGCAGTGCTGAAACAAATTCATTCACAGATATTAAATATACTGAGATAAGGAATACATGACATGCACTGTAAGCAGTATTAATCAGATAGAAGAAACATGACTAAAAGTAGATGTTTAGAGAGGCGCTACAAGGCTGGACCAATACTCTAAGAGGAAAGAAAATATAAATTAATGTTTAAAAACCAACACAGCACCATTTATCTGAGGAAATTTGAAAGTTATGTACTGCCAAGCTGTTCATGCACTTTTGGAAATTCTGCTCCAGTGTGTCTGTGCATATGTGTATATTCAAATTAATAGAATTTTTTTCAGAGTGAAGTAAACAACCAAAAATCCAAAACCAAACAATAATTAGAACCAAGATTTTTCTTATATCAAAGGATTTTTCTTTTGTGTGTGTTTTGTAGATACCAGTCATATACTTTCTGTAATACAAATCAGTTTGAATTCACTTTGAATTCCTTGGGACAATTTTGTTGTTCACATGCTCAGGATAAAGGGCCCTAATCATCTGCAGCTGACAAAAACAGAGTCACGTTTTAAGTTAAAACATAAAATGAAAGTATATAAGAATAAATCAATCTCTACTCTGAAATTAGTTAAAAGTTCTGTAGTGGAATTACAACAGGATGGACATTACAGGTGTCAATAGTGCCAGGGTATGAAGTTATGCTCCACCTTTTCTTTATTTCTTTAATCTGTAGGAGTTTTCCCCCACACAATCTGTTCTGCAGTTAAAAAAAGCATAATGTTCTTGCAAGTGATAGTTTGAGTAGACAGCTGTTTATTTAGCTGCGCAGTTTTTCTACAAAAAGCATCCATGGCATGAATTGAAATTTCTCGAAATTTTAAAATCTCTAAAAAATTCCCTTTAACTTTTTTTCTCATCCATCCTACCCCTTCCTCTACTTTTCTTACAGACCATCGATCCCCTGTGCTGAGTTCAGCATTGGGACCTTTGAAGTGAAATGTAAGGAGTGTCAAAGTCTTGGGGTGTGTTTGGCCAACTACTATTCTAGTGTCAGAAACACATCCCACTCTGAAATGGAAAAGAGAAAACAATTGCCCACTTGCTGGCTTTACTAAAAAATGAGCTCAGAAGCCCTCTTATGAGGTTAGGTAAGTAGGTACCATTTTCTGTTTATATTTTTGCTTCATTTATCTTTAAATAAGTCCATCCCAACAGCAAAACATTGCCAATGCAGTCTCATGGATACACGGAGTGCATAAAGATACTGAATTTTCTTCTGCTGAGGTGTGCTAAGAAAGCCTGGCATCTGCTCTGGTATTGATGCCATGGTTTGCCATCCTTTCAGCACCAGCTGGATTAGGAAAAATACCTTTTATTACAAATTAAAAACATTTAGTAACTACTTTGTTTCCCACCCATTGTTCTCCCAGTGTTGCTAAAAAATCTTGCTATAGGAGACCTGTCTTCATTGATTGTTGTGTATCACATATTGAGCCATGGAAAGCCTATTGATAAACCAATTGAAACCATTTGAAAAAAAAGGCACCTATAGTTGATTTTGAATAGTAAGTTGTCAAGTACATTATGAAGTACATATGAATATGTCAGTCTGTGTTCTCTTAAATGTGAAATGCTTAGTGTTGTTGACATGAGGGTTGTAAGATTAAAGAATGGATTTCAGTGAAAAACCTTTTTTTCTGATTGTATAACTACTGGTATTGTGAATGATTTTATGCGTGCTCCAGTTTTGTGGCTTTATAAAGCACTGCTTTTTTATTTACTCCTACACATACAGCCATATGCACAGCCAACAGTGACCCTTGTAGCTATGAATATTTGGCATAAAGATGTTTTATGACTCCATGATTAATTTTTTAATAAACTGGAAAGCTCATTTTGATAAACATCTAATTCACAAATTTAACACAATTCGTTTTATTCTCCAGAGAAATAAAATCAAAATCTGCAATTTTTTCTGTTTTTTCTCATTAAAAACAAAATATTAAATTAATGCAAGACTCTCAAATTTACAAACACAACCTCTGAAGACAGGAAGAGCTAAGTCTTGGTCATACTTACAGCTCAGCTTCTGGGCTTTAACCAGCTTTAAAATCCCCTCAACAAAAATCTTATTGCAAACCGATAATGTTGTAACATTTCTAAATCAAAGACAAACATATAAGAAAGCAGTAACGCAAGAACAAGCTATTCTATTGAATTAAGTTGGACTGATGACCCATTATATGAGATGTCTTTTGCACAACAGAAAATTCCTGATATTTAATAAAGTAACATCAAATTTATGGTAAAAACAGGAAAAAATGTTGAGTGGTTCTATACCATACATTTATATGTACAGAAAATAACGTAAAGCTGCCTGTATATGCATGTGTGTGTATCTACGTGTATATACAAATTTTAATGTGCTTATGCATAGATACGTACAAATTTTTATTTGTATACATCAGTGTTATGTATGTTTATTAATATTTCACTTTTTTATAACCATAGAGTTGCAGTTTAGGTGGCTGTAGTTCAGAATTCTGGAAGGCAAGAGGTTATTACAGGAAAGCATAGTGTGCTCACTGTATTCTTACAATTTTTACTAAGCATCAGTTTCTGGCTGCTGTCAAAGACAGGATATTGGTAGATTTCGAGTCTGACCCCATGGTTCTGTGCTTGCTTTCACAAGTAAATCATTTTTATTTTTAATACCTCAAAGTAAGATCCTGTCCTATAGTAAAAATATATATATTACTTAGTGTATGTGCTCTTCAAGGGCTGTCTCAGCATTGGACAAATGTTTCATAGTGGTGCCTTATACTTTAGATCTTGAAAACCAAACCCTTGCTTATGTAGGTCTTCAAAAAAAGGGATGATCTCTCTTCCTTCGTGGCTTTAACTCTATGTGACATTGATTCAGCCATGTATCAGGAACAGTTAAGAGCGATTTCAGGCACCTATGGAACTTGTCCTTTCTTCCTCACTGATGTCCTTGCCACAGGAACATATTCTCACAGGATCATGACATGCCATTACTCTTACAACAAAACAGACTTTAAGCAAGAGTTCCTTAATTTTCCAGGTTCAGATGAATTTTGACACTTTGTCCATGAAAGGCTCATCATTCTGATTTTGAAATTATTTGTTGGCCTCAAATTGACATTTTCCATTATTTAAAACAGTTAATTCTCTATTTCTGACACAATTCAGCATAATTAACCACCATCTTTCCAAACTGCTTTCTACTTTTCCATTCTCTTTATTTTTTTCTTTTTATTTTTTTTTAATTCCTCTCTTAATTAAAATGGCTATGGAATTCTCTGAGTTAAAATCATGCTTGGGTTAAGAATTAAAAGAAAATTCCCTTAATTCACTATTAAATTCACTGTTAATTTATTTAGTGACAGTAAACCTTATGAAGATGACACTCCTTAGGCTGAGTCATTCTGAGCTGGAGGACCTCTTCTACACAAACAGAGATCTTTTCTATTTTAGCAAGATGATTAGCTAGAACTAAATATTTTCTAGTTGTCATCTATCAGTAAAGATCTTATATATATAAATGCATCAATAAATGCATAATATATGTGTGCATGAAAATGTTGTGATGTTACTGACTTTTCAGCAGTAATTTTTTTGATGATTCATGAGCATTCTGGTTCACTAAGATGAACAAAATTTGAGGTAGAATTTAAAAAATTCTATACACAGGACCTTTCATCCTCTGACTAAATTCAAGCTCTGTGTTAGAGACTGCATACTTATTAGTATGCAATATACTTTGCTCTTTTCTTTCTAAGCCTGAGTCAACACAGCCATGCTGTCTTCAGTCAGTGCTGCAAACATTTCTTATTTCATAAAGAGACCTTTTAAATTTTAAAGAAACTTGCATATTCTTAAAAGCTAGCAAGATGAGTGGTAATTACCACATAGAATTGCAGACATTAGTAGGAGCCACTGATCTTTACTCCTGCTGATACATGCTAATTAAATAAAAAAAAAAAAAAAGGAGAAGTGATATTGCTAGCAGTAATCTTGAACTCTGTGTGGATATAACATGACATTACTGGGTCTTCTTTGTTAAGCTTGAGTAGCGTGTTGCAGTACAGGCAGCAATGCCTAAGTTAAATAAAAGAAGGAGATACTTTTAGAAGAACCTTTCTAGATTTTTATCCTGTCTTCAATACTTCAGCATGAGTAGACTCAGTTCCACTCTAGTCACACTTGTGTCCAAGATAAAGATTACATTTTCCCTTTCATGACAGAATCACAAAGAATAGCTGAGCTTGGAAAGGAGCTCTGGAGACCGTCAAGTTCAGCTCAAAGATGGGCTTGTTAAATAGCAGATTTTAATGTTATGAAGGCCATGTTAACTTTGTATTAGAATGCAGTAGCTGACTGAGGTGAATAACTCACAAAATTTTAAGTAAGTTTTTTAAACCATGTTGCTTCTATTAATCATGTTTCATAAGCCCATGTTGGCCACTCTTCTTTTCCCTCTGTGTCCATAACATGTTCATTTTATGTTGCCTGGGAGTACACGTATATCCCATTTTTCTATTTCAAATATTATTGTAGATATTTTTTCACTTCTTAGTGATATGAAATTTGGGAAATTCAAATTATATTTTAGGATTAAGTTTCCAACTTGGCTAACTTAAAAATCCTGGTTTTATTGTTGTTTTTTTTTTTTTTTTTTTTAGTAAGTTTCCATTTGTATATGCAAATTTAGCAGCATTTCTAAAGAGGGCCCTCTTTGCCCCACAGAACCACCTAGAGCAGTGTGCAAGCTCTAAATCCTGTGACACACTTCTGCAGCTCTGGCTTGCCATGGAAACCTCAGACAGCACCCTCACAAGGGAAACTGAGTAACTGGAGAGGTGATAAAGCATTGCAACTTGCTTTTACCTTATCTTGTTTTCATGTCAGAGGGTCATCATCTTCCCCCTTCCCTAACAATAATATCCAAAAAATACCTTGAAGGAATGTGGCGGTATGCAGTTTGTTTTATCTGTTTTATGTAAAATTTATACAGGTTTCTGTATTGGTTTGTTCCGTTGTACCCCCCTGTTCTTTGTGATAGTTCCTTCCCCAATGAGTTGTTATGTAAGAGTTCGTTTCTTGTCAATCATCCCTCTCCCTCACCTGCCCCTGTCAATCCTCTCCCTCTCCCCTTGGGCACCCTGTCCATCACTTCGGGGCCCTTCCCTGGCTTCTGGAAAGATCCAGGGAGGGTGTCGAGTGATTGGTGGGTGCCTGGGAAATCCCCACCTCCTTCTTGTGATTGGATCCCTGTTCCAAGGTTGACACCCCCTGTTACACCCCTTTGCTCCCTCATTGGCTGACCCGTTGTCGCCACCCCTAGTTCCACCCCCGCTTAAAAGTTGTTGCACACCTCTGCTCGGGGCTCTCTCTGGGCAGCAGCTGACCGAGGCGGAGCTCCTTGCTGGTCTCCCCTCCAATAAACCATCCTGTCACCCTGTCCGAGAGTGCCGACTCTGTCTGCCGCCGTGGTCGCGTCGACACCAAAGCCTTGTCGCTGGTGTGGGGAGCCAAGGCCCCACAGGAAGGAGGTGGCTTGCCCAGCCTGCCACTCCGACCTCGATACGCGTTAGCCGCAGTGTGTGTGCTGAGCTAGCCTGCGAGCTGCGCCGACCGAGCGCGAGGGACACTGCGACAAAGGAAGAAAAATATGAGACCTTGCATCCAACTGCAAGTTTCCCAAGAGAAACGTTAGACATTAAAAAAAAAAGAAAAAAGAAAAAAAGAGATTGTGGACATTTCCCTCTTTGTAATTTCTGCTGCTACTTTTGAGTTATGTATCATTAATTTTTCTTGTATTTGCCAGAACATAATGAAATTGCTTCTTTAAGAAGGTGTTGCTGCTTATTTTCTCATATCAGATTGATAAGGACTAAATTAAAATCACCAGTCTCACCAATGTCTGAAAATGCATAGGGATGCTTTTCACAGAAAGTCTAATCTTTTTCAGGCTGAAGGAATACCAAAAGTCTCAGCAGTGGTCTCTGGGTCACATCTAGCTTAGTTCCACCGTGACCTTAAGTCATTATCACCTGGCAGATGCCTTCCGACCTATGGGAAATCGGTTTGTTTTCAAACTTCATCTCCTATAAAATGCTGGATTTCCTATATATCCATGTCCCTGATGCAAGGCTTGACAGGTAAGCAGACAGGCTGAGAACTGAGTGAGCACAGGCACTGAACACCTCTGCTCTGCTAGAAATGGCTTCTTCACAGCAGAGGTGAAAGTGATGACGGAAGCTATGTATAAAACACTTACTGAAAACCTGGATAGTCCTTTGTCTTTGGAGAGGCAGGAGAGGCAGGTTTCTAATGTTGCCATTAAAAATCACCCTAAAAATGTCACTGTATGAAGGAATGCAAATTCAAGGCTTGAGGGCAGAATGGAGAACAGCCTTTCTATTTGTTTTTTACCCATTTTGGAAATGCGAGGGGACTGTTTCAAAATTAAATTGCCCGAACCTAAAGAAAGCTAATAACCACCAACTGCTACTGAAGCACTTAATTCTAATTAATTCCTCATTAACACTCAGTTAGGATGCCACTCCACATATACCCAATAGGAAGAAATAAATGAGATGAATGATTGATATTCTGGACTACTGTACAGGGCATTTTTTCCATTAAGCTGTGTTCAGCATCAAGAGAGTCTCATCTAGTAGTATCAGAAATCATCTCAAGGTCCTCGTTGTGCTGATCAGAATAGATTTTTCTAATATCTTGGAAAGAAATGTTATCTCAAATCAGCATATTCTCACTTTATAAAAGAATCAGATACTTTAAAATTAATTTAAAATTCCAACAAAGTGCTATGGATTTAGGATAATTATTTGTTCTCTAAATTGGAGGGATATTGTACCAATTTCTGTTGACTGCATTTTGAGTATGGATGGAAAACAAAGTGTTTTTTGAGAATAAGCATTAAAGTTGCACTGTTAATTTAATAACCCTTCACTTCTAATATAATATGGCATTCTCTTTACAATATTGTTAGCTGCAGTGATTTTCAGTGTGAGAATCTCACAATGTAGGGTGTCCTAAATCAAGCCCCAGCCACTGGAATCAAATCTGGTTTTACTCGATAAAGTTTCTCTCCCTCACATTAGGAATTTAGGAAGGGGGAAAGGGGATACTTGTCACAGTGTCACAGTACATTGGGTTAGTAGCATTCTTTAACATCTGGACTGAAGGGATATTTATAGATCTCTTTTTTTTTTTTTCCTCATTCATGATTTTGGAAACCTTAATATATGCCACCTGATTTCACTTTACCTTTGTTCAAAGATTAAAATTTGGATTGTAAATTCAATTCCTCAAAAATCAGGAGGCTTGGAGCCTTCACACTGCTTGAAGTCTCAAGGCACTATCACTGTCTCATAAGAAACAGGTTATGATGGTGCCACAAGAATCATAACTGATTGTCCATATCCTAATGCATGACAGAGGTATTTAATTGTCAATTTATTGATGATGGATTTGTATATGTATGTGAATAAATATGTAAATGTTTACACATGCATAACTAATTTCTAGCTACCTTGATAGCTATGGACACATATGCTTATAAATGTTATATCTTATAAAATGGATGACTAGGTGAAAAAATCAATCTTATGCTCAGCAATATCAGTATTATTAAAAATGTTCGTTAGTTTAATTTTTGGAAACAGTTCTTTAACTCAATTACTGTCTCTGTCAGTCTTTTGATCTAAAGTTAGTTAGAATTTCTCAAAATTCATCATACAATATTATTAAGTCTTTCCATTAAATTTCATTAATCTTGTGTTTCTAGTGCTGTTGACATTTTGCAAATCATCAGACTACCAGAACCATTGAGAAAAACCCATGTAGGAACATATGACATAGCTAGTTTTTAAAATGTCATACTTCTGACAGTGAATGCAAATTTATTTCATTCAAACATTTATTCTGTGATAAATAGTGTACTTGGAGCATCATGGTGCATGCAAAAAAAAGCAGAAAAGTCTCATTTTCTTCATGGTTTTCTTGTCACCCTCCACAACAAGTTTATATACACCCTTTTTAAAAACTCTACTAGCAATTAATATAAGTAGACCTTCTCACAACAATTCCTATAATAAGGACAAATTTTCTAACCAGATGGACCTTTCCAATTGCCTGGAACCACAATTTACAATGACTATTAATTGAATCTGTTGTGATTAGATAATTAATACAAAGAAAAGTACTTGACAAAAAGTGTGGATTTAAAATTTTTAATGATGTATTATAAATTAGCTAGCACAATGAAATGAGTAACTGGGTTTCCTACTTCCCATATTTCCTGCTGAAAAAAATTAACAGTCCAAAGGTTTTCAGTGCCTGTTTGGAACATCTAAATGCACAATTTCCTGGTCTTAATTAGAAGTATAATAAAACATTTTCATGGGGTGTCAAACACGGAAACTCATTACTTCTCTCAGCAGATATGGGCTTGTATTTAAAAACAATACATCTATCAGATGCTACATTTTTCACAGCAGCAGAAGTCTCACCTTTTTAAACTCATATCCCTATGAATCACTCTGTGAATTCCAGTGCTTTGTGTTGGCTACACTGATGCAGACCTGGAGGATGGTGTGAATTGCACTTCTGTCAGGTTTTCCACTAAGCAATTCCTTTGACAGCAGCCTGGATTTGATGGAGTAATTGGCGAACTCTACAGCTGTGACTGAAATACCTGCCCAAAGTCAAGGTCAAATGGAAAGGTCTCTGAGACATCTTAATCCTCAGAGAATTATGAATTTTGCACTTTGTTGTATTAAGGTTTATATATACTACGTTTTTGCTCTGTCTGAATGAAGATTTTTTTTTTTTCATAAACTTAGGAAGCTCTAAAAATTGTTATTTATCTACATTTATACTTAGTAAGGTATACACTTACAACAAAAAACAGTAATTTCTGTTAGCCTGCAGTCTGATCCTGTCACTATTTCAGAATGGAACAGTTGTGGCAAGTACTTTATAATCCTAGAATAACATCTTTTTGGTTCTATTGTTTGTATTGGTAGAGTGGAGTTCTTTTAATCAGTAAGATTTATAATCCAAAATTTTGCCTATGTAGCAGGAAAAAAAAAAAAAAAAAACAACTACGATCTGGTTCATGCTGAAAGCTCATGACAGAGAGTGAAGTGAAAGGACTGGATATTTTTTCTGAGGTCTTACATGATATGCAAAGTAAACTGCAGGGGCATTTGAGAGTGTCAGGTATGCTGAGGAAGCAAGGCATGCCCATTTTGTGTGCATTCTTCCTTAACCCCCAATTTTCCTGTTTGTATGGGTTATTCACAAATACTGCAGCTCAGCTTCCAGTCCAAGTTATTGACCTGTGTGAATTAAAGAGAAAGCAGACACAGATGAGATGTGCACACACAGGGATGAAATGACTTATGACCTCAGTAAGGTCTTCTGTTCGTTTCAGGAGAAAACTATATTTGTGATATTTTTCTACATGGTATATTTGAACTTTCAGTCTTAATTACAGTACACAGCTTTATAAGCATGATAGTATAGCAATAATATTTAATTTCTCCATGAAAATTATGACACAAATTGACCATGTGCTCAAACACATCATGTCAGATTGCTCTTCCATTCCTGAACAGACAGTAAAAACCTATTCTAATGTAATATGAGGCTGTCACTGATGTCAGTATATGATTAGATAGAGTCTATTGTGAAGCACAGGGGAAAAAAAAAAAACAGGGAAATAAAGTCTTCTAGGAACTGCCATCCAGTTAGAGCTGCTCAAGAAGTACATATATGAGTTAGGGCATCTGTCCTCTCTTCTCCTCCAAACAATCTCTGACAGTGTAAATTTGCCTTAAAGTATATTTCCACAGGAGAAGTAATAGGAAATACCCAAGATCCACCAAAATACAAAAACATTTGAACCGGTTATAGTGGTCTCCCCATAAGCAGCAACCCTGCGGTGGGCTTCTGCCAGCTGCATTTCAGTGAGCACTTAGTAGACAAAGGGTTTTTGTTTTCAGGAACCAGCTTGTGGCTTCATGAACAAAAGCAGATCCTTTTCTAATTTTCACCTTTCTGAAGCCCTTCTTCTCTGAACATCATGCTAATTTCATAGGCATGAAAGCCAATCCAGTCTCGCCGGGTAGAAAAATGCTTCTTTCCCTACAAAACATAGGGAGTGCACCTTACCCAGCTGGAAAGTCTGTGCATCATTGATCTTTATCATTCAGAGCTTTTTTATGTTTTAGAATCATTAATTACATGTGGTATGAGATGACAATTTATTCTTCCTTGACACCCAGCTTGGAGTGTTTGGGGGAACCTGACAGATCCTTTCTGGCACTTCCACAGCCAGTGAAGCTGACAGGGTTTATTGGCTCTTTGCCCATGAATAATTTTTATCTGCTAAGATGCACTTCACAGTCCTCCAAACTTTGCAGTGAACATGTTGCCTTTCCTCTGAGTCAGAGGCACATTCCTGTTGGGGCTTGCAATGCAGAAACATTGTCTGAGCCAGTGTATTTACTCTTGCTTGAGCATCTACAATTGCTGCAGTCATATCATTTTGACCTATCATCCTCATTCATCAGCCAGATTAAGTTTCCAGATTGCAGGCACTATGAGAAATCTTAGAAGGTTCCATTCTAAAATACATTCCCAAAACAAATGCCAAAGAAAAAACATGAAGATGAAAAGTTGATTTAAAGTCTCTAGTTAAAGTGCCAGAGTCAAGTAAATTTTCTATGCAAATTTCTTGGTCTTCACCCATAACAGGTATTTATCATAGCAGCTACTACTTTTCTCATTAATGCTATTGTGCATTTTGTTACTTAAAATTACTAGGAATACAGTAAATCAAGTTTGTAGGGAATTTGGACTCTGTTAAATTTCAGTAAAAAGAGTAAAAACAATCAAACATATTGATTGAAGTGGGGGGTTGAATAATACTTTCTTTGATGTAAAATTGTTGAGTGACAGTAACCTATGCTATAACTACCAAATGCGTCCATATCTTTTCAAAATGAAAGCTGAGCTACATGTCTTAACAGGAATCTTGACAACTAGCATACAGTTAAATGTTGCTTAACATAGAGTAACCATGCCCTTGTCCATCATTAATCTGCCTCTGCCACGTTGCATAACTGCACCTGGGAAAACACAGGCACACCCAGGCAAGAAATGAAAATCCAGTGAGCAAATAAGCTTCTGCTAATCATGGAATAAGAATGAATTTAGAAAGCATGATGATTTGAACTCGTGAGGAAAGCTCTAAAACTCTGTACTTTTAGTGCAGAGATGGAGATAGAGGAAAGATATTATGTGAAAAAAAAATTAATTTAGCGGCCTCCCTGTATATAATTCTTCAATTAGTGGGATAAATAACACTGGGGAACACAGAAATACCGTAGAGCACTGTGTGAAAATGTGACTGATCCAGAAGGAACTTGACACATTTAAGAGAAGGGGAACTGTGCATGTGCCCCAAACTTCCCAAGGTGGAAAGACAGAACTGATGTCAGGCTTGTGCAGATCAGCTGAGGAGTGGCACTGACTCCTTCCTACCTATTGCCTCAGGCCCTCTGCAGGCAGAAACTGCAGGGCTAAGAACAACCCAGGCATTTCCTTCACACTGAAAGCTCAGGACATCATCTTGGAACTATATTTTCAGTGGTCAGCTCAACTATTGCCTGTAAGGCAGTGGACAGTAGGCTCAGGATTAGGGATATTTTCCAAAAAGGCATATATCTCACTGGAACAACAGAAAATACACAATTTTCATACTTCCAACCAAATATCTTGAAATCATAGAAAATATAGCTAATATTGTACACAATTACCAGCTATAGTTCCTCATCTAACTTCGCTTCCAACCTTAAATGAGCTTCCATAAAACTTGGAGGTTTAATATTCCCTAGTTTGTATCCTTTTAACTTAAGACAATTGCAGAAAGCTATACAGGAAAATGAAAATCCCACTTAGAAGTGAACCTAGACTAAAAACATGGGAGTAACTGCAGACATTAACAGAGTAGGAGTTGATACCTGAACTAAGGGCCTAGACTCCCTTAGCGGTGAAGAGAAATAGGTATTTCTTGGTGCCACTCATTATTTCCTGATGTGAGTACATAAAACAGGCATGAGAAACTGTGCATTTCCAGGGTCTTTTTCTCCCCACAAGCTACACCAGGACATAAGACTGCTTCCCAAAATGTAGGCGCTTCTCTAAACAACTAACATTTGGTGATAATGAGATCCATCTCGAGTGAATGAGGCTTAACTTGCTGCCCTTGCTGTCCATTTTCGTTTTTATGTAGTCCTTGTGCATTGCTTGGATGTCATTTAATTTTTTGGATGGCCTGGTAAAATATAAAATGCTTCAGAACCGCATGCTATTCCAGAAAAGCAGTGAAACAGAAGAGTCATTACACTCGTTTTAGCCATCTTGCATCACTTCAGGGAGAGATTACACTTCCATGACTAGTTGGTGTTCCAAGAGCAAGGCATGGCTATTACACTCAGTTTTAAGCTGTGCAGCCGTCCTGTTTGATTTACACAAGTATGAAAAAGTGAAAAATTATGACCTTTAAAATGCATGGATAGATGCATTACTGAAAGAAAAAAAAATTCTTCACTTCTTGATGTATCTAAGAGAGTAATACAAAACTCAAAAAAAAAAAATCAATATTTTTCAAAGCTTTGTGGCTGTAAAAAGAAACGTTGATCTCAGCCATGTGGGTTGTTTGTTTCTTTGGGTTTCTTTCTTGACAATTTATCCAGGAAAAAGCATTATCTTTTTCCAATTAAGCTCTTCAAAACTAACCCAACTTCAGTCAATCTTCACAACCAAGTAAAAACCATGACAGAAAGGTTTAAAAAGAAAAGCTGACATGTACTGTCTGGCACTGAAATTAAAAATTTTATAGAATCTTTTAAAAGTTCTTGGAAATTACTTCCTTATTTATTTTTTCTATCTTGAACTGAATTTTTGACAGCCATATTACCATTTCCTTTGTTCATATCTGAGTGCTGAATTATCTTTAATTACCATGAACATTCTGCCTGCATAAAAGAACTAACAAACCACAACTGTCAACTTTTGCTTACATATGTTCTGCTTACACATGAGGCATCAAAGACTGAGAAGAGGAAAAAATTAACTGTAAGTAAATTAATATAAGTGGACCCAGGAGCCCTTTAGAATGCAAAATGGATTACAAGTTGAGAAAAAATATTAATTTCCCCATGGAATTTTCAGAATCTTCAGCCTCTTTTTTCAAAAGTCTGAGGAAAATTAACATTTAATTAATTAGCCTTTTCACTTAATGGCCAAAATAATTTATTATACTTTCTCTAGGACAGAAGCTGTTTTTCAAGCTCTATACTGGGTGGGGTGGGTATGGGTAAATCATCTTGCAAGTCTCCTTCTGCTAACAAGAGCAAAATGTTTTACATGAAATTTCTCTTGATCTACCAGAAAGCAATTTTATTGTTTATAAAAACAGCCAACATCCATATTATTCAAAAACTAGTTACATATTATTCTAATAGTAATTGCAGGTTATTATACAAATAGTAGATACATGTTGCAGATCTAATCATGCCATGTATCCTCACATGATAGTTGTGTGAAAATATAAAATACAAAATTGATAATAAGATAGTTTGGCTATGCCAGCCTGTTTGGATTGTTGGTCAGGAATAAGACACCACTTTCACAAGTTGCCTGAAAGGACAAATTCTAGGCCTTGTAAGCCCAAGCTTAAAGTCATTGATTACTTCAAGACATAGCAGAAGTAAAACTGCAAGCAGCCACTCTTCTGCATGCCCATGTAGAAGGGTTCAGCAGCCACACACTGCACAGGACATCCAATAGAATGATATTTGAAATCTGTACAACAGTCTGGTTTTAATGTACCAAAATTAAACCTTGGTAACAGCTCTCACATAATATGCATTTACTTTGAATGCCTACAGGCCATATAACTCAGTCTTTACTGACATGTCCAAATGCATGATTTTTGTTCTTAAAAAATTCTCAGACACTGTAATTTTAAGAGATAAGAAATCATTTAAGAATTGGGTTAAATTACAGCAAATCATTTCACCTGGAAATTTAAAACTTGAGAAGGAAAAGTTACTCATTAATTACACAGTTTCGCTGAAAATCTTGCTATGATTTTTATTATTATTATTATTATTTTTAAATCATATTGAGTCTGACACAACAAATGAATAGCAAAACAAAAATCTTAATAGCCCTTATGGATCAGCACTAAACTATTTCTTTGACAAATTTTTCAGCTCAACTACTAAGCAAAAAAAAAAATCTACTCCCAGGTACAAGCAGAATGTCCAGTAGCATTGTGATTGGAAAAGCTGGAGCTACATCTGTGCATCCCCCCCCCCTTTCCCCGCTTCTTCCCTCTGAAATATACTTCCCTCTAGCCACCCCCCAGCTCTAGCTAGCTCAGTTGTTCTGGGGCTTTAGGGAAATATATTTCAGAGAGACAGAATAAAGATTTCAAAAGAGTGGCTCTCACCCCAGCTCCAGTCCAAGCTTTATTCTCGATGTGTTGTTCCAGGAGAGCGAGGAGAGAGCGAGCGAACAGGAAGAGACAGGGATTTATCTAGGTTTGGGCCAAGGAAAGATATTGGCCCTGAGCCAATAGGGTCAGGAGTAGGTAAGATAGGGAAGAAAGGTTAAACTACATAGCACAGGCTTTAGGGGGACTCTGAGGGGGAAAAACCATTCCTCAGAGGAACACAACATCCCTCCATCCTCATCCCGAGGCCACGAGGGCTTGGCAGCCTCTGCAAGGTGTGCAAGCCGCAGTGCCGGCACTGCGAGGAGAGGCTGAACCACCCTGCGCTCTCTGCCTGGGTGACAGTGCAGCTGGCAGCTGTGCCAGAGCACTGGATCAAGGCCTTCCAGGACATCTGCAAGGTCTCTGTCAATTGCACTGAGGTTTGCTTCACTGCCCTGATAAGCCACTAGAGAGAAAACTGATGGAAGGATGTCTTGAACATTTTCTCTCTGTTGCTTACCCCCTTATTCTGAGCCAGTTCTTGTCTTGTCCCCAGTGTAGTCTTCCAGACTGCTGTTAGCCACTGGGAAAGTGCCCTAACTCATCACTTTCCTGTGCAGGGAAAGTTGACCTCAAGGATTGTGATTATAAGAATGAATAAAACACAGGGAAGACAAAGATAGGAACTGGATTCTCATAATCCACATTCATTTTCAGCACTGTCACTAGTACAGCTTTTGTCCCTGTCACCTATCACCCCCCTAGGGAACCCTGGGCACATTTAGGAGGCACAGTGGCACAGGCAGAGGACTTTTCAACTGTACAATTCAATAACTCAGACTGAGAAGTTCAGCACTATTATCCCACAAAAACAAATGTACTTTTGGACTCATACAGTAAAGAATGTAAGATCCACTCTTTGGAGTGTTTTTAAGAAGGAAGGGGGAAAACTTTCATAACAAACACAAGATAAATTGGTTTTGTTCTGCTTAATTTTGTTCCTCTTCTTACACTAAAGCTTTTCTCCCTTTTCCCATTGTAGATGACTTGCTAAAAATACTAACTCTCAAATTGTAGTCAAGCTACCTTATTTAGTACTCTTTTTCCAAGTCCCAATTCCTTAACAAGATTTTCTGTTTAGGAATTTTATTTGTGATTGCAGTAGGTGGAGAAGAGGGCCCTTGGCAGAAAAAAAAAAAAAATGGATAGATCCATTTTACTCAAAATGAAACCTCGTAGTTTTACATATTTTAAATTATTAGAACAGAAGCTTGCATTAAGTATAGTCACTTTTGAGACTGAAAGAAAATACTAAATACCACCACCACAGTCTGGAAAACAAGGTATTCTCTAGTTAGGTTTTAGTTGTGTGAATGTGTTTTGATGCCTTGCTTTATTTTGTGTTATTACTTAGATTTGAATTTCCCTGCTTGCTTCACCTTTACTTTCCATTTATTTACAGGTCCCTTCTGAGCATGTATATTGACTCCATTGCCAGAATCCCTTTATTTGTTCAAACTGCGATTATATGAAACAGTTTAATTGATTAGTTCATTTCTCAAAAAAAAAAAAAAAGTAATGTGGCATGGATGAAGAATATCTTTAAAACAAAAGAAACCCCCATAAACCTGCTCAAAAAGAGGCAAACCCATAGCCAATAATTCCTTTAGAGTAGTTACAATAATCTACACAATAATTCAATAAATTCAAGTCACTAGCAAGGACATAATTTTTGATCTCAGCTTTGAGCAGTTATTAAGCTCAAAAGGAATCATCAATCAGGGTTAGGAAAACAGGGTCTTTGAAATACTCTTCCTGAGGCATATAGTGCTGTGCACTAATTAAGTTTATACTGTATTATTTGTCAGGTTATCAGTTATTTATGACAATATCAGCATTGATAATCTTCTGAAGTATAGGTCACCATTAGTTAGTTATGTATGATCAAATCTAGTATTCATTTCTACATTGTGTAGAAAGACTTCACAGCAGATGCACAGATGTCTGAGCTTAAAGTACATACAGATACTCTGGGAACAACAGGGTGGGTGTGGTGATTTTGGAAGATATCCACCTGGGACTGGGAACATATCTAATTCACAGCAAATACTTCCTTTGTAGTTCTATGTTTTAATGAAGTTATTAATTTTCTGATTTAGTCTATTTTTTTTACCATCTTCCCTTGTGCAGCACAACTGGTCTTGCTGCTGATTTTCTAAATGTTGCTCTTATCCATAAATTCCAGCAAGGCTTAGCTAGTAAGTTCTTCTTCAGGAGCTATTCCAGGCTAAAATGTGTCCCAAACTGGTGGCAATTCCACTGGGCTCCTAAGACATGTGCGCATAAATGCACACACTCATGCATGCAATATACACACAAGCAGTCATCCAAAATGACCAACTATGAATTAAATGCATACAGCCTTGAATGACAGTTTTGTTTCTTTCATGCCAAGAGTTATTCCATTTAGGCTTTTTTGAGTTTTCAGTTGTCACAAGCTCAGAAACTTAAATTTATTTTTATTTCTGAGTTGCCTGTCAAAAGAGGACAGCATATCAGGTGTGTCTCTCAGTACAAGCACCTAACACCTCACAGCCAGTGAGTCAGCAGCACAGCTCTGCACCTCTGGGTGATGTACTCAGACCTGATATGCCATAACGCTGCTGGTCTGCTGAGTATTGCACCTCAAGATGCTACAGAAAAGATGAACCTTCTTTCTTTCACAAACTGAAGCTAAAGACCAAAGAAGAAAGTGATAATAAACCAAAAATCTTCAGTCTAAGCACCGTAAAGGTCAGGAAAGAAAACAAATGCAGAAAAAGAGGAAGTAGTCTGAACATCAAATGAACATTTATGTCATTTTTAGCTCTGCTAACACAAACCAATCCCAGAGGTAGACACCAATTCCAGTGCAGCCTGTAATTCCAGTTATACAATCTTCTATTGCCACTGCTTCTGTGTAGAGTGCATGGAGCTTATGGTATCATCTTCCTGTGTCTTGTGTGCTGTGCTCCAACTGTTCTAGCATCATTATGATTATTAGCTCTAGTGTTCACTAAACATTTTCACTGCCTCATCTATTTTATGATTCTTGCAGTGAACATATTCCATTATGATCAGTAAAACAGAGGTATTTAGAGAGGTATTTATGTATTAAATACTATTAAAATTTTAAGAAGAGGATATTTATAACAGAGCTTGTTTATTGTATGAGAAATATCAGCCACAACAACAAAACCAAGAAGAGAAGAATGCACTCCAGCTGCTTCACATTTATATTTCTTATTAAAAACTTTATAACAACTCTGCTAAATCCCAGTCTAAATACGCATAAACAAGGGTGAATTCATGTACCCACATGCAAAACAATGGTGTTACAGCCACTTACACCTTTTCAGCATTTGTCTCACATTGTGTTAACACATCTCAGAGTGTTTTTCAGTCCTAACTTGGAACAGCAGGTGTTGTTCCATGAATCATGAATGGTTTGTGGTGTGAAATATTTTTCACAGAGAAGTACAATGAGAGTAAACCTAATTGAAGCCTTAATAGACAATAATCTCATCTCAGGTAGAACAGCTTGAATCAGAAGCAGCTTTACTGAAACCAATAGCACTGATCTCCATTGCCTTGTAATGGATAAATAAAGCAGAACATGGACATTTGATACTCATTTAGTACTGGTCAATGAAACCAGTTAATAACAAGGAAGGTCTGTCACAGTCTTTCTTTACTTCCTGTTCTGGGTTAACCCTGGTGGTTTGCTAAGCATCACACAGCTGATAGTCCACTTCCCCAGCTCTCAGTTGGATGAGGAATAAGGAAAAGAAAGAATAGAAGCAGTAGAAATTAGGGGGGGGCAAGATTAAAACAAACAAAACAAAACAACAACAACAAAACAAGTGTTGCAAAGGCAGTCACTCACCACCTCCCACAGGTAAACAATGCTCAGCCATTTACCAAGCAAAAGATTGCAAACCTCCCTAAAACCCACTCTTTTCCCTTTTATTGCTGAGCATGATGCTATATGGGCAGGAATAATCTCTTTGGATGGTTGTGGTTATCTCCCTTTCTATCCCACTGTGCATCCACCAGTGTAGTCTCTGGAATGGGAAATACTGAGAACCAGAGAAAGCCCTGATGCTATGCAAACACTGCCGGAAAATTAGTGAATTGTCAGTTCTGTTTTGGTAACAAATCTAAAACAGGGTGCCATATAAGCGCCTTAGAAGAAAATTAACTCCGTCCTAGCCAGTCTCAGTATAACTGCCTTATTATAAATTGGCATAATTCTTCTGTTTTGTTGGTTTGGGGTTTTTTTGTGTGTGTGTTTTTGTTTTGGTTTTGTTTGTTTGTTTGTTGGGGTTTTTGGGGGGTTTTTGGTTTTTTTTTTTATTATTTTTAATTTAAGCTGAAGTTCAATAACTGGTAGCTCAAGAAAAAAATTTAGTTTACACTAAAATTCAATGATTACCTCTGTGTTATTTGTAACTAACTGTGCTGCTTAAACTATGTTATTTGAAAAAAATTAACATTCATTCTCTTTTCTCAGTTGAAACCCCTATTAGCCTGTTTCTAATCAAACTGTGGAAGAATTACCACTTTCAAATCATGCTGGCATTTTTCTGTAAATGAAACAGTCAAATATCTCTGGCAATATATGACATATATACAGCAAATGAAACATATTGGACACTTTAACTTCTGTATACCTTAGCATTGTTAAAGAAAACACAGCAATTTTTCTGGCTTTAGATGAAAGTATATGTTCACTAAGAGTACAACTTAAGTTGATTTTCATAATATTTTTGAAACATGGAACACATTTAGAGTTCTGTGCTGTGCTCTAAAGCACTGGTGACTGGTCTTCTTTGGAGGCATGCACTACTCTGAGAAGGACTGCACTGCTAACATGGGCCTTTCCCACTTCTAGCTATGAACACCAACACTAGAGAGACCTGAACGGAAAGCTGAGAACCAGAAAAATGGACCCAGAACTGTAGAAGGGCTGTTACTATCGGTGTAGCCAGAGTGCTTTGAGGATGTGTCAGTTCTGTTTCCAGATCCAAACTGGGTTGTGCGGAAGGGGGATGTTTACTGGGGCTCCACCATAGCTCCCAGTACTTTCGACTGACTCACAGAGGAGCAGCTGAATTGCCTTTGTATCTACATCTGGGAGCAGCTTCACAGGAGCAGCACCACATCTCCATCTGGGGAAGGCTGGTGGCAGAAGACCCACAGCACTGTTTTAAATGAGAGATTTCAAATTGCTTAGATTTCAGAAAATATTAATCCATGCAATTATAGTTATTTCTAATAGAAGAAAAGAAGTCTGCTGAAAAGGTGCTACATTACCTCACACTGAAACATATTGCCCTTTGCTAGCATATTACCTTTTGGGTTGGGCCCAAAATACTACCTCAGTAAAACTTTTCTGTTTAATTGGATTATTGTTGTTGCTCCCTGCCTGAAATGGAAGTCTGATGACCGTCAGTTGATTTTGCTAACGTTGATCAACACTGTAGAAGGCCTATGAGTTCCCTTTTTATTGTAGTTACATAGATATACTATGGCCAGACTTTCACCATGCATGCTGCTCCTTTTTTCTTTAACCAGTTTGTGCAGCTGTGATACTGTTTGCAGAATAAATAAAGCAATCAAAATAGTATTATGTATTATGCACATTTTAATACAAAGTGGAAGAGTATTTGCAATCAGCTTTCCCTTTACCCAACAGCCAAACCCCCCCCCCCCCCAAAAAAAAAAAAAAAAAGCCCCAAAATTATGTCTTTCTATTAGATATTTGCAATCCCTTACTTTCTTTTCCATCTCTCCCTCTCTGTTGCAGACATCATAACTACCAGTCATGTTTTAAAACACATTCTCTAATTGGTCCCATTAACCATCATCAGTGAGACAATAGCTTCTTTTGTAGTTGGTCAACATATTGGAATTGTATTTCATTTAATCTATGTCAAACCCTTACAGAAAGTCCAGTTACCGTACTTCACTTTTGTGTTTATTTTCCAGTGCAGTATGTGCTATAACGTGCTGCATGCTGAGAATTCTCAGGTTATAAAGTATATAACCAAAATCATTGTTTAAAAGCTTTTGGTGATTGCTTATGCCTCTCAGTCCTAATGCATCGGTGAAATCTTTGGAAGAAAATTAAAGTGCATGGAGATTTTAGAAAATCCACATTGTTTGTTTTTTTATTTGCATATTAAATGTTGAAAATAATCTCACACATTATTATTTCTGTCAGAACCCAAAATCTCTCACACTGTGCAGAAGAAAAGAAGGCAGTGTTACAGGGATTAATAATGCATCTAATATTAATCTCTTGGTAAAATTAAAGATGAAAGAAATAACATAAAAATAGCATAAAAGCTGAGACATCAAAACACAAAAGCATGGGCATTCTGAATTCAGACTGCCATTTCACTTTTATTACAAATCTTTTTTTCCCAGGTGTGTAGCAAAGAACTACATAGATTCAGAGCATCTTTGAGCCAAATTATTGCATCCATTTATGAAATATATATATATATAAATAGTTCAAGAGCTTTAATAAATACCCAGTCACATACCAGTAACTTACTTGTGCAGGAAGGTATACACATAATGTACTGTTGAGGCTCCCTGACAGTTCAAATTACAAATCCCTGTTTCCATAGCTTATAATTTTGCAAAATATTAATGAACTGGGATGAAATTTTCTATGACAGATGCCTGCCTGAGGCTGTTTCTTTGGTGGGCAGTATTCAGTCAAACAACTCAACCATTTGGGAGAATTGAAGTAGGGGAAAGCTAACATTAAAAGGTGTTAGCTACCTGATTTTATAAAGACAAACAATGCTTTGAAGCCCAGACATCACAATTGCACTCAGGGTGATTTTTTACCATCTTTTAAAAAATAAAAAGAAACTTGACCGGTTTTAAATATGAATAGAAAACTATAACCATGTTTCCGCATATTCTGGACAAAAGGTTGCTAGAATTTGTTTGGACTTGACACTGTTCTCAATCCTGTGCATAGAACTACACATGTTCTAGGCCTCAGAGAGACTGAGGGCATTGCACATCACTCAACCACGTAGGAGTCGTCCCCAATGAATGAATGAGCACACTTTATCCCTTGTGGTTCCTGCACATCACAACTCTGCACAACATTTTCTGTGGTTTGCTCATGGTTTAGAGGGAAAGGCTGGACTAAGATGATAACCAGGAAACAAAGAAGGCAAAGAATCAGAATCTCCTGTGTGGTTAATGAATATTCTACTGGTAAAAAGAAGCTCGAAGACACCACTGTAAAAAGTATCCACAAAATGTGGTCAACCAATATTAAATACCAACTCATTTCTTTATTTCTGACGTACTGAGTATCATAAAGCTTACTGACAGTAGTTCTCTCCCACGGAACAACACAACAGCAGGGTCATTTGTTGGGGATAACAAGACCACTACAGGTAAGGATCATGATCACTAATTGTCCTGGTTTAGGGACAAATTTGGGAGAAAACCCCTGAATAGGATCCCTCTGGGAAGCAAACCCAAGTGGCCCCTCCCTCCAACCGGTCCGGTAAAAAACTTCTTTGGAGAAAAGTGGAAAAAAACTATTTTACTTAACAAACATATTGCATACAAGTATAAAGAATGAATAATGTGAAACAATAAAACCTCTCCTTCTGAAGTGAGATGGCAAATTGAGAAAGTCCTTGCCGTGGGTGGAGCTCGGCTCTCTCTCAGTCTCTCCTCAGTCCCAGTCTCTCCGGCGCTGCTGGAAAATGCCGAGCTCCAGGCCCCGGTGGGCCGCAGGTGCAGCCCCCAGTGCTCCCCTGGGTTTTCAGTCCAGAGCAGGTTTAAACAGTTCCAAGAAAAAAAAGAAAAAAACAGTCCAAGGAACTTCTCTGCCCTAGCTAGCTGAAACTAACTAAAAGCAAAAATATCTCTGTCCTGCAGTCTCTCCAAGCCTCTGCCGAACACCCAGTCTGGAGAAGAATGTGGAGGAGTTTTCTCAAAACAAACTCCGTGCTTCTTGCCCTTAGAACCAGTCTTAAAGGCACAGAACTCAATATACAGCACAAACAGAACAGACGACTGGGGATACAAGAAGTCACCCTAGGACACTAATGTAAGAAGTAGTGCAGCATTCAACGTGCTTGATGAACCCAGGGTATCAATTTTCATAAAAGTCATGGAGAAAAACTGATTCAGCAACGAAATGAGTGACTGCTGGTGGACAGGGATGATAACCTGGCAATGAATGACTAGGAAAACTGAAATACTTTGGGTTTTTTCTTAGCCTTATCAGAAAAGCCTGCTCCCAGCACTCTGCTCCCAAACAGAGAGATTATTTAGAAAAACTAAACTATTTGATCTGCAGAGCCTGAAAATAGCCCTAAGGCTTTGGAAGATAAGCCATTGTAATTATAAAGCTGTTTTTTAACTATCAAGAAAACACAGCAATAACAGATCATGCCTTTAAAAAAGGTAAGAAGGACAATCCTGGGAACTTTCAGCTGGACACATCAAGTTCAATCCCTGGTGGGATGAAGGATGCATATCATCCATTTGTGAGCATACAAAAGACAAGAAAGCAACCAAGATCAGCACAGACATACAAAGGCAAATCCTACCTAGCCATCATGGTTGCTTTCGATGACAAAATGATGGGCAGGGAAAGTAAGTGGTAACAGTTCCTGTAATTTTTACTCCACTAAGGCATTTGGCAATACCTTCCCCTGCATTCTTGTGGCTGAGAAACTATGGTGGCATAAACAGTCTTTTAACTGGGCTGAAAAGTGGCTGCAACACTGGGTTCCAAGGCAATGTTCAATGGCTTGAGGTGTAATAGCTGGTAATGATCCAAATACTCTAGGGATGGAAAGCAGTCCAATATTTCCTCCTGGATGGTGAAGCAGAATATTCCCTCAGAAAATTTGCTGAAAAATTGCTTGACACACCATGTGATACAGATTCAGCTCTAGGGACATTGAGGAAAGTAAAGACTGGGTCAACAGAAGGTTTGTGAAGCTCAGGAGGGAGAAGACTTAAATTCTGCACATGGGGTGGAATGACCTCATGGAGCAGAGCTGGCTGAGTGGGACCCGGCCAAAAGGACCTGGGGCTTGCAGTAATTATCAAGCTGAATATGTGCAGAAGTGCATCACCAGCATGAATAAGACAAAGTGCATATTGGGCTACACTGGTAGAAGTGAGGCCAGTACTTAACATGTCGCTCTACACAGCATTGACAAGGCTGCAGCTGGAGTGGCATGTCCAGTTTTTGGCTTCACAGCTCAAAAGGAGTGTCAGGAAACTAGAAAGAGTCCATCTGACAGCAAAAGAGCTGTTCAGGAGCCTAGAGTATATGGCCCACAATAAATGTAAGTGTTAGTCTGGAAAAGAGGAGGCTAAGGCACAGCCCAAAAGCAACCTACTTCCTGAAGAAGTGTTGTTAAAAATACTACCTGACCAAACATTTTGGAATCATAGACAATTTAATAAGAAACAACTATATCAAGTGGCAGCTTGAGAAATTCAGATTGGACATTATGAAAATTTTTTCTCTACACAGATAGCACAGCACTGAAGCAGTCTATCAAGTGGTGAAATCATCACCCTTTCTAAGATAAGGTTAGAAAAAGCCACACCTGATGCCAACCCAGGACTGACATTGGCCTCACTTTGAACGGGAGGTGCATTACATGGACCACCACATATCCCTTCCAGCTTCCATTTATATGAGTCTAAAACAGGAAAAAACCCCTTCTGATAAATCTTAGTCTCCCCAAATAGTGTAATTCAGGAAATCTTAATTGTCTAAGAATAAAAACACAGCTGAACAAATATGATTAATAAATTCCATAGTCCATTCTTATTATGTTCAAACCTCATTTTTCACTCCATTTCCACAAATGGATTTTACCTGGAGAAAGATTCAATGACTTCTAACTACTTGACATCAGCTATGGCAAGTAAATTTTTCCTCTGTAATGGACCATCTATTACTTTAATCTTCCATCTCCCTCTGCAGAGTTTAACTTCTTCTCTTCAGGGTCTTTCCGTTTTCGTAGAAGGACTGTTCTGTCAAGAAGACACTTAACTGATACAGAGTTTTGCTAAGATGAAAGAACTTCTGAATACAAACACCAGGGGAATAAGTTGTAGTAATTCACAAGATTCACAGATTTCAAAATTTTAAGGTCAGAAACAAGAAATATGGGAAAATACCTGATAATGCGAGTTTCACAGAAAAAGGTGTAGTTGGGTGACAATCTAAATGTGAATTAACAGCGCCGCTCAGATGAAAACAGGCATAGACCATAATAAAAGTTAGAAATAGTCAGACAGCCTATAAACAATTCTATTGTTCTACTCTGCTCTGCTCAAGCCTCAGCTGGGTTTCTTTTTCCAATTTTGAACACCACAGTTTGTGAAAGATTTAAAATTGAAGAGAGCTCAGTGGAATACTATGAACAACTGGGATTCTAGAAAACATAACTGGAGAGAAAGAAGAACATGAATGAATTATGATTCTTTAACCTAGGAAAAACTACCAAAAAGACTGAAAAGCAGATTTTTTTTTTTTTTAAATATATAAAAGGTTGCAAATAGGAGAGAAATAATAAATTATTTTCCATGACCTAAGAGAACAAGAAATTATGTGTTTAGACTGCAACAGTGTTTGAAATTAGGATTAGAATATTAGAAAGCAGTAATAAAATGGTAGGAATAGTGAAGTGCTGAAATAGATTTTCTGGAAGACTGTGGACTCTGGAACTCAAAAGATCTTTGCAATTCTATTTATGATCAACCAATACTCACAGAGATATTGCTCAGGAATGGTGTAAATTATATAATGAATATATTGAAGTGCTTCTTTTTATTTTTCCTTTGACTATATAGAAACCAATTAATTTATTTGCCTGTCACATTAAATATGTTGAGCATTAGATTGTATTGATATTTTTTTCCAAAGGGCTAATTTTTTTTTCTCTTTTTTTAATATAGTGTTTTATATTTCCTTTGGATGCGTTGTGGTTTCTTTCAACTGTCTTATACTGATGGGATTTTATCCTGATACCATGAAAATTCCTACTATTTCATTTACAAAGAGGACTTAGGAGTTTGAATTATGTGCCAGAAACATTTCCATACTATAACCACTTTTTCAAGCCTTTGCTCATGAGCACAGTAATAATCCAGAAAGTGAATATGAAAACAAGAAGTAATTTCTGTTAATGAAAATTATTCAACAAAACTATTTTGCTCAATTAAACATTTGATAAAATAGCTATTTTCTCATAAGCTATTTGTGAACTGAAGAGGAAAAAAAGACAAAGAAATAATATGTCAAATAAATTAGACACAATGAACCCAGTGAAAGCTGAAATGGACATACAAGATTTTCAGTTTAACGTATTACTGCTGTATCTTTTCAGACTCTTTCCTCTTTATTAGCTGCATTTATCTCTGATCCTCAACTGGACACATAATAAGTCTTAATCAATTTGGTGTGGGTAGGTTATTAAAGACCAGTTTCCCTGTACAGGTATCTCTGGAGTTGCGAGGAATTATCTGTTTCTGGTCTGGAAAAGTATTCATGTGTCCAATACTATGTATGACTCCAGTTATAAACCCAGCTCACATGCTGCTGTCAGGATATTTTATTTAAAAGAGCTACTTTTTTTTTTTTTTTTTTTTTGCAAATAATCTGTGTACTGAGAAATATATTAGTCATACAAAACATTTTTCAAGTTCAAGTTCAAGTCAGCAAAACTTTTCAGTTCAAAAATATTCAGCATTTTTGCAGATTCTAAATATTTTGTTTTGACATTATCATTTAGTTATTATCATTAATGAGAAAAAACCCTCATCTTTCAAAAGAAAATTTCACTTTCCACTTACTTATGCTTCGTATATAATTATCTCCTTTTTCTAATTAAAAAAAGTGCATATTAAAAAAATCCTATTCTTCAGGCCAAAAACATTGACTTAATAGAAAATTACACTTTCATAGGTTATTTTTTTCTTTTGCAGGGGTGTGTGTTTAATGTCTGGTAAAGTTTCAAAAACTTCAGAATTTATAAGCTGTCTCTTTTTTTTTTTTTTTTTTCTTTTTTAACTGAGCTAAAGGAGTCACTGGCCATATCAGGGCTGTATATTTCACCATATTCTGGACATGGGTTACCATCTCAGCCTCAGGTGATTATCTCCCCATGAAATAGCCACAGAACAACATCCTCTACAAGCTTATCCCAGGGATCAAAGTCTTCAAAGGCCTTTTATCATTAGCAATCCTCTCATACTCTGCAAACACAGCACAGAGGCTGCACAGGCCATGATTTCACACACAGAATTTCATCTCCATTGTGGATTATTACCCCTCAAACTTGACGACATCCAAAATAATATAATTTGTATAGCACTGTATATAAAACATCACTGATGGTCTATGGATCAGGAAAGTGAAATGAAATGACTATGCAGTTATATTACTGAAGTTTATTTGTGTTGGACAGTACCCCCATGTTTGTTGTATTTCACTTATACCTCCCCTGGAAAGATGTCTCCCCTGGAGACAGCCCTTGTTCTATATAATTGCTGTCAGGCAACACAGAATACCTTCTGTGAGGTGAAAGAAGCATGAATATTCCCATTTACATAGGTGAAGGTAAGCAAAACAGAGATTAGGGGATAGAGCAAATAATGCATTTAAACATCTAAAGAAGGATTTGGAGAAAATGGAGATGTTTAGGCAGAAACTGTAATCTGAAAAGCAAAGCAACAGCTGCCGCCTAAACTTGGAGGCACTTAAACCCAGGAGAGACTGTAGATTTGAGATTACAAGAGGTTAGTGCTTCTCATTAGAGGCATGCCTGAATTTTCCTGAATGTAAGCAGCACAGCACCTATCAACAGGGGCCTGCTGTGAACTCCTGCTAAATCCCTGGGGATCGTCCTCTGTGCTGTGTTCTGCAACACCAGCCATCCACTGCAGGCCCGAGCACAACACAAAATTACGAGGTTTTAAAACATGCCTGCCACAAATTGCAATGCCCTTGACCACCCATTCCATAATCAGTAGAAAAATCTGAAACCATGAAACCAGGGAAGTAGGATGCAGTTATTTTTTCTGTTTTGTAGGAAAGAACTAAGCACCTATTTTTGGATGAACATTCTCATCTTAAGGCTTTTTCCATTAAATAGTCTTTGAACTACGGGAACAGAAATAGGAACCCAGGTACTTCTGCCTTCATTTGGATACTCTAATCTCTTAGTTAAAAGTTTTGCTCATGTTTCTTTGAATAATTTTCTCAACAAGGTCAAAGTTACAACATGGTAAATGGAGAATGATAGCCTTTAGTGTGTCTTAATAGGTACACGCTTCAACTGAGAGACAGAGTTTTAAACCACTGTGGCTACATAAGGAACTACACCCAGAATTCCGACACCTAAGATGAGTAATTTGCCCATGTTTTAAACAGAAAAGTGCTAGTTCTTTAAATAAATATTGATGGCACCAGCCTAGGTCTCAGTTATGTGACCAGGGTACCTAAAAGACTTTTTTATCACAGCTAAGAGTAAAACAAACAGCTACAAAACCAATCTTGTCTCAAGTCAGATATTTTTTCTTTTCTTTCAGTCAGATTTTTTCTCTACTAAAATCAAATTAATTTATGTTTTTTTTAAAGGGGGAAGGAAGAAGTTAAGGTACTACTGTCATATCTTATGCAATTTGCCCAGAGTATATTCAAATGATGCTGCATCTTCTAAACTTAGGGATAAACATAAATTTTGCATGTTTTTTTTCTTCCATTATTACTGAAGAAACAACATAGCTAAGTAAAATGAGCTGCAGTCTACACTCATTTATGCATTATACATGAAGTAGTTGGTTACAGTTTAGTATGCTACAACTCTAAAAAACCCTTCTGTAAACAATAGTTTTGTATGGACACAATAAAAAAAAAAAAAAAAAAAAAAAGTACAAAGATAACAGGGTTAACCTGTGAGCCAATTAGCTTAGACAGACTATTAGGTGAAAGAATTATACATGAATAGACACAACCCAATGGACCCAAGATTGTTTAGATGCTGGGAAAATATTGCTTGGAAATTACTACTGGAAATAGTATTGAATTTCCAAATTTGGGCTACTCAATTTTTGTTGAGCAGAAACTTATTTTTAATGGCATCACAGTGCAATCTCAATGACTTTATTCAATATTTATATACCTTAGCAAATTGAATGAATTCTAATTGTATGCATTTGTCATTTCTAAGCATCTACAGCTGTATGATGCATTTGAATGCAGACAGAAATCTCACTGGATTCAAAGAAAACTTGTGTGCATGTATCCCTGACAGCCTTCTTATTGTAGTCAGGATGATGCTGGTCTGGTCCTAAAATTGGTATGCATTTTGAATGATTTAGGTCTCCAAAACTGAGCTCTGTATTTGAAAAAGAAAAATAGAAGTTATCTCCAAACGGTTTTCATATATAGCAAGGTATGATTCCCTTACTGAATCTAGTTCTGTAACTCAGTCAAAAGGGTTCAGCTAAAAGCATAAACCATGAGAGTGAAGCTCAAGCTGTTGATGAATAGCAAGTGTCACACAGATTGAATTTCTGCTTTGCTATTCAGTCAAGGGGTATTTGTTAGTGCTTATAATATTTAGAAAGTCATTTTCGAGTTCAGGTATTGAAAGACTTACAGATAAAATACATTTTATGAAATATTAACTAGCCTAATAGAAAGAAGCATTGGATGCTCATTTTATTTCAACATTTAATTTTCATGGGAATCCTTCAGGGCAGCAAAAATATCATACATATTAATAAAAATGAGCAAAATTATAATAGAATGCAGTTACAGAACAATGACTTAATAAAGGATCCCAAACCACATATGAAAATGGAAAAAGTCAAGCAAATACCCTGTTATAATAGAAGCAGGCAGATATTAGGTTGCGTACAGCTTTCAATTAAAAAAAAAAAAAAAAAGGCAAAAAAAAAGCAAGTATAGTGGACAATCTCTCTAGTTTTAAAGGGGAAATGCAAGAAAATGTCATGTCATACTTAAGAAAACATTTTGCCTTTTCTCTTTCAGTAGTTTGGGAAAGAGCTAATAATAAGATAATCATGATTCAGTAACCAGTGTGCATTTGGGAATATATTTATTATCTATTTCTTGTTAAGTCATTTAGGAACAAAGTTAACATATCATCAGTAGAGAGTCATACAATGAAAATGTAATTTTTGTGAAGAACCACTACTTTATTCCTTATGGTCTGATATTTCTGAAAAGGTTTCCAGTCTTTAAAACTGATTTAGGGGAGCCTTATCTGCAACTGCACAATGTTAATTGAAGAAAGACATCAAAAAGTTGACCTGCCATGTGATAGCAGTCCACCTAACAAGATTGCATTAGAAGACAATTACAAACACCTTTGATTTTTTTTTTTTCTTTTTTTTTTTTTTCCCCTGGCAGCTTATTTCTTGAAGTTGCAATGCTTTCTGGAGATATTTTTTCCCTGTACAAATATTTCAATGTCATTTCTATTTTAGATTTATTTGTAGCAAGAGCTAGAGGAGACTGTGGAAATTTTCCTAGTAGACTGCCATTACTTTCCTCCTTTTACAGAAGGAACAATGTAACCACCTTTATTAAAGCCATGTCAAAATCCTATATTCAGAAGGGACCAATATTCGTGACTGTTTCAGTTTCAGAGCACCAGTTCCAGAGTGCCAACACCTTTAAAAAAGATGTTTTTCTTCTGGCAGATATTCAGCATCTTATTATAGCAGTGCTGTGGATTCAAGCTCACCCTGTAACTACATGATCACAGAATAAGCTATGAAAGAAGTTGAGGGAGTAGGTAGTTGGGGTGAAAGTTTGCTATCAACTGGAATCCTCTTACTCATTATTAAACATAATAGGAAACTGTGTCTTTACTGGGGAAAAAAAGGAAAAAAAAAAAAAAAAAAAACAAACAAAAAAAACACCAATCAACCAAAAACCCTAAGCCCAAATGGGCTAAATAAAAATAAAATAAAAATAAGAGAATAAAAATTTTCTTATACTGAATCTATCTGGACCTACATATGATTAAACTATTTAATTTCAAGCTTACTTTACCAAGATCTTTCAATCACATAGCTGCTGCTTCTGTAGCTACAATCACTTGGTTAGGTTCCCCACAAGGCTAGATTATAATTTTGTAACACCTTCAAAAAATAAAATAAAAATTACATAAATAATATGAATTTTAGACTACATTCCCAAAAGAAACAAACAAAAAGCTTGCATAAGTGTAATATTCTACTATGAACAAGCAAATACTCCTTATTTGACTGTGGTCATGTCTGCTTAGAGGGTTTTGATGTTGTTGGTTTTGCTGTTTAGTTTCTTCTGCCTCAATGTGAAAATGGTGACATTCTGAAACATTCAAAATAACTTTGAGAAAGACATAATCCAGGAAACAGAAGGATCAAGAAATAAAATTCTCTGTTAATTGATCCAACCATGAGGTCATCCACATCCAGTTCTTCAAAAGTTTATAAAGGATATTGTTGTAATCACGGGGAAGGCTTCTTTGCTTAGAGTAGTAATTTAAGCTATAACAACTTTCCCCTGAAAAAGAAAGCCTATGTATTCAGTTCAGTTTCCATTTACTGTACAGACACAGACATCTAAATGAAAATCTAGTCCCTCAGCTATTTTTCTTTCATACTCCAATGAATGAAAATGATGCTACTGTCAGGGACGGGAGTGCAAGATCTACAAACTCTTCCATCACTTCCTAGGGGTTTGCAATTTCTGTTCAAGATCAGGTCTGATAAGATGAACCCTGGATAAGATGCCCAAGAGAAAAGCAAAGTTAATGAGGAAGAATTTTGTGGAGCTAGGATGGGGCTTCCCAAGGCCCTGACTTGGGAGCTGCACCAGAGCTCTGACCCAAGCTGGGACTAGGCTGAGGAGTTGGGATGGCCTTCCATGACTCCCATGACTTCCCTTGGCTTGGCTTCAACTGGCTCCAGCCCTGCACTCCTGCTCTTCTCCCCTTGTCAGGGCACTGGGAGGCTGCACTTGCGTGCAACTCGAGCTCCCCAAACCCTGGCCCTGACCAGCACCCTGTCCTGCTGCTCCCTGACAACTTAAAAGTGACTGCCCCCATTTGGGATTCTGTCTACATAACAGCCTTCCAAAGATAAACACTTTTAAATGAAGGTATTTCTTCCCATCCCTCCTCAAAATCTTTCCTACTACGATATGTTTTTGGCAGTATCACTTGATCAGAAATTAAGTCTGGAGTCCTTACAAGTGTTATTTGATAAACTTGGCTACACAGATCCTGTCCAAGGATCAGTGACATTCATACAATTAATTGGTAGCACAGGCTTCTGAAAAGACTTGACACAAGTCAGATACTATTCTTCCATACATTTTAGGGATTGAAATGGATTAGTAATAATTTCTAGGAGGTAGTTTGGATGCAGTTATTTGGCTATGGAGTTTAGAACATTCAAACAGATGGTTTATGTGGTTATGTGGTTATGCTGTACCTCAGGGCCAAACAATAGGACAATTTTACTTACAACTGACCCTGTGAATACAAGAATCATTAAGTCACCAGAAGCCAGCAGAAGAGCAGAAAAGAGGCTAAAGAAAAACTGTGACCACAATTATGTTCTTGAGTTTTCACATTTTATATTTCACCATCACTGGATAAAATTGGCAAAAGCTGTCCAAGGCTGAAGGGCCAAAATCTGGAAAGGACCACAGCTCAAGCAGGGTTATCCCAGAGCACACAGCTCAGGATTGTGTCCAGACAGTTCTTGAATATCTTGAGTGAGGGAGACTCCATAGCCTCTCTGGGATAACTGTTCCAGAGTCCACCCACCTCCACAGTAAAGTTCTTCATGTTCAGGTGGAACTTCCTGTGCATCAGTTTCTGTCCTTGCCTCTTGTCCTATTGCTTGGCACCACTAAGCAGAGCCTGGTCCATCCTCTTGACATTCTCCTTTCAGATACTGATAGACAATGACGAGGTCTCTCACTTGTAATCTCGAGGCTGAATTGGCCCAGCGCCCTCAGCCTATCCAAAACCTCAAGACTCTCCCAAACTAGTTAGATGTGGAAACTGCATTTACTTTCTACCAAGTGTAGTATGCCTGAAATAGATAAGAGCCTCTGGGCCTCTGAGATTTGATGTTAACAGGATTGTAATGGACATATTTCTACAATCTAAAGTTCATAACAGATAGGAAAGTTTCCACCCTTATCTCTTTTCTTTTTTTTTTTTTTTTTTTAATCTCTGGGGGCTTTTTTGCAACATGTGTTCCTAAATTTTTCTGCACAAATGTTCTCCACTCATTAAAATCAACGGTGGTTTCAGCTCCACTTTTAGCAACAGAGGTCCAAGGCTCCAAAGCTCAGCTCACAGCAGGATGAAAAGAACATTTAAAAAATAAGGTTTAAAAAATAAGCTACTGAGTATCTATTTTGCCACATATTTTAAGGGTATTCACTGTATTAAATTAAATATAAATGCAACAGTTACAAAATGCCAAGTATGGAAAAAGGCACAAAAAGAAAAAATACCAATGGAAAAATATAAATTCACGCTCTGAGTTGACAAGGACAGAGCAAGAGATGATGATTGATGTTATAACTCGATGTTATCGAGTTTCTTTCCTATGTTCAGAATGCAGAAAAAATTACTGGGGTCAGTAATAACACATTAGGAACATTGTGAATTCCCATGTCCTGGTGCAAGGAGAGATTATTACCCCGGTTAATGAGGCTGAAGCTGGTCAATGGAAGTGTGAACAGAGTGATGCTGCACTTCCAGCACTGTCACCTAAGAGCAAGCCTGCACTCATTGCTTTGCTAAGGCAGCACCCATAATTTAAACGTCTAAAGCAGAAAATAAATTCATTAATCAAATTAGCTCAGACAAAACAGGCATCTTCAGCAGTATCTTTCAATCACAATTATATAAAAATTTGGCGTTTGTTGGTTGATGGGAGTGTTTTGTATATGTTTCCTTTTTTTAAGGCAACTTCTTGACACTATCATAAAAACTGTGACTGAAGAGAAACTGAGGGAAAATTTCTTCCTGAGGGATAGTGGTAGAGCAGAAAGCACTGATGAAACAGTGTACAGAGAAGAGAACTGAAATGAAACAAGGAAATGGGTGTTGGAGATGTGTTGAATTGAGGTCATGAAGAGAGGTGAATTTTAAGGGTTTCTAGATGCTTCAACAAGAGACAGAATATTCTTATTGAGCCGACTCGTAAAACCACAGGGGATTGCCCAAAAAATGGTTAAAATTTGGCAGGAGATACTCCTCCTAGTTCAAAGGGCAGAGCTTTTCCTATACCCAAACTCCATGCTTCTGCACCAGCAGTTTGCTGAAGCAGTCTGTCCTCCACTGTTTTGCATGGAAAGGATGAAATAATGTTTTGTTTGTTTAGAACTATCTAAAAATTACTCCACATAGCCTTGATGATTGGCAAATGTGGGAAGTGTGAACTGTGCGAGTGCAACCTAAAAAGATGAAGACTTTAAACGGGAAAAATGTATAGTGTTTAGAAAACAGAAACTGTTGATGAAGGTCTACAGAAAATGGCTTTCAGCTTGGATTAGCTTTAATAATGAAGCACATTAACAGTTATTACAAAAGAAATCAAAATATTTAAACACTGTTTTATAGCCTTAGCTCTAAACGTATTACAACACCCTCATAATTAAATTTAAAATGTTGCAGTTGGTAAAAAGCATGTGGTAAAAGAACATATAATTTCTGACAATCATTAGAAAAGTACTTACACAATTCTAAAGATAAATAACTTCCATCCATTATGTTTAGTCCTCTGAAACTTTAAAATGCATGTATTAGAAAACAATCTTTATTTTTCAATTTTTTTCAAATTATCTTTCTGATTCTACAGACCATGAATGTTGCATCCTTAACTGCTGTAAACCAGCTTAATTCCTGTAGTCTCAGGCCATAACCCCTGAGTTTATGAGACATGGGAAGTCTGTAATCATCAACAGATTAGTATAACTGCCACAGTGAAAAAATAACTGATGTCAGTCTTTGAATTTCACTAAACATACCTTTTTTTTTCTCCTCCATCTATGATGTGATGCCTTTGCATATGTTAAAAAAATAATGAGAACAAGAAGATGACATTCTAAACAGACAGCTATATCAACATTTGAATGGGTAAAGAAAAGGAACATTCAAAGTAAACACATTTATCTAAGAAGGTCAGCATTTGATCCATATGAACATAGGTATACAGCTTGAACCCTGAAAAATGGAAATTCACTGTTTTTATTTAAGGATGTATGTCTCTCTACAATGAGAATAAAGTGATGGTATTATTGTTCTCAGATAACGAAACCTGAAGACTGGGAAAAGGACAGCAGAGAAGAGAGATATTATCCATAAATACTGAAAGCAAAAATACTTATGGCTAGATGACAAAACTATTTTCACTGCAAAGAAATGAGTAGATTTACTTCCAGCTAAAAATGGTATTTTAATATGATTCACATCTGAACCACAGAATGTCATTAGATTTTTTTTCATGAAGTGTCTTAAATATTTAAATTCTCACTTCTCAGAAGTTCACACGATTATAGAGCAAGACCAAGAACACCAGGTTACAAACCCATCCTTGACACAACGAAGGATTACAATCCACCCCAGCCTCATGGGGGAAGAAGGGTCAAATGAACAAATAATTTCTGAGTTCAATTTCCCTAATGTGCAAAGTGCAAAAGTGTGTTTTGTCAGTAGCTGCTACAGATGATAGATTTTTAGATTTCATACATTTTCAGAAGGACTTCTACTGCCATGCGGTCTCATTTCTTTACTTAAGACAAGCCATAGCATGTCTTCTAGTCATATCTGAGGACAACCCACAACTGCTACTTTGTCCAGATGTGGAAAGACAGAGTCGTCTCACCTACTGCCAACCATCAAGCATTCCAACTTCACATCGAGGCGACGGCAAGAGACGGGCACCTCCTTAAGGCACTTCATGTTGTCCTAAAATAGGAGGTGCAATAGACGAGAAGAACAGCCCTCTGGAAATGCCTGTCTCTCCTCAGCAAAAGGAGGCCCAGGAGATCAGCTCAGAGCGCACAGGTGTAACTTGAGGTTGCTGAAGTGAGGTGAGGGGCACCCACTTCCAGCCTCGAGGGACAGAGCAACTCTCGGCCGTCCCTCCTGGGCAGGTTAATTTGATAGAAATTACTTTCCCGAATTACTTTCCCGTCCCCTCTCCCCTTTTTTTTTTTTTTTTTTTTTTTTTTTTTCCCATTTCTTTCTTTTTCTACTTCTGTCCGGTGCAGGGGTGGCTTGGCAGCGGCTTCACGCAGCGGGCACGATCTCCAGCCCCGTTCCCCCGGGGAAATCTTCCCGCCTGCCGCAGCCCCGGGGCCGGCCGGAGCAGCCGGAGGGCCGGGGCCGGCCGGAGCAGCCGAAGGGCCGGGGCCGGCCGGAGCAGCCCGAGGGCCGGGGCCGGCCGGAGCAGCCCGAGGGCCGGGGCCGGCCGGAGCAGCCCGAGGGCCGGGGCCGGCCGGAGCAGCCCGAGGGCCGGGGCCGGCCGGAGCAGCCCGAGGGCCGGGGCCGGTCAGCAGCAGTCAGGGGGTGCGGGCCCGGCGTGTCGGCGGCGGCCGCGGGGCCCGGGCGGGCAGAGCCGCGGCTCAGCCCCGCCGTCGCCGGGCGCGGCCAATGAGCGCGGCCGGGGCGGGCTCGGGAGCGGCGCCGCCGGTACTTAGGCTCGCCGGAGGGGCCGGGCAGCCCAGAGCGGCGCGGGAGGAGCAGAGGGGCGGTGGCGGCGACGAGCGCGGGTCGCGTTTCCTCTGCGGCGCCCATGGGGACAGGACGACTTTAAAGGAGTTTGGGGGGGTTCTGGCGCTGGGCGACTACGGGTACGGAGGGGGACGGGAGGGGCCCCCTTGGGCGCTGGGTGCCGGGTGCCGATCGCCTGCTCTTTGCCTGTGCCTTGCGGCTTCCCGGCCGGGCTGCGGGCACCGGGCGGGCAGCGCCGGCCGCTCCGGGGCCGTGCGCTCCTCTAGCCGCCTCCCCCCGCGCAGCGCTGCCCGGTGCGGTTCGGCTCGCACCGGCGGAGGGCGGGCTCGGGACCTCTCAGAGCGGAGACTCCCGGTGCAACTCCGTCCCTCTGCGCGGAGCCGGCGGACGGCGGGGAGGCTCCTCTCGTGGCGCTGGGAGCTGGCACTCCGGAGTCGGGGCTCTGCCCTGCCCTGCACCCCGGGGGTAGGGGGAAGGGTCCGCACTGGGAGTTTCTCGCGGGGAGGGGAGGGATGAGGGCTTCGAGCGGAATTGCTGAAATCTTTTGTGTGTGCCTTGATTTTTTCTTTTTTTTCTTTCGTTCTTTATTTCCTTTCCTCTGCGTGCACTCTCCTTCCCATCTCTTGTTCTGTCTCTGCCCACCCCACCCTCCTTTAGATCCGGCGATTCCTGCCCTCGCCTCGCCCTGTCATTGATGGGAAATCAACTGGATCGCATCACCCACCTGAATTACAGCGAGCTGCCGACCGGGGACCCCTCGGGGATCGAGAAGGACGAGCTGCGCGTCGGGGTGGCTTACTTCTTTTCGGATGAGGAGGAGGACCTGGACGAGCGAGGCCAGCCAGACAAGTACGGCGTGAAGGGCTCCGGCAGCCCTGGGCAGGAGACGCCCACCCACCACCTCCACCACCAGCTGGTGCTGAACGAGACCCAGTTCTCCGCTTTCCGCGGCCAGGAATGCATCTTCTCCAAGGTCAGCAGCGGCCCCCAGGCTGGGGACCTCAGCGTCTACTCGGTGTCAGCCCTGCCCGCCCTCTGCAAGCCCGGGGATCTGCTGGAGCTGCTCTACCTGGGGCCGTCGGAGCACCCGCCGCCGCACTGGGCCGTGTACGTGGGCGGCGGGCAGATCATCCACCTGCACCAGGGGCAGATCCGCCAGGACAGCTTGTACGAGGCGGCCGCGGGCAACGTGGGCCGGGTGGTGAATAGCTGGTACCGCTTCCGCCCGCTGGTGGCGGAGCTGGTGGTGCAGAACGCCTGCGGGCACCTGGGCTTAAAAAGCGACGAGATCTGCTGGACTAACTCCGAGAGCTTCGCCGCCTGGTGCCGCTTCGGGAAACGGGAGTTCAAAGCCGGGGGGGAGCTGCAGGCGGCTGCTGGCACCCAGCACCAGCAGCAGTACTATCTCAAGATCCACTTGGCAGAGAACAAGGTGCATACGGTGAGGTTCCACAGCCTGGAGGATCTAATACGTGAGAAGCGCAGGATCGATGCCAGTGGCAAACTGAGGGTGATCAAAGACCTGGCTATAGTGGACGGGAAAGAATAGGGAGGAGCAGGAGTATGTGGCTATCTTCCTTCTGCCCTGCCCGGGAGACCAGCCTGCCGTAGAGTCAGGAGGCTGCACCCTCCTTCCGTGGGACACGACTGGAAGCAGGATCCATGGCAACATTCCAAAAAAAAAAAAAAAACCAGCATTCTTTACACCCATAGCCAGTATTTTGTTTGGCTTTTAATAGCATTAATGCTGAAAGAGCAAGAGAGGAAGAAAGGGGGGAGGTGCAGGAAGGCTTTTCTCAGAGTATGTGGACAAAGTCTGTCCTGTCAATTGATGTTGACCATTCTAGCAACATGCCAATAAAATTTCAAATTGAAAATTCTTTTTAAATTTTTATTTCATGGCTTTAATCCATGATAAGTTTTAAGCATCTGGGACCGTGGATGGCTAAATGAGATTCTAGCTAATATTTGCCTTGTGGCCGACCAAAAGCATCAGTCGTACTTTGCTAACTGGGAGAGAAAGGGGGTGTTGGGGTGGAGGATAAATACGTGTTTGTTTTCTTTCTCCACACTGCTGCTTCAGCCTGTAACTGCAACCCAAATTTTGTCCCAACCAACTCTGGCAAGCTGTTTACTAGGAAAAAATACTTTCACATTTCTGGTTGAAGTCTATCACATTTAAAATATTTGCTTTTGCTTTCTGTTTGCAGCTCTCTGCTAAATGTCATAATGCAAAAGCTCTTTGCAGCTCTTCTCTCCTCCCACCTTGTTGGTGGGGGTTTTTTTGGGTTGTTTTTTGTTGTTTTTATTTGGGGGGGGGCGGGTTTAAAGTTGGTGAGCAGCTATTTTCTTAAAACTACATTCACTGGTAAAAAGGAAGTGATGTGTTTTGGAGAACAGTATACTCAGAGATCCAGCCACTAGGATTTCATGCTTGAGCTGTGGCTTTTTTACCACTGCTTCGATATCTCTCCATACATAGGTCAACAGAATCCTGCAAGAAGCAGTTTTGAATTCTGCATGTTGCCTCTTTGGAACAGCAATTTATTCCATATTTACAATTCCACTTAAAAAAATAGATGGCCAAGCTCATCTTGCATTTCAAATTCCCAGAAACTAAGAAATCTGTTTGGTGTAAGTTTAGAAATACAAAGCAGCATTTAAAATATGCTTTTTAATGTCATGTGAGCACTGCTTTGCCTGTATTTCAGATCCTGTTCACTCATTGCTTAATTCTAAGTTTGGAAGAGAAAGATCAGAGAATTAAATATTTTTTTAAAAGAGCTAAACAAGTATGGGGCATTCCTTTTTATTATTCTGAGCTGCAAACAACTTGTAATTTTGTCTTTGCATGTTTCAGTGCTGGAAAGAAAATGCATTTGGTTTTGTTCTCTCTTCCCACATCAATGTCAGATGACAGAAGTAATAGCCCTCTTTTGTATATATGTGATACACTCCACCCCCTATCAATATACTGTGTCCCGACTTTTTTTTCCTTTTTTTTTGTATTAAACAATCTTATGAGCAACCTTGTTGCAACAGTAATTTCATTTCTACAAAGCCTTCTCCTACTATAGCTGAAGCTGTGAGGGTGGAGTGTACTTCATTATAATAAAAGTGTTAACATAAATATCTTTGAGAAAAAACAAACAAAACCCTGTATCCCTAAAACTGCACCTCTTCAGTGAAGGTCATCTAATTTGCTTTGTCCTTTCTCATACATGTGGCAAAATTATGTGGAAACAGGCAGTGTTACTTTTATCACTTTGCCTAAAGTACCTTGTTTAGTACAATTCAGGGTAAAAATGTGAATTGTAATTACTGTTGAATTCAAACCACAACATAATTTTTAATAAATGTGTCATATTTTAGCTTTATATAGGCAGCAGTGGCTGTCTGCAGATGTTAACTTTTTCCATAACATGAACAGAATCTTCTGCCTAGTGTTTGTGTATCTTATTGTTGCACATTAGATTACCTAAATTGTTAGAACTGATTTCCCTGTACCACTTGGTGGGAGCACTGTGGGATTGCAGAACAGCATTGGTTTTACAACAAGGCACTTACAAAGCATTAAAAACTGACAAGAGAAGGAAAGGTGGCCAAAAGCAATTTATTTTAATTTTTTTCCATATTCAAAATATGCATTAGAGACCTGAGGTTGCAAGAGGCAGGGAGAATTAAATGAAAAGGGTATAAGTACCAGAATATTTATGAATGAAGGCAAGAAAAATAGAGTCATAGTATTAATTTTGATTTCTGGAATGCTTTTTCTTCAAATTGCTGTTAGATTAATAACGGGATTAGACAGAGGTTCCTTGGAAGAACAGAATTTTATGTCCTCACATACTAAATTTAAGGTTTTCATTGTGCTTTCTAAGTACTCTTTCACTCTAAACCTCATTTTAACTTCATATTTTTTTACAATGATTACTAACCTGGTTCATAAACATGACGGTTTTCCTTGTCTTACCCAGATAGATGCAGAATGGTATTTTGTAATACATAAAAGAAATGACAGAAGCTAGTGTATGCTTATTTATTTAAGCTGTGTCAGGGACCTTTGTCATCACTCTGAATTTGTACAACAGTGTAAAGCCTTAGTCCTTTGCATAAGAACTGGAGAAAATATATTGGAAATATATTAACCTGATGTTAACCTAGGATATAGTATTGCCATGACTGTGTTCAAGTAGCAGTCTGTAATTAGGAACAAGGGTACCCATGCAGTTTCTTTTACTTTTCTTTAGCTAGATTTCAGTCCAGAGCTACTGGCAGCAATCTGGTCCTGATTAACAGCACATTGAAGTTAATGGCTCTTGCTGACCAGTGAACTTTGGATCAGATTGTTAGGAGGTGGTTAAAATTTGTGGAGCTTGAAGAAGAGTGAGATTTAAGAAGACACTTCAGAGACCAGGAGGGCCACCTTTCTGAGATGGGAGATCATGGACGCAGGCAACACAGAAAATACTGGAAAAAAACAGACAAGTTCTGAAAGAAGCAGTGTTTACCTGACATGGCAGTAGGAAATCTGGTAAAAAGACTGAATGAAAAGTGGATCTAAAGTTGTTCAGTGCCTTGAAACAAGAATTGGAAGGCAGGGAGCAGTCACCTGCAAGAAAGGCAATGATGCTAATGACTGACAGGTAAAAAATGTAATTGATTGTATTCATCATTCAGGATTAGTGGGCCTGGCAGAGTTAACATTTCCATCTCCAGCACTAAAGATATTGACAAATTATATCTATGTAATCTGTTTTCATTCTTTGGTCTAGCTACCTAGAGTAAATATTTACATCTCATTCATTGCTCTTGAAGTACTGACTTGTAATATTACAGCAATGTCAAGATACTTCGCAGTCTTTCTTCTGTGTCATGTTTCAAGCTTTCTGTTAGCTATTTGAGTAACAGTTCTGTAGAATTTCTTTTGCTAAGATATGATTTCCTTTCGAAATGCAATCTTTTGAACTGCTTTGAGACTTAACATTTTATTAAAAATTCAATTCATGTCCTCTAGAAACACAGAGAGCGTTTTTGAAATGTTTTCCTGTCATGACCAGAATGTTTACTGCTTATTGGCTGTGCAGATTGGGAGAGGACTCTAAGGATGGGTAGCAAAATAGGTTGTGCTACTGTCAGATTTTGTATCCATCCTCATATTATGTCTCCAGATGATTTTGTTTTAATTTTTTAGGATTCTTTTTATCCTTTCAAGTGTTAACAGTTGTATAAAATGAAAAAAAAAAAAAAAAAAAAAAACCCACAACCAAAAAAAAACCCAAAAAACCCACCCTCATAACATGCTTTTTATGGCAATATGCAATATGATCTGTATAGTGGATTTCAGGTTAAAAGCAGGGTACAAGACATGGCCTTTCAGGTGTGACAAGAAGAGGCCCTTGGTCTGTGCTAGAATGTGCACATTCTTAATTATCTTGCCTCATTTCACTTAAGTGTTTCATATTCAGGTAAGTAATGTGCAAAACTGCCAGAGTTTATAGACCTGTTTATGCAATGTATTGAGTGTCTGTAACTCCAGCTGTGTTTGCTGGAGTTGAGGGAATGCTGTCTCACACAGAGCATCACAGGGATCAGGTGCTTCAGCCTGCCAAGCTCCCCACCCTCTGTCTGCAGCCACAGAGGAAGTAACGGTCTGGGGAAGCTACTGCAAGTTTCAAGATTTAGTTATTTTCTGTTATAACTGTAGTTATTACACTACTACAGTAGTGTATGGACAATATCCTGCCCATAATTATACTTGGATGTGACTAAAACATTTTTTGCGGTGTTTATGGTGTGAAAACACTCTGCTTCCTGCTTTATAACCCAGGAGAAAGATAGACGTCCCAGTGCCAAAGACATAACCCAGAAATACTTACGGAGGTATGACTGGGCTACGATGCTGAGGGAGTTTCACTGCAGAATTAAGGTCTGAAGGATAATATTACAGGACTAGAGTGTGATCAAGTGCTGCTGTTAGTCTGAGTGTCAGTGTTTCCATGGCAAGTGTGGAATTAATTTGCTTACCTTACTATTATGAAATATTTAACTTTTCTGTCCTATGAGTTCAAATTTGATATGTGAAGCTGCCCTATGTTCCTGGATCTTCTCAATATTACTTTGATCTGTCAAGAGTTTTTTACAAGTTTATTGTCAAGAAAATTAATGAAAGTGCAGATACTTTACTGAACTGCTAGTAAATCAAAAAGAGAGTAGTGTAGATGTTAGGTTGAAAAAAGGGAATGAACTAAGCATCTTCTGTTACTGGGTATATCCACAGATTTCTTCCAGATTATATAGATATAATCTGTACAGATATAAACTGCCAGTGCTGTATTTTTCTAAAGTGGTTGTGGATTCTGCATTCTCTCTTTTGCATAATACTGCTATTTGTCTAAATAATCCAAATTCCCAGTAAAGTTCTATTTTTTTATATTGAAATTCCATTGAAGTTAACAGTTACTTTATTCATTTTTGCCTTTGAGAAATAAACTAGAACTTTTTTGTTAATGGATTTATAATTGAGCAGCTCATAATATGCACTTTAATTTCTTAATTTTAAATATTTTTGCATCAAGCACAAATGTATTTAAGTTGATGTGTCCAGAAGTATGATAGAACTTCCATTAGCAGTGTCCATTCAGATTATGTTTTTTACTTTTTTTTTTAATATTTTAATTACAGAACCTTGAGACATTTCTGATTCTGTGGATGAGGCATATATGTAAAACTTCAGGATCAGGATTTTTAAAATAAAAGAATTCTCCCCTTCATGTGGCATTAACTTTGGGGTAAAATCAAGGAGTCAGGATCAAGATTTCAGCAGCAACCTCCTATGGAATTCAATGGAAGGCTCGTGTGTGATATCTACCATAAGGGCCTTAAATACATTTTCTTACTTGTACATATAGTAATCATCTATGCAAATTGGCATTTTCCTAGGTAAAGTGGGTTAATGCTTTTCAAACATCCCTTGGACTTTCTCTTGTGTGTCTGTGTGGGTGCACATGTTGGGTACAAATAAAAAATTGGAGTTTAGTGCTGTAGAGCCAATATCTCCAGCTATTTTGACAGGTACTCAGGTGGAATTTGGAACCAGTGTGGCTACAGCAGGAAAGGGTGGAAAAATTTGCAGTTAAAACTTCAGGCTGTTCAAGGAAGATATTCAGAGCTAAGGTTGAAATTCCATTCTTTCGCTTCTCCAAGGTGCAAGAGGGTGAGTAACTGTGCACCCCTCACACATAAAATCATTCACTCTTTGGAGATCCATGCTACTGCCTAGGCAAAATAGGTGAGTAAAATATGCAGTGTCTCATCAGCCTTAAGAAGCAAACAATTTTTCACAGTTTAAACACTATTTGGATACAGTGTGGTATTGGCAATGCATTTTGAAAAGTCCCATTTTTAAGCTGATAAAATAAACAGCATAATGTTTATAAATGGGAACCCTCAATAAGCCTTCTTGTTAATCTCTATACAGCAGAGATAAGAGCTTGTTCCCGGTTTGTGTAAATAAAAGAGTAACCCTGATATCATGGGGTAGAATTTGGAAATAAATGAAACAATCCGACTTCAGATTTAGTTCTGATGTGACAACATCACTACTGCAGGTAAATAAATGGCAGATGCCTAACAGTGTGAATAAATACGAACTTCTGTATTGTGACACTTCTTCACAACAGAGTATTTTATGCCACAGAAGGAATATTCCTTATATGTTATTCAATATGAGTAAACATACCACAATCTGGTTTTAAAACAGATCTTTTCTTCCATATGTTCCTATTGTTTCCATATGCCCTTTCAGTCAGCTGAAAGCAATATAAAAACTAAGCCAGAAAAATATACTAATTGATTGTAAATATTTAGGCAGAAATTTATATGCATATTGAGACATAACTAATAGATGTACTTGTATATACATACAGATTTGCATACTGTGTGTTATGCATTTACACACACAAGTCTTGACTATTTTGTTATTATTGGTAACAAATGTCAGTCATTTCAGTATGTATATTATCTGTGTAACAGATGGGTACCCAAGACTTTGCTGGCAGGATTTTAGCACTGTTCAAATATTTGTTCTTTAGGGTACGCCATGGTCTTCAGACATCAAGAGAAATGAGTTAAATAATTTGAGGTTTGACATATTGCTACTTAGTGGAGGAAAAATATCAAGAAACACTACACTTTGCAATAATGAAGTATCCTTTTAGAATGAACTATGCTGCTACTGACTTGTGTATTTATAAATAAAAGAATGATCCAATGAAGAATCCATCTATCTCTTTGGCATCTTTACATGGATAACGCCACAAGGGGGGTTTTTTCCTAATTCAAATGCTCTTCCATTCAGTGTAATAGTTTGGAATCGTATCACTGAAGTTAGTAGTGTTGTTCAGACATGCTCAACTATTGTGTAAGTGATCTAAAGTAAAGAAATGACTGGCATTGATATTTCTTGATTTTTCTCATCTTCCTTTGAGTTGATAAGTTTATTTCAAAGGCTAAATGGTGTGACTTTGAAAAACAGTTACTACTGATTGGACACTCTCCATTGAATCCATTAGTGATTTTTCACCAGAGTTATTTGGACCACAGTTAGGCTTATACTAACCTTTTTAGAAACTTTTCTTAATGGATAGAGGATGAAAATCACCTCTGTCTGAAGAGTGGTTTTTGTGGACTGGATTGCTGAGAGTTCTAGTTCTGAAAAGAGAAAAGAGAAATTTTCATTTCAAGAAATAGAATAGCCCTGTTATTCTGTGTCCTCATCCACAAAGTTTTTGTTGCTCCTGGTGAAAGACTATGGATCTTTTACCTATCCAAAATTCTTTGTCCTCATCAAAGTACCTGTGGATGATATGAGGCCCTTTTCCATGCACAAGCCTATGTTACATAGATTATCAGAACTAAATTCTTGCCCAGATATTTCTGTCATTTCCAGAGGCTGTGGAAAGTAAGGAAATTCACTTATTTATCAAGCTGAAGCCCTTTAATAAAATTATTTTATTGAAATAAATAAATATATTGCTACTAAACGTCAATGCAGTCTAACAGATCATTGACCACCAATGCTGGTAGTTAAAACATTGGACAGAGCATCAGCAACAGCTTCTGTTAAGAAATTTAGATTGCATGTTAAGGTATGACTTCACTGACAGAAGTACCTTAAATGAATGAAAGGACCTATTTATGTTTATCAGTGACTATATGATACAGCTGTTAATGTGCCAGAGCCTACTTTAACTTTCAAATCAGACATGATACATGATATGCCAGCCTACCTGTCAGGCTTTCTGGATTAGTATTTCCAGCCTGTTCTGATTTCACACCATTGATTCTTCAGTTAGGGGTAATCAAGGGTCATTAACAGTGAAAAGTTCACTTTAATTGACCCATCTACCCATTTTAATTATAGCAATATAAAAGAGTGTCAGGTGTTAGACCCCTACATGAAGGGTTAGTTAATATGCAGATTCATCCTGCCAGTAATACTGCCTGGATCCCCTAAGGGCTGTAGAAGAGTTTCCTAGTTTATCTCTCAAGCTGAAGAAACAGGGAAAAAAGAGTGGTCGGGAAAAAAAAAAAAAAGGTTCTAAAAAGAAAAGTCACACTCAGCAGAAATCTTGGGCTGTTCTTTTGTATTTGTGCTTTGTGTACAGATAGAAACATGTGCAGATAAAACTTCTCTGTGTTAGAAGCACCAATTATAGAAATGATACCCTTTAAATTTTGCCATGGTAGAAGCATGCATACGTACACTGAATAAAGAGGATCATCTTTTGCTTTTTCCTTTCACAGCATGCTAGCAATTTTTCTTAATCTGTAGGAACCCAAAGTTCACTGTCTGCTGATAAGGTACCCCAAGAGCAATAGAAATGTCAAGTTTTTGCATACTGCAAGAGATCTCATTACTGAAAATGGATCTTCAATTTCATTCTCCTGAAAGCCTTAATCTCCTACATACCTTTGAACTTTTAATGACTTTCCTAAGAATAATGTTCAAGGTAAAGAGAAAGGAAATAAAGTAGAAACAAAAAAGTGTCAGAGAAAGAATTTGTTTCATGTTCATCTATGGACTGTCATATTTTTCTTTTTTCCTTGGGATAGGAATAAGATTCCTGTTGGTATTTAGGGAAATGTTTGGTTAGCAACCTTCATAGACTTAGAAAAAAAAAATAAAATAAAGGTGTGCTTTACTGAAACAAACAATGCTAAGGACAAGGAATACAGATCATTTCAAGTATAAAAGAGTTGCTATATTGGCAGGAAGACTCAATTCATGTTCTTTAACTATTTCAGTATTTATATGAACTAGTTCTAGACTGAATAGCTCAAAAATATGAAAGAGTTGTTTGTTGGTTTTGTTCACAATGTTCAGTGTTTTACAAATATGACTAGTCATTTGTGATACCTCAGCTTCTCAGAATTTCACTGAAGACCTGTCAAACTGGTTATTTTTTCAAAATATTGTCAAACTTCTGCCTCCTGAAAATAAAGCCCCCAAGCAGACTCCAGTTAGAAACTGAACACTAAAGACTGATTATGTGGAGCTTGGAAAATATTACTCACGTATTTAAAAATGCTATCATTTATGTCAAATAAATGTTATAAAGCATAGAATTCAATATTTTATCTTACTAAATATTAAATATATTAGGAATTTTAAACATACAAGTTATTATAGTGTACTACCTGTAAAAAAAAGGTAACTGCTAAGCAGTTTATCTTAAAAATTAACCCTCTATATCTTGAATGCAAGATGTAAATCATGAAAATGTATTCTTTAAATCTGATTTATGAACTAATCTACTCCTTCTGGGTGCAGTTTCCATTATCACACTATTAAATGTGTCTATGAAGACCACTGCTTGCAGGATATTTTTTTTTTTTTTTTTTTTTTTAACTTTTGCAGAAGAATGGCTCTGTGTGATCACAGCTAACCCCTACAAGGATACTGGCATCTCTATTATCTGTACATTGAGTGTGATCATTAACTGCTAGCCAGGAAGACAGCAGTAAAAAAAATCAATAAAACTTTGGTCAGAGAAAAAATAAGCCAGGGGGATAGCTGTGGGAATGATCCTTCTACAAATGACATTTTGTCCAGCTTCTGAGTGGGGCAATGCATGATGCAAATGCATCAGAGAGTGGAGATAAAAATCAATTCTAAGACTTACCAGACATTAAAAATAGTGTTAGAAATGACACAGTGGAACACATAATGGACCTTCCACCAGGACCTGTAATAACATATGAAACTGACAAATTATCACCAATGGAATGATATTTAGAAATGCCCTTGCCATTCCCATGGTGTCATTGTCACCAGGTGATGTGAATATAAAACATGCCAATCAACCTAGCTCTCATCTAGTTGCTGAGAAGCACCCCGTCTTCTCTCAGACTTTGGTGAAATGCAGTGTTGCTACATAAATATCTGATTCACCTGATTTCAATTATCAGTGTTGACTTAGGCTTTTTCAGTAGTTAATGGGAATGGGATGTCCAAGTTAAGTCATTCTCTGAAGATGCCTGGATCTCCAGTGGGTTCAGGGAATCTTTAACATAGCTATGATCTTAGTTTAGCATAGCTATAATCTTAGTCTAGATATTGGAGTGAAGTGGGATAAAAAAACACTGAAAGGCTTGATCTCCCCTCCTCCTCCAGTTTTTCATGAAAAAGTTGTACATACAGCCTAAGTTACTCATCTGGACCGTGCTCAGAGGACATCCTCTAACAGCACCTATGTAATAAAGTCATACACTGCAAATGCCTTTCTCTCTCCCTATTCAGTGTTTACACAACAAAGATTAACTGCTGGAGTAGCTCACAAAGATGAGAGTGACTTAGAAAAAAATGTCCTGAAACTACATGCTTTATTCTCTGCCAAACCAATAAATCTTGGTTTACTGAGTTGGAGAATGCTGTATGATCCCAAAACAATGACAGTCTGAGATAGATTATAGATAATAGATAAATTAAACAAACATCAAATGACATAGAAATTATGTTGAATTTAAGAATTTTAAAAGGTCTGCTGAATCATTTGCCCAATTCTAATCTCATAGAGGGAGAGAGAGGAGAAAACTGCTGCCCTCTAGTAAGTTTGCAGAACTCAGACAATTATTTTAAGGATTTCCCAGGAACTGATTGCCAGAGCATCTGGACATCTTACAATAAATTAAAAGCAAATATTAATTACACAACTATCCATTCAGACGGCTCAATGCACTTTAGCTGCCATTTATTTGTCTCACAAAGGACCAACATACTGACATGTTAGTTAATTGAATGCTTGATTGAACAAGTAAACCTTACACTACACTACAGCCTGCCAAATTTAAATTCTGGTGGCCTGCCAGAGAAATAGTTTTTCACTGTGAGAACCTAGCACTGATATCTTAGAAAATGCTAATCTGATGGTTCATTCTATGAGATTATAATTTTTCTGAGGTGATACAATGTGAGAAATGTTCTAATGTATATAATGTAATGATATGAGATGATTTCCATAACACTTGAAGTTTTAAATATTGTTAATGCAATCTTCAAGAATGTATGAGAAAAAAATTTCAGCACATATTTATAAAATCCTGTTTTATGCTAATTACAGCAGATTCTGTTGAAAAAGAAAAAAGAACAGATACATTTTGTATTTGCTGAAAAATCTCAGGAGATTATTGGCATTGGTTTTACCTTAATCTCAGGTAGCATACATGGAGATGGAGAAGACATGGACAAATAATACAGATTACATTTGAAAGGATGCTTTGTGGTAGGAAAGAGAAGCCCATAGTCTTCTAGAATATTACTTAGGTAGCCTTACTAGTAAAGACTTTCTTATGCTCTGTATTTCTATAGATGACAGGATGTCCAGTCAGCCATATATATATTCACTTGTCTTCATCAAAACTTGGTTGGATAATGTTAATGATAGTCAGTACAGCAAGAAGACAGCAGCTTGCTTTCAGGAGACTGAAGTGTAAGAAATTAATGTAACCACTTGTGATTGAGTTAGCACACTTTAAGATTAATAACTTACCTTAACTGTTACTCAAAGCAATGACAAAAATTATTTGAAAGTGATGTAAGACCTTTTACCAGAGCTCTGAGAAATCTCAGATTCTAAAGCTGAGGTCCTGATGTTAAGCTAATGTAACCTGAAGAAAGATGAAATTAGGACAATTAAAGGCAGGCAGAAGACTCAAGTTTGATACCAGCAATAACACCGTAATTCCTCAAGTGATTAATTGCTGTATTTTGCTCATATGTTCAATAATTTATTCATTAACCAGATTCTTGCTTAGTCATTTGCAAACAGAGGAAGTAGTTTGTTTTTCTGTAGCACATAGGGTAGTTCACTTTCTTACATCATCTGCAAAGTTTTATTTAAAAGAATTCATGCAGCTCCCACAGTCTCCTCTGCTTCATCCCTGTGACGTGGATTATTGGAGATATCTGTGGCTCATGAGGGTATGGTGCACAAAGAGTAGATGTTCTGTGAAATCTATTTACATATAGCAAAAAGACTAACTTTTTTGAGGATTGGACATGGGTATTCTAGTGATTCCACTCTTATGGCTGAAAATCAGTTCACTAGCTAGGGACTTGTCATTGAAAAGTGCTATAAGAAGTCCATCTTTCAGGGTTTGAAACTGCCAGTTTCTATTAAATGCAACGTCAAATTCATTTCCACATTTGTGTCTAGTACTTCTAAACTAATTGCCTTCCTGTCCTCAAAGTTACATTAGCTGTTGCTTTTCTTCAAAGGAAAGATAATCTTATATGATTTGATGGCAATGCCATTTCATATTCCGTCCACACAAATCTCTTTGACAAGACTGGTGACCTGCGGGTGAGTGCTCAGGCAGCAGGTGGTAAACCATTTGTCCTCCTTGTCATGTTCTTAGATCAACACATTCTGCTCACAGAAGTGGAGAAAAAGGCCACAAACTTTCAAAAACAGTCTTGCTTTGTAAAATCACAGAAACAGTAACATTTTTGTCTCTTCTAAAGCAGAACAGCTGTTATTTATCAGGTACTTTGTTCTTTGTCTGGCAGTCCCTTATAGACAATTCCTTATAATATATAATTATAACATACAATATGTGTATTGTACTATATATTATATATAATGCTTGATATGTTTGACATCCTGCCTTTCCCCACTGCCATGCAGCTTTGAACCTGATGAAAATGCAATTAAAAATGTTTTTTGCTACAACTTGGTAAGTGCAATTTTGAGCCAGGCCTGAATGGTTACAGAACTAATTCTGATATGGACAGTATTTCCTGTGCTCTTTTGTCCATCAGCATTCCAACTTGCCGCACCTGTACAGTCATTCACCCCCAGTAAAGTGTGATGGATGCAAAATTTTTGTCACTGTGCAGGGAATCACAGAAAATTCAGTAGCATTAAAAAAAAGGATTATGTTCTTGCCTTCAGTTATAACATCATCCTCGAAGGCAAATGTCCTATATTCCTGGACCTTTTCCCAGTTCTGTTCAATACATACAAGTAAGAAACAATTGAATAAAATACATGGACATCATCTGGAGCCGTAATCAGAACCCAAGGCTGCCTGTAGAAGCTGGAAGAGTTCAAGCCAAAGCCCATCAAAGTCAATAGACACTCTTTCATCTGTTTCAAAAGGTTTTGAATGAGGGCCAGACTTGCTTCTGAAGCTCTCTCTAGACTTAATTTGTTCATGGCTATAGTCTGCCTGTAGTTGCCATGGCACAGAACATGAAACTACTTAAAATGAGGAAGATATTGAAGTGCTAATGCTGCACAGTTCAAAGTATCAAAGGCGAATTTAAGTAATAAAAAATTCTAGCTACCTCTCTGCAAGTTCTTTTCTTCACTTCCTGATTTCTCAGTATTGAATTTTAGTTCATAGCTAACCAATGCAAGACAATGACAGGAACCATTTGTATATCCTTACTTCACTGCTCAACTGTACTTTTTTCAAGTTTATTGTGATGGTATATGCTCTGATTGATCAGATGCCATAAATCACTTTATCAAGTCCCATCAAGTAATGACATTTCCTATCTAGAAAGACAGATGAATAAAGGATACCCAGCTTTAAAACTGATACACAGAAATCTTAAATGCTCCTTTCATGAATTTCTGAGTTGACTGAAAGAAGGAGGCAGGAGGGAGAGAAGTGAGAAGCAGAGTAACTGTAACTTATATGCTACACAATCCTGAAGTTTTTCTCGGTAGAGCTGGTGTAATAACAATATTAGTTCTAATGAAGAGACCAAAATTACTGAAGGATTTGAAACTTTATGGATTTTTGGGACCAAATAACATCAGACACTGTTTCCTACTGATACCTTTTTTTTCATGTGATGATATTAACACTGAAGATTCACTTTTGCCTTTTAAGTTTGCCAAGGTTGCTTAATTTCTCCTTCTCTGTGTGCATGTGTATGATTTCTTATCTTTATGTTCTAGAGGACTCTAAAAGGGAAAACTCCAACCAAACAAAAAAAGGGGCTTGCTGTAAAAATAAGCCTGACATTTGTCTTGACCCTTGGGTAGATTGTTCCAAGGCTGCCTTAGCATACTGAAGTACTGATATCAACAGCAAATGAAAAAACAATCCAAACCAAGCTCTTTGCCCTACCTTCCCCACCCTGTCTTGACATCCATTTTTTTGTTCCCAAGGTCTACAGCTTTTCCTGCTCATGTCCAACAGATCAGAGAGGCATCTAGTGGACAAATAAAGGAATTTTTAATAAAGTTGCTACTCGGGAGCTCTTGCCTGTCCTCAACTCTTATAGGCTACCTCAGACACTGACGGCAGATGAGAATCAGGCAGCAGTCGGTAAAGTGGTTGTTGGAGAAAATAAAGAGGGAAATTTAATCCTGTCTTCTGCTGCAGAAAAACAGTGCACTCTCTCAGGGTCATTTTAAAGTTAATGTCAGCTGAAAAATTGAGCATGTCTATATCAGCCACTGTAGAGTACTGAGAATTAGAGTCTTAGCCTGACCATAACAATTATTCATGGTGATACCAACGGCTTAATACAAATTTTATATATCCATGTAACTGAAAGTTAGAAACTATTCAGGGCAGGAAGATAAAAGTCTTAGGAATTTCTTTTCAGTTTCCCTCTGAAGGTACACAATGCAAATCAACAAATAAGCACTAGACACTTCCCTAGGTTATTAGTTTTTATGCTTTGTCCAACTGTATTCTATAAACTGGATTTCCTCTTCCTTTAATCAATGAACTTTTGAGTCTGTAAATGGAGTTTAAAATTTTAAATTTTAAAAGCCAAATTTTATATTATCTGCATTTATTTTGGATGCATTTTTTTTTCTTACTAGATTAATCGATGTATTTTTCTAACTCACTAAGGCATCGTTTTACAGTGACCAACACCAGAGGCTGTAAGAGAATATGCAGATATTTATCTTATTTTCTTCCAATTAAAAAAAAAGGCACAATATCCTCTCCACAACATTAATTACTATTGATTATAATACCAAACACTCTGGAGAACCTAAAAACACCCATTTCCTCTTTCTTTTCTATCAAATTCCTGTCTCAGCATTTACCATTTTTTTTATATCCCACCTCCATTTCTCATGTAAAATCAATTCTTGTTCTATGAGACAAGAATTTCCCAATCTACTTTCCCAATCTACTTTTGATATATTACTAATGATTTTCTATCTTAATTTTTTCACCATGCTAAGGAAGGGAAACACTGTGGTTCTATTATGAGATTTTATAGGCCTAATTTTTATGTCTTCTGAGTCCTTCCATTTAGTAAAACTTTTCTTGTGCCTTCAGTATACCTGATACAAGGCTCCAAATATTGCTTGCTAATTTCAGACACAGGTATGTAGAAAGACATTGTAAACTTCCCTGTATACTCTGTTGTTGGAGTCCAGGGCATTCCTTTGGTTGCCCTGGAGGGTCAGGGACCTGGGCAGGGGGGTCTGGGACCCCAGCCCAGAGCCCAGAGCTCAGAGAGACACTGGATTTGATTTCAGTCCATGGGAGAGGCTTCTTGCACTGCAGGAAGCATTGCAGGCCACAAGAGTGTAAAAAATAGTAGTTTAGAATATCACAGGGTGAAAAAAACAGTGAGTTTGGGATTCTTGGCATTGAAGTGAATGGGGGAAGATGGAGAATTTAGGGCGTTGTCCCTTTCTTCTTCCTTCTTGTTCCCTCACTCCATTTCTGCAGTGACGTTGGCACAAAGTAGTTAGTGAGGATTGGGTCAGAGTAAAGATGACCTTTCTAGTAATAGTGATAGACATTGGTAATAAATAGTAAATAAAGAATACGTAGCAATTAGTATAAAAGATAAGGACAGCCCAGAGACAGGAGGAGTCACCAGATGTCCGAGCCGTGGCAAACATCTTTTGGACACTGAGAAAATTGTAAGATAAGAACTAATAAACAAAGCATGTAACCCTGAAGACTCCATCTTTTCCTGCGTTTGGCACAGAGCTTTGCAGAGGGCCAGAACTCTAAAACCACCTGAATGCCGGGGAATTTAAGCTCCTGAAAAGGAGCCCCCGACAACTGCCGTCCCTGGGATGGGCAGAAACAACTCACCGTCCCTGAGATGGGACCGAAACAACTGGCACCCCAGATGGGACAGAAACACTCTGTTATTTTTTTATGCCTCTTAATATCTTCCTTGGTTTAAAAGCAAGTTTGATTCCTTAAAGCAAATTTCTTATAACTCTTAGATTCTTAAGATAATTATTAAGATTCCTCCCAGGTTTTACTTTTCTCCTATAAATTATAAAGACTTTTGTCAGGACTTCCACAGTATCTGACACAAATTTAAGGTCAGTAAGAAAAGGACAGATTAAGTGTTTTGGAGAAGTATCTTACACACTCTAAGCGAATTATTTCTTTGGCCTCAGAGTCTATCTGCCACATCATGTTGTAAAACTTTAAACTCAAAAATGGAGCAAAGTACAGATCAACTTTCAAATTGTTTCCAGATAAAGATTTTTTTTTTCTTCCATAGCAGTTCATCAAAATATTTTGAAGTTCCATTTTCAGAGGAAAGCAATAAATGAATTGCAAGTTTTCAATTATTAAATGTTTAAATAAGCTGTTTGGCCTCAATCCCTAATGACTGCAATAATTCAGTCTTACAGAGCAATTAAAATATTAAAAACTCATAGGTAAGAGTGCAGCAAGCTTGCCACATTAATTTGAAAGATTCTCTGTGATCACCTGTGTAACACTCTACCAGATCTACAGCAAAACCCTCTGAAATGTCATGTTTTTTTGTTTGCGAAACATTACATAATTTTATTATCTGCTGTCAGTTTCTTCCATGTTTCTCTGCCTCCCAAGATTGCAACCAAAATTTTTACTTGCTGCTTCTTTTGATCTAGGCTGGTCTTCTACAGATTCATTTAAGCCGATGAGTTTTTATTTTCTTCTTTCAAATACTGACCTGGTGTTGATACATATGTGGATTATCCTGTGGCCCTCTGAGGGAGCGGGCTGGCCATGAGAAAAATACAGCATAAGTTTTGAACTGTCATTAAACAGGTTTGCTGAGAAAAATGGAGCAAAGGTGCTCCTTTACTACAGTAAATGTGAACAATGTAACTGTAACTAATGATACTGACTGGCACAATGGGGCACTCAGTGTGCTGACAAAGAAGGAAAAGCACAACCTTGGCCAGTTCTGCGCATGTGAGTTTACAGAAAACCCCACCCAGTGCTGGTAAAGGAGTGACATAGAGTCACTGTTTTGTTCTTTTCCACTTTTCCTGTTATTTTGTCTGCTCCTCTGTTGATGATCCATAGGGCCACCTCTCCAGGTATTCAGGATATCTACAGCAATCCCACCAACCAGGAATAGATGTGCAGCTGCAATTAATTTCGTCTTTCTTTGTCAGACAGGGCTAGAGATGTGATGCCAAATAAAGATATTATAAGACCCCTTGCTTGTTGAGAAGTGGCCAAGCTCATATTAGAAGTGTGTAATGACTTTTTCATTACACTTATAGACCGCCAGAAAGCTACAGACTCTCCACAGCAGATTTCTGAAGTTCTCAGGCTCCAAACACATGGTAAAAATCGTGCATATATTCCAGAGAGAACATTCCACATTTTGTCCCTGCAAAACACCTTAACAAACAGCACATTATGATCCTTATGTACCACACTGATAAAACTTCCCATTCAATTTAACCTTCGAAACATCCTCCCTGTTTCTCCCCCCAGATATAATTTGTGAGTTCAGCGGGGAATATCATTATTGAACAATGGGTGTTTCTCAGAAAAAGGACGACACAGTGAGCTTGGAGAATAAGCAGCTTTTGAGTTTTCTGTCACTAAAGCACCCTTATAAATTCACTTGAACTCTGATGAGAAAAAGACAGACACATTCAAGAGGAGTAAGACCATGTGAGTCACAAGGAGCATTTATTCCCTAAAAAAAGTGAGACAGAAAACAGTTCTTTTACTCTATCATTAGTAGGGGTTCAAAATGCTGGTGGTGCTGGCAAGGACATAACTGCCTGCTAAAAACCTTAAGGGGAGAATAATCTAGTCTTGCCTCAGACATGAAAACATTAACATTTCAGAAGCAGCATCACTGTGTGATTTCAGTCTAAAAATTATTTCAAGGAGAGTGCTAGTGTCAAACAGCTGGTACGAATAGACAAGTGGCTTACAAGTGTTTCTAAAGCTTGCTCTTTTTTATTCTTTTTTCTCTTCTTCTGAATTCTTAGGGAAACATATTCTGTGTCCATCTAACATGTAATTATCACTAAACTGACTGGCAATTAAATCAGGCTGTCTTAAACTTAAAAACCTGTTAAATAAATAAATAAAAACATGGTCTTCCAAAGAGCAAATTGACAGCACAAGAATAATGTGTAATTCAGTCATTAGGGAGGTAAATAGAAGTAGGACTTTATTTTATAAAGATTTGTTGTGATCAGCATTATCCACAATTACACAGTAAGTTTATTTAAAAGCCGTAATGGCACAAGTAATAATGGCTACAGAATTGGAAAGCTCAGAACACAACATGCAAAAGCTGACAACTTACATTTATGCTTTAGTGGGAGTGATGCTGTCAGAGGTAGTGGCTAAAAAGCTGTTAGGAGAGCGTGTGAGCTCTCTACACACAGGCTGAACATCACTAAAATGTGACATTCCTGTCTCCAGTCATTGAATCTGGTGTAGGTAAAATGTTTCCCTGTCAGCAGAGGAATTGGTTTGTGTTTTCACTGAAGTTAAAGTATATGCCAAGCTGTGGAAGTTTGTAATGTTCAACACTGACTTCCTTTGTACTTTGTTCATCCATCTGTGCTCAGAGAACTGCCCATTTGGGGAGTTATGCAGTTCTTGTTTTTCCATGCAAGTGTCAACCCTGATCTGCTGCCAGAACATTTAGAGGGCTGAATGGGGCTCAGAAAGTGAGCTCAGAAAGAGAGGTTTATAGAGATAGCTCTAAGTCATGAAGGAAGAATTAGGCAGAAACATTATTCAGTGCAGGATTTTAATATCTGGCCTATGAAGATGTTAAATAACAGTTGCAGACTGTGAAGAAAATGGAAAATCTACATATTCTGTAAATCCATAAGGCATCAGTGAGACAATAATGTCTGTAAAATCATTATTGTAACTATTTTCCACATCATCCCTCCCAGTCTGATGTGAGAAGGCAGACTGATGGGTGAGAGTCACAAACATCAGGACCTGTGGGAAGCATCTTACACTGGCCACTACCAATGGCTCTGAGTGTGGAGAGATCCACGACTTCTAGAGACTGAGTTTTCATATTGGTTGCAAAGAGGGTTTCTGCATCTCCCATGAAAATAATTCAACAGATATGTCTCTGTTTAAACACTCCAAGACTTTGAAATATCCTTGGCAGGCCAGTAGGGAATGACATCTCAGTGTTTTTCTTCCAGACTTGAATTCTGTCTGCAGAAATTAAAGGGAAAACAATTATATGGGGAGTTATTTGTCTGATCAACGATTCATGCTAGTGTCTGGCTAGAGACTGGTGATTTAGTTTTAATTTTAAAAATTTGTTTATTGTCAAAACTCTTTCCCCTTCAGGTACTTTTTATTGATGTCCTGTTTCCTCTTCTGTGCATTTATGAAGATTTAATATCATTACTGCATGTTGTGAAAGAATCCTCTCTGTGTAACTTATATAAGAAAAAAAAAATAAAAATTCAGTGGAAGCGAAAAGATGAATATCCAATATTTTAGAACTGTTTGAATATAGAAAGTATCATCATAAAAACAACAGATTCTGGTGACAGGCAAAGCAACACACACATTCACTATTTAAATTAAATGTTTGAAGGCTCTAAAACTCTTCTGCAAACCTGCTGGTTTTCCTATATGAATCTGGTGGGTGGTTTTAGCCTTTGTGATTTTGGAATACACAGATTTTTTGATTTTTTTTTTTTTTTCCCCTATCAAATGGCATATTAATCTACAGAGAAGACTGGTCTTTTTTTATTAAACCAGTGGAACTTAGATGTCAACTACTTTTATCTTTTATTTTTGCTAGGAGGATGGAAATCAATCTACTGAGATTTTGGAGAACTGTTGTTTGTAATTATATGTGATTACTATTTACGCAATGATTCTTCAAGGAAAATCTATGTATTTATGGTTTTCATCTGCCACTGGAAGTGCATAAATCACTGTGCCTTGTTGCATTGTTGTCACTCAGCTAAGATGCTGCATAAGTCAGCCTTTAGCCTCAGAAGGGCTTATGATCATGTTCTTAAAGTTGTCACAAAGCTGCCAACATTAAAACATTTTCATAAATCTATTTACTAACCTGTGAATCATTTTGGTTTTGCTATAATGTGTATATTACATACATGATTTTTTCCTTCTTTAACCTTGAAGAATTTTTGTACAAAATACTAAAGAGTATCATATACTGGAGAATTTAAAAAAAAAAAAAAAAAAAAAAAAAAAAAAAAAAAAAAAAAAAAAAAAAAAGTCTGTGTAGACACGACCTTTTCTGAAACGGACTTAAATTTCTATGTAGAGAACAGCTCTGAGATTTTAGTCCTTCCACTATCTGTCAGACTTCTATTCATTTCACTTGAATCAGGCACTTTACAGTTTCTTAATAGACAAAGCAAACAACTTTCCATAATAATACTGCAGAGGCAAAGATTTTATAATGCAATCATGCACATTTCTTTTTAAAACTATATAATTTTGTTCTGTTGATTAGAAGTAAAGACATTCCTAGCAGTGAAACTTGAAATGTAAAAATTGCCCAATTCACTACTCACTCATCTTCTGGGCCAGCTGTTTTGTCTTTCATTCCTTTTCTTTTCTTGGTTATTTAACACACATAATGCTCCAGCCCAGCTGGTAAACTTACTTAGGAGTCCTTTTTTCTGCTGAAAAATAATCATGCAAAACTGTATTTGATGCTTACTGTTTTCCAGCAAACGATATGAAAATTATTTGCAAAAACTCTCTGCTATATGCCTAAAATGTTTGCTCAGGTGTATTTTTTGTTAATCTGAGGCTCATGGGACATAGTGGTCTGCACCTGCACAACTAAAATTAAATCAGTTTTGCTAGTGATGCCAATGAAATTAGGATTTAAAGTGTAGCTAATTCCCTTGTCAGTCCTTATTGCCTATAGTCAGGGGAATAATTCAGGTACCTAATCATAGTTGTGCACTGCTATTTCAAATGTTGCAGTGTATCTGAGACATCAGCCCACAGTTGGCAGACATAACAAAAATGTTATGCAAAAAATCTACTCTCTTCTGGAGTGATGGCTGGAAGCCAAATGGAAATGGTAACTCAAACAGCACTGAACATCCATATTTCAGAACCTAAAATTCACTTCCAGTAGGAAGGACTCTCACCCAAAAGAGAGAGAATCTAGAATTCTAGTTTCTAGAATTTTTCCATTCCATTAGAACAGGCAGATAAAATAGTGATATGAACAGTTTTCCTTGCTTCTCTCCACTGGCTGTGAAGGTAGCTTAGCTGACTCTTCAGTTAGTTTTGGGGTTTTTTACGTTACTAAAATTACATGGTACCTCATGTCCTTGGAGTAAGCTTTACTGGAAATCAGAGAAAACTATTTATGTGTGTCTGCCATTTACAAAGATCTAAACTCCAAGCAAAAATGAATAAGGTATTTGAGTGTAAATATTTGAACAAGAAGTTTAGTTTGAGATTATTCAAAGTAAAACAGAGCTGAATAGTCAAAGTAATTGCAGCATACTATTGATTTTATTCACAGACAACACGAGTGTTACAGCCCACAGCTACAAAGGGTTGCTCAAGCTGTTGCATTTAATGTTCTTAGCTCTTGAGGTTCCTGGTTCAGTCCCTGCTATATTAACCAAGAGTTCAGCTGTCACACAAAGCTTGCAAACACAAAACATAGAAAACTTGAGTTCATTCATGATACAGGAGGATAAAGCGCCCTGTGCTAATGTGTTCTATGGTAATTTTCCGCCCAAAAGGACTATTTGAAGATTCTACGTACTTGGCTTTGTGAAAGGAAAAAAAGGACCCAAGTGGAAGTTTAAAAAATTTCACATCTCAAAATCAACACATTAGAATTCTCTTTTCTTAGGATGATATTTTTACCCTCGCTGATGGAAAGCTAAACCATATCCATCAGTAGGCATACTGACTTCAATCAAACTGACTATAGCATATTACCCAATCTATGATTTTCAGCCTTGTATTTATTTTTTTCTTCTGCCTATAAATATAAATCAGAGATGGCACAGTAAAAATATTGTTTTTTAAGACCCTCTTGTCATCTATCTAAATGAATTGAATTCTACGATGTCAATATTTCTCCTAATGTTTTGTTGGAAGTGAACATAAACTAAAAAGTGTACATACAATAGTATACAAAGATAACAGGAATATTCTGGATTTTTTTTTTTCTACTTTTTTTTTGCAATTAGGTTTATTCACATTAGGAGTTTTCTCAATGGATCTATGTTTCTAATCCTTTTGGAAGCTATTTTTTTAATAGAGAGTGAGAACAAAAACATATCTAGTATGTCTTGGCAGAGAATAAAAGCATGAACTACTTCAGGCAGGTGCAAATACAATGCATGTTTCATGGACACACCACTGCGAGGAGCAGCAGGACCTGCAAGCTTGAGCCATCAAGCTCTTGATCCACACCTCTACTGTCAGCTGGGTCAGGGGCCCGCTCCAGCAATTTCTCATGCCTTAACCATCAAGCTATGGAGAGATGCCTTCAAGAAGGGTATGATTTATCCCTTCCCTAATTTCCTCTAACTACCTGGAACCTTTATTCTCATTCATTGCCTCAATAACGCTCATATTCACAAACGGCCCACGGCCTTTCTGAAGCATGAGGAAGCAGTCCTGAGGAATTTACAGTCTCATTTCAGACAAGAAGCAGTAGGTTGCTGTACAGCTGACCAACATCAGTCTGTGGCAATCTTTGAATGGAGGGTTACAAATCATGACATTTTCAAGGCAATGCACAGAAAAACCAAAAAGAGCAGGTGCAAATGGAGAAAATACCACTGTCAATGATATATTAATTTTTGGCTTTTTCATTACCAAAAAAAAAAAAAAAAAAAAAAAAAAAAGTTAATGGGAGCAACATCCCCATATCTATCCTTTGAAATGCTTCTATACTGCTCCTATAAAGCAATAATTTGTTCTCTTTCTTATTCTCTCTCATTCTTTGTCTTTTTTTTTTTTTTTGTGGGTGTTTTTTGTTTTTGTGGGTTTTTTGTTTGTTTTTGTTTTGGGTGGGTTTTGGGGGGCTTTTTTGGTTTGTTTTTTTTTTTTTTAATGTTCAGTTGTAGCTTGTTGCTAATAATTCAAATTCATAGCTCTGCAAATACTTTCCAATTAGTGATAAATGACACTTCACACATTTGCTGCTTGTTTGTTTAACAGCTGCCACTCCTCAATATGTTTGTTGTAGATATCTGGAAAAATGCCATGTTTGTGTTCTGCACAGTAGCAGGTTGGGTTTTTTGTGTTGAAATTATGTTTTTGAGGAGCATTGTAATGTTCTCTTTATGGCCATTCACTGCCAAATTCAGGCACCAGATACTTACAATATTTTCAGTTTCAACAGATGACATGACAGAAATAACAAGACAATAAATCACAATTATAAGGCCTGAGTAAACATCAGAAATGTTGATAACAGCACAATGATAGCAGCCTCCTCCTTATTTGCTGAAACATATTATCCATCCATACACAAAAGGTTAAATTCCTGAATAAACTTAAAATAGGATTATTTTTAAAGAATGACTTTTTGGGAGAGAGTATAATAAATATCCTTGGGTTTGGAGTTAAAAAAATAGTAACATTCCACACCTGGATAGTGTTGAAATTTCCTAACTTAAATAACAAGAAACTCAGCACTGTAAAAATCCTTTTGGGATCCATTTTTATCTGCTATGGACACATATTGAACATATATATATTTCATTATAAATGCATTATAATTCATGCATACAGTGACTTTAAAGTTATAATACACTTTCTTCAATTTTACTTATGATTTCTCAGTTAGTACAGATTTTGTCTTTGTCTTAGCTATTGTCCTGCAAATTACTTTTCCTTCCCTTATTGAACAAAGACCTTAATAAATTCAACAGTCTGAAATATTTGACTTGACACTGTCAATATTACATTTCATAGATCAGGACTGTGTTCCTGAAGCCTCAAAGTCAGGTTATGAAGTATCACTGAAAGATTTCAAAGTGTTCAAAGATTTCATAACAAAATATGAAGCCTGATACTGGGTCTGTAGCACAAATAGGGGACCAAGAATAGAAAAAGTATTCATTAGATCTTATGGTAAAATTTAATATGTAGATATTTTCAGATCAGTATACACTATAAATAGCTAAGAGAATTTGACAGATTGGAGTTTGTTTATACGTGGGCAGAAATTAATGTAGAGCTGAATGCAGAATCAATTAATAAATTGAAGATAAACAAGTTTCTAGGACCACATGGAATCACTCAAGAGTTCTAAATTAACTTAATTATGATTAAATACTTCATATTTAGACATGTGAAGCTCTAATGGTGATTGGTAACTTGCTGGTAGCTGAGTTTGGTAATAGAATAAGAAAATGACCTTGAAGAGAAGGTTTGTGGACTTGTGCAGGGTTAGACAGTTGAAAAAATAGGAAGATATATATATGGATAAATATGACATACTGAGTTCAATATCAATAATTAAATGGTTTTCTTACAGAGCAAAGCTGTGCCTCATAGAGCTATTAATTTTGTTATGAAGTGAAATAGAACATGGATGTGGGTGATCCATTCACACTTTTATACACAAGGCTCTTTCAAGCTTTTCACAACATACTTGATAAAAAAGTTCTTAGAAAAATTAATTATCATCGGTCAGAAACATATTTCACTTACAGATAAGTAACTGTTTAAAATAAGAAAATAATTTCAAGAAAACAGAACAAAAAGAATCATAGTGGAATAAAGTCAATGGTAACACTGATTACAGAGTTACAGAGGTGAATGAGTAATAAAAGATATAAAAGAATCAGTGTTGAAAAATGTAGAGTAATAAACATGAGCAAAACTATATAAAATTATAGGTTCTAAATTAGCTATTATCAGCTAAAGGACAGATATTTTGGAGTCACTGTAGATATTTCTTAAGGAAATGCCTGCTTAACCGAAGTCAAAAAGGAAATATAAAGTTAAGAAATTTTTAACAAAGAAAATGTGAGCAAAACAGAAAACTTGGTGTTTACACTGTGCACAGCTACACCCCAAGCCCTCTATACAGTATTTCTTAAAGGATAAACCAACACTAAAAAAACTAATCTAAATAAATAAATAGGAAAGCAAACCCAATGTATTTCAGACTCCTTTAGTAGGCCACAGTAAAAATTCACTTCAGCAACTACCTAAAGCACTACTGCAAGAGCTAGAAAAAGGGTTCATTCAAAGGCTGACTGGAAACATGGAAAATAATAATTCACAAGTTATCATACTTAAGGGGGAATCCATCTATCCCCTGTGACTATCCAGACAGACTGAGCAGTCCTAAGGAAAATAAGTCAATGTTTCCAAGGTTGGGCAGCATGGTGAAATCCCTTCACCTTTCTTTATGTCAAAGATGAACTCATTAACATCAATCTTCATCATTTTAATTAAGAAAAATTGATTTTTTTTTCCTAGTTCAAAAATCAATCAAATACGTTCTTAAGGTTTCCAAACTGTTTCACTTATACAATGAAGGGATAAATTTCTTATACTCTAAATGGACTAATTCCTGAGTAAACTGCAAGTTTTCTTACAGTAAAAACACTGAAGCAAACTGAACAGGATCATCTTAGCAATAAATTAATTGAAGTGACAGACATAAGCTCAGTATACTCCAGAGCAAAAGGTCACCATGAGGATATTACTTACTTCTCTTTTAATTCAGTTAATGGCTCTAATGGGAGTTACAGTGGGTCCCAAAATAGGAATATTTTTGCAGTGGGGGGCATTATTTCAGTGGAGTGATGAAAGCCAAATATTTGCAGCAAGTATTTGATGAATCATCAGATGCTGGAAAATAAATTCTTTGCAACACAAAAATTAGGTTATCATCAGCTGTCTAATATTCATGTGAGCAGTTTGCTTGAGCACAGTACAACAGGACACTGAAGTTTCACTAAGTATAATATTTCAAACTGATACCTGACAAAAAAACCCCACAAAACTTCTTTTAGTGAAAGGTTTGCTTTTAAATGGCAGGTTTTTTTCCTTCCTTTCATCATGTTTCATTCAAATTCTCCTTGGAGAATCCTAGGATTGCTCTTGAGTCCATTTACTGCTCTTCTTATCCATTTAGGATCTCACAGAATTGTCAACAATTTCTCACATGCTAAAGAAAATTAGCCATATGGATACTGAAAAAGAAATTTGCTTTTAAACATCTTTTTCATCTGGAGAACAAGCACCCTGAAATCATGATCTGCCAGAAAATAATATTCCAAATCTTCTGGACTGGCCAGGAGAGTACTGAAAGCACAACATAGAGGTCTACTGTATAATGCAGATTGGTTAAATAATCGGGAGCTTGTTATTGGCACTGAATGTTGCAACTTAGTGAGGTAAATAAAGTACAGCCATTTGGGAAAACACTGCAAGCATCTAAAGGTTAGAGAAAATAGTCCTGGAGTCAAGTGCCAGACTGTTTGAAGATAAGGTGGTTTAGGTGGTTTATAACATACCATTGTGGTTGTAAGTGTTTGAGTAGTTGACACAATAAAAAATTATTTCTGACAGTTATTCCCAGAATGAAGGGGGGAAAAAATGTCTCTGTGACATTCAGTACGGCATTAGGACATGTTGCATTAATTCTACCATGCAAGCTAATACAGTGTGTCATGACAAGCATGGTGTAAAGTCAGGGTCATCATGGCAGTGCCATTCCTCTGGTTGTACCTTGGGAAAAAAAGAAAAAAAAGAAAAAAAAAAGAGGCACTCAGGAGAATTTGTAAAACTGCAATTAAACAAAGGCTTACTTCTAAAAATCATGTCAAATTTCAATTAAAGATAGGTTTAGGCGGCCACAAGTCGTGCTGTTTGTGGATCAGCAGATGTTTATATGGGTGGAAAAGAGATATGGCTGTGGGTTGCTCAGGTGCCTTCAGAAATTTAAAAATTAGGTTTCTATATTAGGTGATCTAGTTTTCCAACTATTTCCAGCTATTTGCAATATTGACCACTTTGTAAGTTCAAATCACAATCATAATCTCCAAAAACTTCTCTGAGGGTATTTCCTAAACATTTCCTGATAGCTGAGCTCAAAAGGGTTTGTTAGTACAAGTGGTCTTACATTTTGCTGGATTAAAAGTGGATGCTGGTATATTTCTATGCAGAGTTCCTCAGTCAGCATAGGAGGACTTGTGACTGGTACAGAATTTCACCTCTCATGCATATTTCCCTCCTACTTCTCTTTCTCCCTCAAGTGCAGTAGCTTGCAACTTGTAGGACTATCAGAAAGCAATGTATTAAGCCTTGGTAGGATGTCTATGTGCATTTGCACCAGTGTTAAGATCACTGCCTGTCTTGCATTGCAAAAATCCATTAACCAAACCTCTGAAGAAACAGCAAAATCCCTCATTCCCTACATCCAAAGGAAAAACAAGATTTAGAGTGTTTCCAGTTTAGCTCCAGCACCTTAAATTTACATAAGAAACAGTTCATTAACACAATGGAAGATAATATAGTAATTTGAACATCTCTTTAAGTATGTTAAATTATTTTCCCAGTCCCAGATGGTCTCTTCACGGAAATTAAGTGTTAGGGGGGAAAAGATTAATCTATTTAATCTATTTTACTAGAAATAATCACATTAAATTAACATGTGCTGATTTTCAAAATCAGCTACAACAATATCCATCAGATTATATCAATTATTTTCTGTTCTGTGGTTTATATACCACATCATTTTGGCAGGTAGTCTGGGAAACAGAAGGAATTAAGGATGTAAACTAATGAAAACTGTAGCAATATTCATAGGTGTACCTGGCTATAAAGTAGAAAATCTGGTTCATTAAAAAGACCCCCAGCATATTGTAAAATGTGTTTTTGTTCTACATATGCTGAAAGAGTTTTTCCTAAAATAAAAAATTTAAGAAAGAAAAGGATAGATTTCGGAACAGACGAAGATCTTTTACATTAGGATTAGTAGGCCTCTTTCTGGATACCTCATTTGTCCAGCTGGTGCTATAGTTATACAGCAGAACCATCAGAGAAAATTCTGACATCAACAATCTTCTTCAATGAGTTTGGAAATCTGCATGGCCTAGAATATCCAAATTACTTGAAACTGTGCACTTACAGCTGTTTTTGTTGTCCAAGGAGACACAAATACTCCAGTACCATGTTACAGTCTATAGAGTCAATCTACCCTCAGTCTTGGAGTTTAAACCTGGATTTTGATGTTTGATATGAGATTTTTAACAGGTAGGAGATGGTATTTTTCTAAAGTTAGTGCTAGGAATCTTTACTAGATGATTGTGGGTTTTTTTGGTAAATGTTATTGAGATAGTAATCAGGAACAGACAGAGAAGCAGTACCCTGGGTCAGACCCAGACCCACTGTTTCTCACCACTGAAAGAATACAGTCATACAGTGCTCAAATTCTCAGCAGCTTGAAAGACTGCTTTCCTCAGTTTTGAGATCTAAAATATCTTGCTTGCTTCCTCCTAACATCCTTCCTTTCTTAATGGAGATGAATTTAAATACATGAATTTAAACTGTGATAATATCCAAAATATAGTATCCTCAGGGTTAAGAAATCAAGGGAAGAACTGTATTTCCAAGAAACCTAGACAGGCTGAGGAATGGACTCATGAAATTCAACAAGGATTCAAGTAATGTTCTGCACCTGGGAAGGAAGAAACTCATAATGATAAAGTCTGGTAATGGGCTGTGTGGGGATGAGCTCTGCCTCCAAGATGGACAGTGTAAACATGATTCAGCAGTGCATCCCAGTACATTGGGTTGTATTAAAGGGCCAGTGATCATTGGGTGGTTGTGGGGCTGAAGCACTGTCCTGTGAGAGCACCTGAGGAGATGGGGCTTGTTCAGCTTGGGGAAGAGCTGACTTTAGGGACATGACAGCAGCTTCACAGTGTCTCTGAGAGGGTCATCAAGAAGATAGAACAGTGGCCTTTGTAGCTATGTATGGTGGAAGGGTGAGTAATAACATCATAAACTGAATCAGAAGAGATTCCATCTGGAGGTAAGAAGAAAGCTTTTCCTCTTGAGGACAGTCAAACAGTGGAACAAGTAATCCAAAGAGTCTGGAGAGATCTTAAGGAACTGACTGGATAAAGTTCTGAGCATTCTGGTCCAAAATCAATGTTGAGCAGAAAGCTGGATTAAATGACCGTCTGATCTCTATTCCAAACTGAATAATTAGGCTAGATCCCATATTCCTGGTAAATCCTGTTAGAATACAGAGTAATCTGATTTTCTTTCAATAGTTAAATAGGTGAAGTATTTTATTTGCTGAACTTTAAACATCCAATTTAGTTAACATTTATGTGCATTAAAATTTTAGTGCAGAGAATGAAAAAATGTGCATTGTTTAGGAACACTTGCCCAAGTACAGCATAACTTCAAATGTAAGTTGGAAATAATTCATTTATCTAAATATTCATGTCTACATACAGTACAGATGACGACAGACGTCCACCAAAGCTCTGAAGTCAATGAAGAAAAATGGGCAATTTTAGGTAAAATTCAGTATTTTCTGAAGTGGATATGCAAAGCAGACCTAATGAATCACATCCTAGAATTTATTATTTCTTTCCAGTCATCATCATAAAGTGTGTTTAAGGCAATTAGTTCAGCCTTGGAAGTTTACATGCTGAACATGAGAAATGAGGTGCTATGAAACCCAGTGGCTGTATCTAACTCATTTTCTCCAGGAAATTACACAAACACTCCCAAACTATTAGGGGGGAAAAAAAAAAAGAAAAGAGAGAGAGAGAGAAATTTAAATTTAATTCTTCCACTTGTGTATAAGAAATCAGGGGGAAATACCAGGCATTCTCCACCTAGGCTTTGCATCTAGCCTGTCCAATGCTTTTCTTAAAGTAAAGTTGAATCTAATGAAAAGATGATGTGTGGAAAACGTGTTCCTACTGTTCTACAGCAGCCTTCTGTTTACAGTACTTGCCAGGAATGACAGATCTGTAATTTCATAGTATCAAAACTCACTCGAAGCAGGTTTGATTTTATTGCTTCCACTTCCTAAGAAAGTACTTAATCACAGAATAAACTGAGTTGTAAGGGGCCCACAAGGATCATCAAGTCCAGCTCCTGGCCCTGCACACCATACCCCAGAGTCACCATGTGCCTGAGAGCATTGTCCAAATGCTTCATAAACTCTGTCAATCTTGGTGCTATGACCACTTCCCTGGGGACCCTGTTCCAGTGCCCAAACACCCTCTGGATGAAGAACCTTTTCCTAATATTCAAACTAAACCTCCCCTGATACAACTTCAGATCACTCCCTCAGATCCCATCACTTCTCACCAAAGAAAAGAGATCAGTGTATTCTCCTCCTCTTCCCCTACTTGTCTTCTAGCATTTCTAGGTCATACTCCTCAGTAAAAACTGAGATTTTATATTTGTTACTGGATTAAAACAATGGAAGTAAACAAAGATAGTTGCAGGAACAGTAATCAAAATAGTAGCTAGGAAATGCCAAGAAACATCTTTGCATCCTGATCGCTTCAAATTCTTCTCATGTCCTGACTTTCAGTGTATCTTGCGCACTTAAATGTATAAACTTCAAGTATAATTTACTTGTAAAAATGTTTCTCCAGTAGCTTAGGACTAAGAGAACTTTCCTGGCCTCAAAAAGAACTCTTTTTTAATTATGAGAATTTGATTCTCCTCAGGCCAAACTTCTCTTCTTGGGTAAATATGTGATGTAAAAAGATCTTCAGTAATCTGTCACCAGCCTCCCATCATTCCTACTGGTTCTTATAGCCACATTCAAGATCATGGTGAAGACTACAAAAGACTTTCCTTTTAAATGCATTTCTTTCTTTAGGATTTAGGACATTTCTACCCATGCTTTTGTATCTGTAGCCAAGCATGAAGGAAAACTTTGGACCACCCATAAAAGCAAAGATTATTTATTTGTGTGGGAAAATATGTGATGATGTTTTAAGCAGAATTTGGGTTCTTTATCCTAATTTAAGACAGGATTTAAATAGCATAGTTGGACAGTTTCTTTTGACATTGTCAAACCCTCATACCCTAGTTAAAACATAAATTAATATTAACAAAAATAAAATAACAAAAATAAATTAGTGTTAACAAAAAAATAAGGGTAGATACCCATGAGGATCACTCATTTTATGCTAAGTTTGTTTCTGGATGGTTGTAGGTTTTTGGGGGGGGGGGGGTCTGGGTCTTTTTTGGGGGGGGAGGTTTATGCTTGTTTTGGTTTGTTTGTTTTGAGGGGTTTTATTATTATTTATATTAGTGTTCCTTATTCTTGGTGTTTGTCAAAGTATAAAGGGGTTTTTGAGCAGTTTCAGTACAATACTGTGATTGTTTTGAGGGGACATAAAAGTAAGAAAATAGAAATTATCCATTACTGTGGTGGCAGAAGAAAATAACATTGATCTTTTTTGAACAGGTGTAGAGTGAAAAATCACACAGTTTGAAGGATGGTATTCAGTACAGAATAACTCTCAGCAATTATCTACAAATGAAATTTTCCTGACAGACACAGGTTTAAGTTCTGTTTTACATTTTTCTTTGTTAGTGCCAATGGGATTTTTTTGTTGTAATGTGAAACAAGTATTTGCAAATTTCATAGAGAATTATTCTACATGTTTTTCACTATACCACTACAGGGTGTACTGAGTATTTATAGAATACCTCCATATCCTTCCAATCAGCTAACTTGCTATAACTTTTGCATTGACCTGACCCTGAAATATTTTACAAGAAACCCTGCACTGGGCTGTGTATTTTGATATCTCCAAACCACAAACTTGAAGCAAAATGGACTTATTGTCTTATCTGAACTGTTGCATTCAAAACAAGCATTAATTTAGATTACTTTTGCAAATCTAAAGTACCTTAATCCTTAAATAGTCAAAAATTTCTTGTGTTTTTCTGCTTACAAAAAAAGATCATCTAGAAATCACATCAGACTTTCACTGAAAAGCTTTTAGATCATCATTAAATGGGCTTTAAGGACGATTCTTCCCCCAGAGAGTATCTATTCCTGGGAAAAAAGAAAAACAAAAACCCCAAACAAACAAAAAAAACCCATTCTCTACCAGAGTGCTGGACTTTGTAACATTTAAATTCTAGAATTACACATAAAAATTCACTCCTACTTCTAATTTTTTATGTGCTAGATGACATCCTAAATTACAATTTTAACAATTCTTTTCTCTTCAGCCTATTTTTCCCCACTGGAACTGTCTAACACACCAAACAGGTTAGTGCTTGTGATTCCTCTTTTTTTAATTTTCTCTACCATGTATTACCATTTTTGACTATTAAGCACAAGAAAGTAGTCTCATATTAATTAAGAGGTGTTAGGGGGATTTTAGTTTTTTAGATGCTTTTTTGGGTTGCTTGTTTTGTTTAGTTTGGTTTGGTTTTGTTTTTCTCCAAATTCCCAGGTAATTTTCAGCTGGGTTGTAATGGGTCTAAAAAGATGAAGAACAAACTAAAAAGAATAAGTATAAAACAGACATTTATTTCTTGTCAAGACATGCCATGCATAAAGGATTTTTAAATAAGCATTACTTAACCTATTTCTCTAGTTCTTCTGCAAAAACTCAGGTAAATATTATAAATAACTTCTACTGTACTTTAGTCATTAATGACTCCCTGAATTTGGCCAATTTTTTCATTCCATTTCCAGTGAGTACATTTTTTCCCATCCTTCTCACACCAGACTTGCTGTGTTGCCATTCCTGAACTCCCCTTCTGCCCTCTTGGCTCCCCTCTGCAAAAAGGAAAGCACAGCAATACACGCAGCTACATGAGCTGAAGTATGAGTGTTCACCCACAAGCAGTACAGTTCAAAAATAAATGTAATATATTTTGTTTAATCTAGTCAAAGAAACTCATTACTTTAAAGATGCTTTCATTCCATCCAATCTGAATTGTTCTCATAGCCTTATTCCAGTGATTGTTACTTAAAATTAGGAGAAGTTGTGGTAGTCTACAGCTAACACTTTGAAACATCACAGATAAAACCATCTGTTTTGCTGAAAATAGAGATATGGTGCTTCTCTTATTGTTAGAACTTCATTTTAAAAGAGAAAACTTCTGCGCACTCAGAGCTCAGTTGAGATGGATTCCATGGGAAGTTTCTATGGAAAATAAAGGAGCTAGCAAGTGCTGGGGATTTTTAAAAAACACTCTCCTGGAAACACAAAGACAGTTTCCCTCGAGAGGGAAAGGAAGTAGGTGGAGAAAGAAGCCCCCTTGTCTTAGCTCTGATCCCTTTAGTGCTGAGACTAAACTAAACAAAAAAGATGGACTAGAGGATGAATTGAGATCTATGAGGAGTGTGTTGCCTGTGTGTTCAAGGATGGAGCTAGAAAAGTGAGAGCACAGAGCAAATTGAACTTGGCCAGTTATAGCAGTGTCCTCTCATGCCTGGCAGGCGTGCAGGCTAGCTCAGTTCTGCACTGCCACAGTGTGGATCGGTCGGGGTTACAGGCAAGGCGAGTAACCTCCTCCCGGTAGGTTCTTGGTTCCCCACACCCACGAGTGGACCTGATGGAGTTGCGACTGCGTCGATGGAAAAAGAGTCGTCTCTCTTTAGGCAGGGTAGAAGGTAGTTTATTAAGGGGAGTCTGGCAAAGAGCTCCGCCTCAGACCACTGCTGCCCAGAGAGAGCAGAGATCAAAGCCTGACGGCCACTTATAAACGGGGGAGGGCTGACAACAGGTCAGCCAACCAGGGAACACGGGGGTGGTAACAGGGGTGTCAACTTCTGAACCATTAACAAATCACAGGAAGGTAGGAGGGGATTCCCCAGGCACCACCCTACCACTCGACACCTCTCCTGGATCTTTCCAGAATCCAGGGAAGGGTCTCGAAGTGACAGACAGGGCGACCACGAGGAGAGGGGAGGATTGACAGGGACAGGTGCAGGGAAGGAATTATTAACAGAAAACGTCTGATTAAACAACCAACTCATAAGGGGGGAAACTATTATAGAACACGGGTATACAGTGGACTGAACCATTACAAAAATAACTTTAAAATCTTACAAAAATAACTTAATAACTTAATAAAACAACTCTCACACCACTACAGCCAGTGAACATTGTGTTGCTGTGGCAAGGAAAGCCAACAAGTTGAGGTCAACAGGGGCATTGCCAGCAGAGTTAAAGAAGTCATCATCCAACTCCATTCAGCTTGTCAGGCCACACCTGAAACAGTGTTCAGTTTTGGTACTCATTACAAAAAAAGAAGACATAGACTGGCTGGAGAGGGTTCAGAAAAGGGCCACAAATATGTTCAAAGGACCAGGGAGCCTGACACAAGAAAGGCTGGGAGGGTTGGGGTTGTTCAGCCATGAGAAGACGAGACTTAGGGGAGACTTCATCACCATGTTCTGGTATTTCAGGTGTGGCTACAGAGAAGGTGGAGGCTCTTTGTTTAAAAATAAATCATGTGGAAAAAATTAGGTGTAAGATTCCAATTGAACACCGGGATAATTTTTCACCATGAGAAAAATCAGCCTTTGGAATAATTTCCAGAGGGAAGTGGTGGATTCTCCAACATTGGCCACTTTTAAGATACAGCCAGACAGGGTTCTGGGCCATCTTATCTAGATCAAGCTTTTGCCAGGAAAGGTTGGACCAGATGATGCTTGAGACTCCTTCCAAACAGGTATTTTACCCTTAATACTATAATTTATTATCTTCTTACACTCAAAAGCAGGGGTCAAAAAAAGAAAAAAACACAAACAAACAAACAGCCACCAAAAAAAAAAAAAAAAAAACACAAAAAAACCACCCAAACCAAAAACCCAACTATTTTTATTAACCCCTGCATTCTTCCAATCATCTTTTCTGCAGGATCCCCCACATTCTGAAGCTTGCAGTGACTCATCATTTTCTTTCAGTTTCTAAAACTCAACCACAGCAAGGGTTTCCAGACAAAACTACTTAGATGAGTAGCTGCCTTAAAACAGTCCCAAAATAAGCAGCTGAAAAAGCTGCAGTGATAAACTATGCAAATTATACCTTACTACTAGAAGAAAAATGCAGAAAATGAGAGCTAAATCCTTTCCCCCCACTCTTCACCTACCAAGCATACAAAAAACAAGATGCTTAACAACAATACCCATTTCATGGAGTGAAATTTTGTTCTCACTCCCACCTAAATGGTAATTTTAAGAAAGGGGGAAAATTGGAAGGATTAACCAGTTCACAGAACAGTATATCCAACAAAAAGAAGCACAAAAGATACATTTGATGGTAACAAATCACACTGTAAAACTTGCACTATACCTCCACACAGTGATTTTTGACCTAAAGCATCATTAATCATTCATGAACGTGTGCACTGCTAAAAGGAATAGCGCAGTCTATAATCTTCAGGAAGTGCATGGGGGGAAAATCCCTTTTTCTTATTGGAATAAATCAAAATCTGTTGAACTCACTAGTTGCTTGTGTCCTGCAGCTCTTTTCCAGCAGGACAGACAATGAATAATGGAACAGGGTGCCAGCTACTACATTTCAGAGACCCCTTTACACAGTTTCAAACTCTGCTATTGACCTATGTCATGTCAGATACACAACTTTAACACAGCTTGTTTTCCCTATGGATAGATTAGGAATAATAATGGTGGATTTTTTCACTGCTGTATTTATAAGATTTATTTAAAACACTACTCAGACCTGTCATCTTGGACCCTGTGTACCACAGATCCTTTATTTTCAACCTGTTATTTTTTGTTCTGAGCCCCATATGGTTTTTTTTTACTAAAATGCCTCTTTCATAAATGTGTGAATCTGGAGACAATAGGAAGTAAAAAAATCTATCTTTTATATTAATGATTTGCTACAGTGGCTCTAAACATTCTCACATGGTATCTAAGTGTATCTGTTTTCAGCAATTAGCCATCATCTGTCTTTTTCCATATAACTGCGTGTCCATGAGGTTAGTAGTTATGACCAGTTTCTGCCTAATTTTGCAGTTATGGTCAAAGCTGCAGGAGAGCTGAGGCACTCCTTTGTCCATTCACGTACCCAATGCAACACTCACATGAACTTAGATGTATGAGGCTTTGGGCTCCATCTGTACAATCAGCTGGTTTTCTGTCCAGGAGTAACACACAAACTACTGAACTCTCTTTTCTACCTGCTCAAAGTAGAGTAGCTTGTCCATATTGCTACTGGAGCTATGCCTGGCAATGCTAACCTAAATTAGCATGCTTGGAAGAGGGATCTTTGTCCTGAGACAAAGCCATAACAGGGATCATGTTACCAGTTCTTCATTGCAGAGTGCCGCTGGCCAGTCATCAAAACCATACCTGTTCTTGCTCAGCTTGTTACTCCACATGTAGCCTTCATTTCTGTGAATAATATTTTTAAGTGCTGGCATGAACAGTGGCCAGTGACCTGAACTTTATCATGTCCATCATGTTCAAGTCTCAACACTGACTGATAGGGTTGCTGAAGATATCTGTTAATCCTCTCAGTTAGCCACCCTGGCACAGAAACCAGCTGTGTGCACATCTAACAGCACTGTGGTGTATAATTGTGATAAACGCCAATCACTTGTTTTAAAATTTTAAAAGTTTAATAGTAAATAAGATGGTTATAAAAAAATAGAATTAGAGTAAAGAATTGAACAATTTTACAGTTAGGACAATACAAGACAATAAAAAACAAAGTTACAGACGTCTGGGTGCCTCCTCAGAGCAAAAAGCTCCGAAGAAGGACCTCTGTTAACAAAGGATTATCTCTTAAAAGCAATAGCCTGTTGAATATTCATACATTTCATACATGATGCATAAATTTCATTCAAACAAAGACTTGTCTCTGGTTAGTATCACTTTCTTCTTTTACTCTCCATGGCGTCAACCGGGCTGAGCAAGGCAGGAGAAATTGGTCTCTTCTGATAAGGAAGTAGTAAATTCTTTTTTCTCTGAAAGATTTACGTTTTCCTGTGGTACATAAAAACTACATTTTAACTACAAAACTTCATTTACTATACTATCAAAATATTAATACAACACCAACAATTAACACAACACAACACATATAGTAAATATCTTGCTTAAAGCCATATAATATGCACTTTTCACAATAATCATGAAAGGCTTACCTGGAATGAAGAATTATCTTTGTGAGTACTGAACATAGTTTGTATACAAACAAAAATTAGCTTCATATTATATTAAAAAAAAAAAAAGAAAAAAAGAAAAAAAAGAGTGTTTTTCTTTCTCTGACATAAAAAATACACATATTTACACATGTAAAAGGGCAAATCCTATTCATATCTCAGGGATGCAGGCATCATGGGCTTAGGGTACTACTATAGGGAGTGAATGGATGCTGTATACTCTAATAGGTGATGAAAATAGCTCTTTTGAAAATTTCTAGAAGATGAAACAATATCTGCAGGAGCACCTTAAATAAATCTGCAAATGTTTCACAGAGATTTGGCTTCTCCGCTTCCATGAAACAAGATCATATGTGCCTGTGTCTGGTTCTGTCCCCGCACTGGGCAGGAGCTGACCTCTGGCTAGCTCAGGTCAGCACAGCCACAGAAGGTCCCAGTCCGTTTCGGCTTCTCAGCTTAGCAGCTGGACCCAATTGTGTCATGACAGCAACAGCAGCAAAAGAGAAAAGGCTGGCTCTCAGCTTAGCAGGTTAAAAGATGTTTATTAGCTGAAGAGCTGAGGAGCAGAGAGCGCCAAGCTGAGAGCATTTGAATCTCCCTCCTCCACCTTATAAGTGGGGGAGGGGTTCCAGGGGGGTTACCACAAGACAACAAATCAGGGGATTCAGGGGGTAACAAGGTGTGCCCACCCCCAAGCCCTGGACCACTAAAATCCAGAGGAAAGGAATTCCCCCCAGGGGACCTATCACCTGAAGCCCTCTCCCTGAGATTTTGCAATCCGGGAGGGCTCCTCAAAGTGATAGACAGCTGCCCCAGAGAGGGGGGTTGGGGCAGAGGGGATGTTACAAGTCAGGTGAGGAGCGGGAGGACTGACACAAAACACCTTATTATACAGACAACACAAAAGGGATACAGAATTGGGGATACAGTGAAATGAACCATAATAAAAACTTCTTTTAAAAACCGAATAAAACAGTTCTGCACCACCACAGGTGCCAACAATTCCCATCATAAATAAAAATCTGGTTTATGCTAGCTAGATTGTTAAATAAACCCATACACCTGTTTTCCAGTTATAAAAGTACTCCTGTTGTGATGTTATCCATCTGTAGTATATGCCATATTGCAGTTGTGCTACTTATAAAAAGTCCACTTCATAAGGGTTTATAAAGTATTCGTGTTAGGTGCACCTCATGGTTGTTTTGGATTTCTTGGTTTTCTTTTTGTTTTTCTCCTTCATCCAGGTTCAGGAACTTTTCTTTTTTGGTTGAAGAATTATCCCCAAGCTAATTTATATCAAGTGCATGGTAAATACTAGTTTAGAGAAAACGGTGTAAAAACTTCTCAGGCCCTAATCCCATGAGTCTACATCCAAATTCCTTTACATAAAGATTCAGGAGAAATATAGAGGGGTAGAAAGGAGTGTTTATGTACTTCTTTTGGCTGCAACAGATTTTGTTTTCCACATAGCATCCTATATTGTGTTATGTTTTGGATTTGTGGTTAAAATAGTTAGAGGTTAAATGGATGAAGGTAAGGGAGACCAGAATAGGCAAATGGCAGCACTGTATGGATGGGAATGACAGGAGGTCTAGGACTGTGTCTGTAGTAGGGAGGAATTGCCTTGATTGCATTTTGTTCCCTGGCACCATCTGGGTGGGCGGAGGGCACCCAGGGGTGATGATCTGCTCAGAGACAGCAGCAGTCCAAGCGGCAGAGGCAGGCCACAGTGACGTGAGTGACTAGCTGGGCCATGGCTTGGAGTGAGGTCATTAAGAGTTTCTGTGTGTCACTGGAGCCTCAGGTGGGGAGGAAAGCTAGGAAAGGTATGAAGAAAGGTGAGAAAACACCTCAAGATGCAAACTAAAGGTTGTTACTGTAAAAGATAACTATTTGAGAAACTAGCATATATTGTGATTGACCAATTTGCACTGCATTCAAATCTCTTAGTGCCCATAAATATACCTCTTTTTGGTAGATGTTTTGCAAAATCAGACTACTAGATTTTAAGGCATGTAGTTAAGATCTGTTCAAGCCCTTTCTTTTCTCAACCTGCCATTCAAACTCTTGAGGCACATGTGATTCTCCACAATGAATTGTGTAAGCTTAAAAGAGATGGTGTTTTTTAAAGAATGCCCTAAATGACATGTTGGATGGAAACACTGACCAAGCTCCTGCACAGAAGCAACAAAACAAGCCAAATAAATTTCTGCTTAACCACTTTTCCTGCTCTGCTGTATACATCTACGTCAAAATAAAATTGCCCTGGATTTTACTATAGTCCATCCAGAGGGAAAAAGCAGTTCTCTGAAAGTGATGACCAAGTGAAAATGTTTGCTCTTTTTTCAGAAGGTTTCAATGTTTGCAGATTTTATCATCCTTTTTCCTAATTCTTCCCTTAAGTATTCTTTTGAGGATGATAATTTGTGTGGTTTTTTTGATGGATTAATCTGTAAATATTAATGTCACCTAGTTGTTATGTTAGATATCAAGGTACAATCAAAACCATGCTAGCTTGTTTCAAAAAATGAAAGATTAAATACTGAGTAGCCATAATAAATAAACCACGATGAAGCCACCATTTCTAGGTGTATACATCTACTGAATATCTAATTCTAGTCAGTAATTACTTATGGTAAAACTGAAATCTGCTTGTCATATTTCAACAGGTAGTAATTGTGACCAAATAGGCCTACTAAATTACTAAGTGACAATGCCTCATTTCTACTAATTAATGATGTAGAAAAATCTATTGCTATATATGGTAAATGTTCTTGTACATTTCACTGTTCCAAATAGTGGTAACATCATGGAACACAACTGAAAAATATGTATTTTAGGAATCAATTATATCTACAATAGAATAAAACTTCAATGCAATAAAGTTAAATAAGACAAATTCAAATCACTGTGATCCAAAGTGGATTGTCAGTGTGATAACACTCAATAATTTCAATACTGTGAAATTATCTGTATTCCTGTAGTCCTGAAATGAACCATTAATAAGGAAGTGTCTGCATTTTCTGCCTGATGAGTGGGGAGCTAGACATCTGAAACAGGAATTCACAGTAGTTATTGTAATAAGTTATGTGAGGTGGTCATTAGGAACTATTGAAGAAAGCAGTATGAGACAATCTAAAATTGGTTCCAACTAGTCCCAGGTTGAATACCTATGAGAAAGTGGGTCAGAATGTGAATTCATACCTCACACATTAAAAGGTACAGCTAAAGGAAGAATCTGTGGGGGTTTCTTTGTCTAAAAGCAGCAAGAGTTAGGCATCACACTCTCTCTTCCCCTGCCCCTCCCACAGCTGCAATTTCTTTTGTTCACCTGAAGTGTTAAAGTTCAGTGAGGTTGTCCTAGGTTACAATGTAAGATGCGCCCAAAGTATGTATTCTATCACCATCTACATGAGATGTTGAAACTAATTTGTGCAGTGTTTCCCTTGCCCCCTCCCTCCAGACTATCTTCTGTTGATGGCCCATCAATGCCCTGCTGCATGACTCATAGGCAACTCCCTCCAGGAGCTATCTCTGGTTAACGGGCAATTAAGGACCTATTGCAAGACTCATAGAATGACATCAGCCCATTGTGAGATGCTCTGCCCAGGGGGAGGAGCCAAGCATTCCCACCTGGATATAATCTGGGATTTGGGACAGCACAGGCAGCCTTACCCACTGGCTTCCCAGAGGACAAGAGCTACCAGACCTTTCTGCAGGAGCACTGCTTCAACAAGACCACTTCATCTGGACTGCTACCACCACGGTTTCAGGTTGTATTCTGACTCTGTCAGTGATCTTTTGTACTATTGCATGTGTTTTATTTTATTTTATTCTACCTTTTTTTTCTCTCCTATTAAATTGGGTTTTTTCTGACTTGGAGTCTCTCGCTGGTTTTGCCTTCAAGCCAGCACAGAGATAGTTCTAGAGATAATTCTTCTGTGTTGTTAGAAGGCATCTTCTGCTTTGTATTTAAGGTTGTTTTCTACAACATTCCACTACTTTAAAAATTGAACAAAAATATTCAGATCTCATACTCATGCCGTGTTTCTTAATGAGGTAAATATTGCCATTGAAACACAGTTTATAAAAGGTTACTTTTATGAGCAGGGATTTGCAACATCTGGCTTTAAAATTTGCAGTTATGTATATTTGCTATGACAATTATTTTTAAAGTCTTCATAAGAGACAATGATCTGTAATAAAGACTAGTTATCTGTTAAAACAAAAGAAAATTTAAATTTCATGGCTCACTTCTAAAATTTATGGAGATTTCCGACAAACCTTTGAAGGACAGAACTGGAAAGATGTGTTATTAAGATTTTTTTAAAGTGGACTGGAATAAGCAAACAGTACAGAGGAAGTAACACTGAGGACAGCCTGTGTGACCTAATTTGTCTTTTTCATTTTTCATAGGTAATTTCTTGGGTTAATGTCAAATGCAAAACAATATCACAATATTCTATCACAAGTGTAGTACATGTACAGCTCTGGAGCGCCAAAGGTCATGGACCTGCTGAAGCAAATCCAGAGGAGGCCATGAAGATGCTCAGAGAGCTGGAACACCTCTCCCATGGAGACAGGCTGAGAGAGTTTGGGCTGTTCAGCCTGGAGAAAAGAAAACTCCAGGGTGACGGTAGAGCACCTTCCAGTACCCAAAGGGGGCCTGGAAGAGAACTGGGAAAGAACATTTTACAATGGCATGGAGTGACAGAATAAGGAAGAATGGCTTTAAATTGAAAGAAGGGAGATGTAGATCCGATCTTAGGGACAAAATCTCTACTGTGAGGCTGGCAAGGCACTGGTTCAGGTTGCCCAGAAATACTGTGGCACTGCTCGTACACCATAGATAGGGTCAGACAATGTGTATGGAAGAAGAGAGGAGGAATATGCTCATAGTTCTCAATATTTGTACCAACATTTTTGCCCTTCCTCCCTGCTCCTAGCTCTCTTGGACTACCCTTGTTCATTCCTGCCACCCACTCTGTAACTCAAAGCTGTGACCACTGTTAAATTCCACACTTAATTCTCAGCATGGGACTAACATTTTCTGGCAGAGAATCAAGTTAGTACATTTTTGCTAAGGATTGAAAATTAAATAATAATTTTACTTCTTTGGATGGCAGCATCTCAGCTAATTGTAATCACTACTTTCATTACCCACAAAATGTTCTTTCCATAAAAAAATACCTAGTTTAGTCTGAAGCTCTTCTGTGTACAGTTTAAATTTTTGATAGGATTTTTTAAAAAGCCACAGAACACAAAACCCCCAAACTTTTTGAGTCCTTTGCAAAAGTTCTCCAGTAGCTTATTTATTCCCTAAGTAGTTGTCCTCCAGCATGTTTTCACACTCCTCTGTGTTCCTGGAAAAAAAATCACTTCTCTATTTTATACTGTTGTAATTACCAGATGTGTTAAGAGGTAGAACAGTGAAAATTCTGTGTCTAATCTGCTCTATTCAAATATGAATAATGTCAAGCTGAGGAATGTTCCCTTTAATAATCTTGCCAGCCAAATCTCTTTCCCAGTGCTGCCATCGCTTTATATTCCTAAACACAATTTAAATAAAACAAATGCAGTGCTTTAATTTCTCTTCCAAGGTGTAAACACACACTCAGTGTGTTCCAGATGACATTCCTGCCTTGGTTATAAAACAGCTGCCATCTTTTCATTGAGAAGTGTCCCACTAATTAAAAATGAACATCACTCTGCTGCATCCTGTGGACATATCTATATTGCCTAAACCTGTTCTCTGCACCACTAGCACCATTTTAATGTACCACAAGATCTACAGAGCATCCTTCTTGAGACTCATCAGCATGTTGTTGTCAAAAAAAGATGTAATTCTTGAAAAAAAAAATACCCAAGGTAATAAAACTAGTGTATACTGATAAAAAAGGACAACATTTCAAAGCAAGCCACAAAAGAGAAAGTCAAATCAGCAGCTGCACCTCACTGGTGATGAGCTCTAGAAAAGTAAAGCACATCTGTGAGTTGCTGTTCCCTTTTGGCAGGCTTAATGTAAAGCCCTCATTTGGTAATTTTTAAATAAAACTAAAGCAGTCATCCTAAAAGATAATAATATTACTGACATTGTTTTTCACTGTAGTTTTGTTTTGGAAAAAAACAGCTTGGATTGGGGGATTACTTTTTTCTCTGAAACGGTAGGAAGTGTTTCTATTTGCTAAATCATCACTCAAGCAATCAGCTGAGTGTTAGGGGATGGATTAAGGTATCCTCTGCTGTTGTGAATAAGGTGTAGTGATTGGCTCATGCAAATGAGGAGTTACTAAGTGTGGCGGGGAGAAGTTCTGTTAAGGCTTACAGTTGACGTGTACTTTTGTTATTCCAGTATGGTTTTGAACCCTTTTCTGTTCTCCCTTCAATCCTCCCCTCCTGTTCTGTGGTTACTGCCTGGCAGCTCTGGCTGACAGGGCTGTACAAGCATGTGGGAAAGGGTATATAGTTGCCCCTTGTGAGAGTGCTGATACTTGTTGCAGGGAGAACTGGCAGGGTAACATGGCACCACCAATGAAAGGCACGGAAGGACAGACTGACAGGCCTTGGGAGGAGCCAAGTATACATATATGGATGAGGCCACGGACCCTAGGAGGAGCCAAGTATACATATGTGGGGAAAGCCACAGATTGTGGGAGGTGCTAGAAGGACATATAAGGGCTGCTCATGAATGTTAATAAGGCTAATGCAAGCTCAGGCATATAAAAGGTGGAGACGCCATTTTGTGAGCCGGAGCCTCTGGTGAGCAGAAAGTCTCACTACACTCTCAGCAGTGTCCTCCTTTGCTTTGCAATTTTAATGGGTTCTAATTAAATCTTATTTACTCATTCCCTCTCGGGGTTTGAGTTGTTTATAACAAAATGTGTTTCTATTTGCTAAATCATCACTCATGAAATCATCTGAGTGTTAGGGAACTGCTTAAGGTGTCCTCTACTACCCAGCATGAAGGATGAAACAATTTGGAAGACTGGGCTTAAATGGAAAAGCAGAGGAAGACTGCAACACCCCTACTTCTGCATAGAATAGATCAGTATTTTGAATAAAGGTTTCCTGTTTACATTCTTAACTGTTGTGGTTCTCTTTTAACTGGAGAAGCCACACTTTATAGTTGAATTTTTGGTTAGATATGTTTCCCTACAAAAATGTGAGTCACCCTGAGCTGCCGACGAGTAACTCCACTCCTGCATTCATAATGTTGAAGAGTATGAGATTACCACTCCTCCAAGGCATTATATTAGAAAACAACTACTCAGAAAACCCTGAGAGTAATGCACAGACATCCTGAGATCCACAGTTGTGGATCAATTCTACCTGCTCCTTGCTTAACAAGAGGAGTGAATCCTACCCTAATAAGCTTTCTCAGGCAGGTGGGCATCTGGCCCACCCCATCTCCAGTGATTCACTGAGCGCTCAGAGTAAAGTGTAGAAATGCACACTTCCCAGGCACTCACTAGGAAGCTATGTAAGGATATACTCATGCTATCTATTATAGCACCTATCTAGATATTTTAACAATGGTAGTTCTTAAAGCCAAAGAGTTATGGCTGATTCAGGTTGCTTTCTGTGTAATACCGCCTGACATTTAAAATTGTTGAGGAGGAGTCATGACATCTAACTTATCAAAAGTGGATATGTTACATAAATTGAACCATGCCCAAGAATGTTCCTGAGCTCCAGCACACTATTATTTACACTTACAAACAGGTAGAAGTGTACTTGGAATGGTTTCAGCCTATATCCACTAGCACTCTCTTTCCAGACTTCTCCCAGGGTCTATTATGAGGCAAAGGTCCCTGATATGCAGTCACAATATGGTTGTGACAATCCTGGTTTAATGTTTAAAAGCATATAAAATATTGAAGGGGCCTGATCAAGACACCTGATCTCAGGCCCAAGAGCAGGACACCCACTGCTTAATTCACTATCATAGTTATGCCTCATCACCAACAGTCTGTCCAATTTAAGCATAGTTTTTCCACTGTGTGTTAAGAGCACATTGGGAGATCTGCCTAAAAGACAGCCAGAACCCCTCACCACAGCTACAGCACCAAATTTATAGCAGACAGCCTAAACACTACTCGCAGTACTAACCAGATGCACAGATCACCACGCCCCTCAGGCATAGAAGGAGATGTTGAAATACAAGGTAGGTTGGTATTTTTAATGCTGCTACTAGGCCTTTACAAGTTGTGAAAAACAGATGTTTAAATCACCAGGCCATTAAAATCAGCTGAATTTCTCCCTCAGAGATTTTATGAAGTATTTATTTTTCAAGTTTCTGCTTTTATGAACATATCTATATATGTAATTTTTATATATATATATATATATGTATTTATATTAATGTCTCTGAAAACATCTGTGTCTTTGTGTTTGTAAAGAACCATGATAAGAAATAAAAATATCTTTTCAGGTAATACTAATTTTGTAACTGCTTTTGTCTGGAATATTGGATTACAGATTTTATTTACATTGCTGGTGGCAGTAGCCCATCTTGAATTACTTACTTTGCATAAAACCTATTTGACATGATCCAGATTAGAGAGATATAAGCACAGATGGATCCACACCTTCTCCTCCCTTCTACACTAAAACCTGTGAACAAAGTCACAGAACCATTTGGGTTAGAAGGGACATTTAAATGTCATCTTGTCCAACCCCTGGAAATGAGCAGGGATATATTCAACACATTGTTCAGAGCCTCATCCAACTTGAATATTTCCAGGGATGGGGCATCCATAACTTCTCTGGGAGGCCTGTGCCAATGTTTAACTCCCTCACTGTATGACAAGGACAATGGTATAACCAATGATCAGCCCAGATCTATTTCCAGCTTGGCTCTTTGTTTCTAATGTTTCATTTGTATGTCAGGCTCTGCAAATCCATTCCTTTGGTTGGTTTGGCTCTGTATCATTTCTTGAGACTCTTAAATCCAGAATTTTAAAACAGATTTCAGTCCAAGATCACCCTGAAAGTCAACACTACCACTGTCTCAAGTTGCCATCAACACATTCCAGTTTAAAATTCAAATATCCAGATGCAATGCTTGATTTCTTGGGGTTGGATATTTTAATGACTGTCAGTGATGTAACTTGCATGCCATCATCATCATGAGGAAAGGTAACCTAATTTTCAGTAATTTTTTTCCAGTAACAAAATTTTGAGATTTAATAATATGTTTCATAAATTCATACAAAACTAAAGGATAGTTTTGATAAAGAAAAATTAGGAAAAAAGCACTGGAAAAAGCCAAAGTACTCTTTTCTTCAATTTCCATATGAAACATACTGATTTTTATTAAGTTCTTTTAAGTGTATAAAAGTCTTTCATAGAGTTGAATAAAAATAACAAGAAAAAAAAATCTTTTTTTCCAAAATGCTGTTGGATTTTGTTCATTGCTTCATTTTGTTTTGATTTGATTTGTTTTCCAGAGGAGGGATTCCTATAGGGAAAGGCTGTTTGGACAAGAAACAAAATATTCTTATACCAGCTTGCATTATAAATGTGAACAATTTATTAATTTTGTCAATAAAACAGAATATTATTTGCACAGCGTGGTCCTGGTTCTAGAATTTTTTTCTGCATCAATGAATGTCTTTTGTTCTGGTAATGGAATAATAGTTTTTAGGGATTTTCTGCTTGCTTGCATTTTTATTCTTATTGTTTTCTTACCATTTGGTAATCATCAAACTGACAATTTTTAAACAATAGAAAATACAAAATAAATTTCACACTACAGTCCGAAGACACCTATTTCTGCATGCTTTTTAATTAGTGTAATGCAATTTTTACCGTTCTCCTAGCTGTTAGCCTGCAACCAAGAGCATCATGGAGAGAGTGCAGTGGCTGATTCTACCAGAACCTTACGATCTCTGGTTGTTACTCTGTGGATGCACCAATGACTCTGCACATTTGGGGAGCATTAAGGGCATCCAGAATGACTCTGGCAGCTAGGTTGAAAGGAGCAGGAGTCCAGCTAAGATTTTTTCCCCATCCTCCTCCTCATCCAAGCAGATGGACGAGGGCAGGAGCAAAGGCATGCTGCAGATAAGCACCTGCCACAGGGCTGCTTCCACTAGCAAGCCTTTAGTTACTATGATCCAAAGACCAACTGCTGGTGAGAGACACGACTTGGATGAGAAAGTGGACTGGGAGCATCTTTGCAAGCAGGCTTTCCCAGGCTTCAGAAAAGCTTTAGATTAGGTTTTGCAGGGGATGAAGGCTAAAGCTCAAAGAAAAAATAGAGAAAGATGAAGTAAAGGAGAAACAGAGAGTGCATGGCAAAGGAGGAGGCTTTCACAGTTTCCCAGAGAAAGGGAGGAAATAGAAGATCTGTTTAAGCAGCCTGTATATAAATGAATTCAGCCAGGAAAACACATAGAAAGAACTGTATCTTCATGTGCAGTGACACACCTGACACCATTGAGATTATACAAATGTGGTGGGATAGTTTTTATGACTAGAGTGTTTCCACGGATGCAGAATCTTAGGGAAAGACAGGAAGGATAGTTAAGAAGATGGGGGCGATCTTTACAAAAAGGAATAGTCTAAATACATGGAGATCTGATATGGAATGGGAAAAGAACTGCTCAAATTTTTCAGGACGAAGTTGGTAAGGGACACACCATAGTGGGCAAACACTTCAGAGCATAGGAGATGTACTCGGCTGGAGCTGTAACTCTCTGATAAAGGACTGATTGGAGTGTGATAGTCAGTGACAAGTTTGATTCCAGTGACTGGTAGATGATGGTTCCAGATCCTTAAAGAAGGCAAGTTAAAGGACTTGAACTGCAGGAAAAGATATTTTCCCAAGGAAACTGTCTCTGCGGGAGCCCAAGTGAGCCAGGTGTTCTTCAGGGGCAGCCTCCTACAGAACAAGAACAGTTTGTTTTGGTTGCAGAAAATAGAGTAGAAAGTAGATTAAGCACAATTCCAATTAAGTATGTACAAAATGAAAGTGAGGAGTTATCCAGGAGAAACACCTGGACATGCAAGGATGAAATTAGAAAAGGCTGGTTAGATGTAGTCAAAAGTTGATGACAGATATCAAGTGCAACATGAACTCTACCTAAATTTATATCAGCAGCAAAATGATCAAGGAAAATGCTAATCATAATAGCTCCTGATCTATGTCTTCCCTCACCTCCCAGACATTTATGACTATTAGCAAAGTTCAGGGGTCAAAGAGAGTACTCATGATGGAGGAGGATCAAGTTAGGAACTAGTTACTTAAATTGAAAATAAGAACAAGTCCATAGGACCAGTGAGGATGCATCTAAGGGTGATGAGATCAATGTCATTAAGGAACTACTCTCTCTTGTCTCTCAAAGATTATGTAGGTCAGAGAAAACTCCTGATGAATAGTAAAATATTAATTCTAGGAGCTCCAACAAGCTGGTTGAGCTTATGCACAGCACTTCCAAGAACAGGGAGGAGATTGCAAAAAAGAAAATAAATTAAGCGTATAGACTGGAAAAAATGGTGGCCTATCAGAGCATCCATTCTCATAAAACTTTGTTAACTGTGAGCTATTCACAACATAGAATTCCATATTTTAGTTTCCAAAGCAATTTTTTTATATTTTCTAATATATCAATTAATGATAATGTGGATTTTATGCTTCATTCTGCCGACACTTCCTTCTGCTGGAAGCACTCAAGACATTTAAACTTCCACTCCTCAATACTGACCTAGGCAGTTTTGAGGTTGCCATAGCTACACGGGATTTTACGCACTCATGAAAGACTGAAGAGATCAGTCAGCTGATACGTATAGTTGAAGATCCGTGTTCCATATCTTTCCCCCTGTCACAAATGCAGTAGAATAAATGTTACATTTTGGTGATATATAGTGGTTATGGATCATTGACACCATGTTTTTCACCCTTCCTTGCTGTGGCTCACATTGGTTCTGCTGAATTCCAGGCCTTTCATGGCCACAGAGGCTATATGAGATGGGATCATTCTGATCATAGTTACTTTACCATGAAATTGTTTTGCAGAAAATTAAGACTCAATGACTCTGTCTACATAAAGATAGAATCTATATGGGAAACTTTGGAGAAGAGGCTGTACTTGAAGAAGAGTTAATGGTTTTGAGCAAGTTAGATCTGTTTTATTGAGTTTCCTTAGGGCTTGAGAAGTCCATAAGTCATCATGAGTAGCCACTGTATGAGAACCTCTTGGAGAGCCCCATGCCAGGCTGTGCTACACATACAGGTGTGTTATAACAGAGATGACAGTCCAATCTCCAATCTGTCAATAAACTTTCTCTTAGACAAACAGTTTATTAATATAACCTGTAATTTAAAATGTCCTGGAAAAAGGTGAACTGTAGGTGGACCAAGGGGTGAAATGTAGTGATCCTGACAAGGACAGCAGTGAATATCAAGGCGTGAGTGACCCACATGATAGTTAGCCTTAGCAGGGATGGGTCTGTGCTGGGCTGCACTGTACTACATGTTCAGCATGACCTTCAGGCCTTGCTGAGCTCCACAAATCCCTCGGACACAGGTGTCAACTCATTGCAACAGAGGAAGCTACAGGCAGCTTCCACTTGGCACCTGCAGTTCCTCTACCTCTGTTTGCCTTTATCTAAAAGTGAAGCAAGTTTCCATGCAACTATCTTTAATGAACAGAGTTGTTTTCCTGTAAGAAAATTATATGACAGCTCCAAGGACCAGAAATGGGAAGCTTCTGACACAGAAGGCAACAGCAACAAGTGCAGTCGGAAAATCCACCGGAGGGCCTTTTGACATTGCACAAGTGCAGGGTTGCCCAGAATCTTAAGGGACAGAAAACTTACTTGCTATCTGTATTCCTCTTTTTAGTCTATGTTATTAAAACAGCTCTTTTATTAAGGTATTTCTTTGCTGAGCCCTGTCTTATCGAAATTCAGAAACTGCCCTGCACCATCTCTCTCACTCCACCTCCTTCCCTGGTGCAAACATAAACCTGCTTAAAAAATGCAGATTTCTGCCTGATCAAGTATGGAACTGATCTATATCTTTACTGTTTTCTACTGTTTGTGCCACACACTTGGGTAAAAAAATAAAAGGTCCAGACAGCAATCCAGCAGATTCAGTTCTTAGATTTCCTTTATTCAAAACTATCAGACCTAGGGAATGAATCAAAACATTAAACATTTTCATAAATATAGGTGTTCAATGTGAAAAAATCACACTCACTCAACTGCAAATAGGAAAGGAAGAATCTGTATAGATCTTTAAAGCTGAACTAAGCTGGCAGCCTGCTGAACTTGCTGCACTGCTCCTGTACTACAGGGATTGAACTTCTGAGTTGGCTGCTGCTCCAGACACTGATTCTTCTTCAGATATATCCTCATCAGTCATTCACATGTGGAACAAGAAGAGGTGATTAACAGTTAATCAAGGCTGCTTTGACTAACCCAACTCATTATGATTGAAACATATTAGGAAAAGCTAGTTCCCTGTCCCAAAAGCAGGTTACCTACATGTGAAGCAACACCTTAACATACGTATGGAGTAACCTCCCAAGAGGATTATGGTGGGAAATATGCATGGAGGGAGGGATGGGGGGGTTACTGTGTTTATTTTTGTTTCAGCCAGCTCAGGGTTACACACCCATATTTGCAGGAACATGCTCATGCCAGCGGAGGTTGGTCATTTCATCAAGATACTTCTTTCAGGAGCACCAATTCTCCAGGTCCCTTCTGCAGGCAATGCAGATAAAACGTATCTCCAGGTGCTGTTGTCTTACCAAAACTATAAACTGTCTTTTGGATATAACATATTTGTCTCTTGACTACACCAGGAATCAAGTATATATAGACTTCTCATTTATATGCACTAAGTGTAAAGATAAACTTTTAAAGATAATTTATTTAAAGATAGAGGGGTGAATCACATCAGCTGGAGCATCCACTGCATGAGGTACGTAGGATTAAAATTTCAAAGCTCTGAATAATCAGCATCATCTTTCCTCTCCAGCCTTTTTAGGAGCAGTTCCATAAATTATCTTTCATGCCCAGGTTGTGCTGAGCCTTTCTCCCAGACAGAGTGTTTCATTCCTTCAGAAGTATTTTGTACCCATTATCCAATGCTCATGTGCATCATCACATGATAGTGCTTATCATAACTGCTAAACAGCTAGTTACTTGGAGAATATTTTTAGGAATGTCTGACTTTCTACTGTCATTTTAGTGTCATTTATTTCAGTAATTACTCCTCTATGATAGAATGAACATTATGTGTTTTTACACCTACTAGAAGTTTTTAAAATAAGAATAATTAATAATAAACAGTAAATATACTTGGTTCTAAAAGCTTAGATATGTCCATTTTTGTTAATCTCCTGAAGAACAAGATGATGTTAGGAACTGAGATATGTGACACAGCTGCTTTTGCACTGCAGTATCTCAGGCTCCAGGTTTAGTATTCATTCTTATAATAGGCAGGTACATCACCACTGCTGGAATTACCAGTTAAATACCTATCCGTTGTTGTTGTTGCTGTTATCTTCTATCCTGGGTTAGCACAATTTTGTTTTCTAGTTATAGAAAAATGTGAGATATTTTTTCCCTGCCCTTACCGTGGAGTGGTTTGGGGAGGAGAACACGGACCTATCAAAAAGCTAGCCAGGATATTGGCAGCTAAGTTAACCAATGGGTGCAACTTTGGAGGAGACATTTAAAAACTAACTGCGGGAAATCAGCCTCTGTGAACGGGCACGCAAAGCAATCACACGGAGACAAGAGATTTTGCAGGGCAGAGAGTTCCTCCGAGAGAGCCCAAGGCTGAGCCAAGGCTGAGAGCTCCTCTGCCTGTTTATTTCTTACTTTTTATACATTTGTGGGTCTGGCTGTGGATTGGCTTCTGGAGTTATCACCTCCCAGCCGAATGGCCAGACCAGCTGTCAGTTACAATTGTTTTTAGGTTAGAAATATACAAACAAAGGACAGAGAATGAAAAACAAAGGATTTGTTTATGTTACATGTGTGAGAAAAGGCAAAAACTGCTCCTAATATTGCACAGAAGCTAAAAAGTCTGACTCCATTTTATGAACAATCAAAAGGCTTTTAAAAACTCAGAAAAACCAGGGTGACAAGCCTCTTTCTCTCTTCAGTGATCTGCTATGAGGTGACATCGTGGTCGGGCTGGGCCGGGCCCGGGTCGGGCTCTGCTGCCTCTCTGGGCGGCCGGGCCGGGCTCAGCCGGGCCTCTGAGGGCCGCTGCCCGCACAAGGAGGGCCTGGGCCGGCTGAGCCCCTTTCCCCAGCTGCGGGCAGGGGAGGGGGCAGCTGCAGCTCGGCAGTGCGGGGCCGTGTGCTCAGACCACGGCAGAAGGGGCCAAAACATGGCCCAGCTTAATCACCGCTGGCAGCGGAGAGAGCAAGCCTGCAGCTCCATAACAGCTCTGAGCTGAGCCACGCTGGATGAGACCGAGGGGTGGAAAAAAGGACATCTACTAGTTTCTTCCATCAGCACAGCTTTGTATTTTCTTCAGCTCCTGCAGCCTTGCGTGGTTTTTACCAGCCCAAACAGATTTAACCTTTTTTTCTAGCAACACAGAACTTTTAAAGCACAATCCTTCCTTGAGAGAAAGAAGAAAGAAAACATAAGGGTACATAGAACAGACACCAAATGAAGTCAGTTAGATGAGAAGTGGAAGAACTGGTAATATTAAAATAGGATTGAAGAAGTGGACATTTTTAACCGGACTTTTCTAAGGTAAATTATGAAGAAATGAACTGTTCTTTGCAGCATCTTAGTATTATTTGGGTAGAATGCTATTCTAATCAAAATTAAGGACTGATGTAATTGAGATTTATTTAGGAACTTTAAAGCCCCTACTCCTGGGCTAAAAAAGAGGTCTCAGCCTTTGAAACAAAGATGATTTTAGACTAGAAGTATTCATAAATAGTACCTCAGATACACTGAGAAGCTCTGCTGATAGAACATCACAGTCTGCGAAAACTCCGGGTGGCAGCAGATGTGTGACATTGGGAGCACTGGACTATTTTGTCTTGTGGCAAACGTCTTCATAAAAGATCTTAGAAAGACTCTTCTCCTAAAATAATGAGTGGTTATGTCTAAATATTGAAACTGACTGAAAATCCTAAATTGTGTCTTTCTATATTGTTCAGTAAGAAAGTTAATAGTTTGTAAGAGGAAAGAAGTGTGTTTTAAAGTATCATTCTGTTTTCATTTAAGTTTTCTTTTTCTCATTATTTTTCTTTCCTCCTCATTCTTTTAATATATGCTACTAAAACTCTTTTTGTTCATTTTTAAGCTTAAGCCTGCTTTGTTTATTTTTCTCCTAATCTCTCCCTCCCACAAAAAATTAATACCAAAACCCCTACATTAATTGGTGTTTCCACCCGGTTTTATTAAATTAAAGCCATTACACCTTCAAAATCAAAACCAGAGATAGTTTAATTCTGATCATCTTCCAGTTGTGCTCACATCAAACATATGCATCAGATCTTACCCATATTTCTTCATCCCATTCACTTTTCTCAAGCAGCATATCCAAGACACTGAAGGGAGAGCAGTGCTGCTAAGGTTATCTCCATTTGGCTGCCTGCCTGGTTCACTAGGAAGGAACCAGGAGCTTCAGGTTCCATCACAGCTCATCAGAAATCTGATGTCAGAGACCTCTCTCTCCCCACTCCTGGCATTTTGGCTGCTTCAGTAGGGACATCATGACTACCCATGGGACTGAGGCATCAGATGTGTGAACTGCCCCATAACTAGTGTTAAATTCCCTTTTTTTTCTAGTGATTTTTCGGATTTGAAATTTGTTCTCCGAATAGCAAGGAGACTAAATGTTTAATCTTTAAAAGACTACTTAAAAAAGAATTATGTCTTTCTCTTCCAGGTCTTATTATACAATATAAATTTAGAGAGTGCAAAATATCTTTGGCTAAATCTTAAATTTTATTTAGGGTATGATGCTCAGCACTCTGCTGTTCTCCCATCACCAGTGCATCGTTCTCCTCTGAGCTTATTCTTCTTCTTTCCCAGTCTTTTTCTTTCTATTCCTGCCTAATAGCCTAGCTAAGACTGCCAAGTCAATTCCATTTCTTCTATTACTGATGGGAATGTATGACTAGAAGAGCAAACACAGAGCAATGATTTAAATGGATTGACACTGGAATAAGTTTTTTCCGCTTTAGACTGGCTGCTAAGACCTTATGTTGTGTCAGTAATATCCATCAGTAAAGTTCAAATAAAAAAAAAAAAATCCATTTTCTGTCTCTTATACTATTCTTGCTAATATTTTATTGAAGATCATCCTGCTTTCTTTTAAAGGGAGGTTCAACAGTAGAACAAGATTGGGTCTGTCTTCATCCCAATAAAAGAGAGTGAATATGAAATCAAAATTACCAGACAAAAGAATGACTTTTTTTCCTACTAAATGGAAAGTAAGTAATTAATACAATTAATCCCTCACCCTAAAAAAGGAAAGAAAAAAGTCCTTAAATTACAAATATTTAACTAAATTCTTTCCTCTCCCTTCTCATATTTGATGAAAGAATTAAGAAGGCACACTGGCAGATGTTACAGTGAAGGTTTCCACCAATGTCTTGATATGATATCCCAAATGAAATTTCACATTTTAATGTTGAAACAGTAGTAAATATATTAATAATCTCTTATATCAAAAATCTCTTTTATGAACATAACAAGTATAAAGTAGTTCTTCAATTCCTCTTAGTAGGCATGCAAAGAAAGATCACAGCTGAGTGCTTTCAGTGGTACTTAATACTGTAAATTACCTGTTGTAGTATCTGTGCACATGGAAGATAAAGTGAGCTCACAGTGAGTGAGCAAATTAGTTCATACAAAAATGTATTTTTTCCTCTGTCACATGATACCAAACTTTGATAGACCTGCACTAGGCATAAATATTTTACAGGAAATAGCAATGAAAAAAAATCTAACATCAGACAGGCCTTGACAAGGAACTGTTGTGTGTAAATTAATGGCATAATTAGCTAAATGATCAAACTCTGAGATCTCAAACCCAGGAAACCTTATGAGAAATGATTCTTTTCTGCATGACTAAGAAATTAGATTGACCTTGTCCCAAGCTTTTACGATTTCATACTATTTCAGTACATAATTAACTGGAGAAAAAATATTAATGGAAGTCATGTTTGTGACTAGTATCAGTATGGCTGTGTAAAATTCCACTTGTGATCTATGAGCCTTGGTAATATAAAAGTATTAAAAGTGAATATTGTACAATATGAGATGGAGATTTACTCATCATTGCCAGTTCCGAAGTTTTAAAAACACTTCTTTTTTTTTTCTAATATATGTCACATTGATATTTCATGGTTCCTATGGAATAAATGGTTTGTGGAGAGCAGCGTAAGTGAATTTGCATTGCCATGGTACTCATTGCAGAACCAACACAGGGATTAATCTCCTTTGGTTGAACTGCACAGGGGAAGAGTTTTAGGCAGCTTAAATGGTAGCTTAATTCTAAAGCTATACAAATCAGTAGGGCTTAATGACACTTGTAGAACCATGAGAACTCCTTGAACCATTTCTTCAGGCACAGAGGCCTGGGAGACTGAAGCAGTGATGACAAAGGTTAGTTGTCTGTCACCAAAATACCCACCCTACACAGCAAAGAACTCGCGTTTCACTTGTTAGGTGCTTATAGTATACCATCATATGGTAGTAAGATTTGGATCCATCTGGATAAATGAGGATAGAAATGTGCCTTGTGGTCAACAGCGACTATAGAAAAATTGATACATGCTGGCTTACTGAATCTTGCAAGTAACACTTCTATGAAAAGGGTGGTCAAGAAGATATCTGTCTGTAAATAAGCTGAGACTAAGGATAACATTAGAATTCCCATAAGCAAGTGTCACAGTGGAGAAGTTTATGAAGTTTACACTGCAAAGCCCTGTGTATGCCCTGCAACAGCATTAGAAGCTGATGTGTCTCTCTTCACATGCTCACTCTATTTTTTCTCTCACAGGGTTCCATTCCCAGAAAGATCCATCCATTATTGTGCCCTCTATTTTGCTTAATATTTCTAATTCTAAATCTACTGAATACTTTGAGTTCCCATTTTGGCTTGTGCTGCTTATTCCTTCATGCTTTTGCCTAAATTCTCATTTCTTGACAAATATGTATATTCTGGTTGATTCAGTTAATTTTGCCTCTTGGTACCTCATGGGAGGGATAGATTACACCTCACAGCAAAGGAAAACAATGAGATATATTTTTTATATGTGCCACCACTTCTAGGGGAGTAATTGGAATATTTTTAGTGTATCTATCTCCCTTAGTCTGATTCTACTTAGTCTGTACATAATGTAATTTTCTTTATAGTTAAAAGATGAAGTATAGTGGTTTAACAAAACCTTTCATTTTAAAATGATGTATAGAATTAAAGACCCCAGATCATCTCTGTTGTGCCAGTTAGAGGAACCTCAGTCTGCAAAACTACCTGATGGGAATGAAGCTGTGATGTAAAAAAGCTTCAGTTTGGCCTAGGGGACTGTAAATTCACCACAAAGAAAATTTTTTTTCAAAAATGTGGTCAGGAAGTCCTCAAAGACAAAACACTGATTCTTCATCTTTGCCAGTAATGTTAGGCATAGAAACAGCCTCATAATTGAGTTGGAAATGAAAGGCAGGAAGATACAATATATAATAAATACATAATAATTCACAGAATTGGGTTTCTTCCTATCCATTTGGTGTTATGAGTTTCGTGTGGCATACCATCTGCCAGCTGTATGAACAAATGTAATTGCACACACAGATGCAAGCCAATGATGGCAACAAAACATAGAACAGAAGAGATGTGTAAATAAACATGAAAAATTTTGTCATAGATAATTTTTAGGCACTTTCCTCAGAAATGATTAATAATGAACCTTTTGGCTTTTACAGTCATTGAAGTAGTTTTATTTCTGTTCTTTGCAAGTTGTTTATTTATGTTGTAAATCATTAAATAATTCCAAAAGTAGTTAATTCAGTATTTCATTTAACTCATAAAAATGCTTCATATACATGAGGGGCAGACGTCATTCACACGTAGAATTTAACACCTACAATGAAAAATAAAATGAAAACAATAATCTTATCAGTATTTCTTTACAGATTATTCCATTCACTGTGAATGTTTTATCAAATTTTATCATGCTCTAAATTGTCCTGACAAAATTATCTGTCTAGCATGTTTTTTAATCAGGCAACAGTTCCTTGCAACATCCCCAAATTTCCATTAGGATTTTTTTTTAATTGGTGAAGTGTAAATTCCTAATGTTTTCTTCAGCAGGCTTTGCTTCTTTTTACTAGAGTTCGATCAACTCATTGCATTGATCAGGGTATTAAATACTTGGAAACAAATTTATTTCACACATGAAGAAGTCAGTGTTCATTTTACTTTGGTAAACTTGCATCAATCAAAATCAATTGTAAATTTGCATATTGCTTTTCCTCCAGGTTTCTAATTATTTATATGTCCGCAGCTGTCATTTCACTGCTAGTTAAAAGTCCCCTTCCAGGTTCTTCCATTCTGAAGTCACTGCTAATGTAAATTTAATAAAAAGTGTGTGCTTTTCCAGCCTCAGGCATGATCTACTGGCATTTGGGGAGTATTTTAACTGGTCATCTGGGCACTTGCAGGTTGCATACAGCAGGAACAGTCTCTACAGAATTTTTGCATGTTTGTGATGTAGCCTTGCACTCAAAAGCTATTGCTTTATGGCTCAGTTCAGAAGCATTTTTTCTGCTTACAGTGTAGTAGCAAGAAAAAAAACCCCACCAATATGCTGTAAGTGTGAGAAACTAATAAAAGTTTTAAGTCTGATACTGAGTTAGGAACTGATATGCAGAGCTTCAAAACTGTGACCCCAAGCTTTTTGTTGGTGTATATGGGAATAATCTCTGCTTCAGGGGTCTTTAAGCAGAGCAAAGTGCTGAGACGAAAATATCTGATAAATCAGGATAATGTAGTTTTAAGTTCTGGTATCTCATTACTTGCCATGGCTCTTAGAATTCATGCCAGGCCTGGGGAGCTGAAAGATATCAGATCTCACAACTAATCCTGTTTTCTTGTCTTCATTCTATATCAGTAAGTGTTGCTGTCTGTTGCTTCTATTACAGTAAGCAAATTAAATAAGTTTTTCCTTCCTGCCACTGATAAGTAGAGGCCTGAGGTGTAGACTGGAGGGGGCACTGACTTCCAGTCTTTGGTTGAAACTCAGAAAAGAGAAAAGAAAGAAAAAGAAAAGAAAAACAAAAGAAAGAAGGAAAGAGAAAAGAGAAAACAATGTCTCTGTTATCAAGATATAATTAACACATCTCTATTAAAAAGATATGTGGGATGCAGTAGAGATTTATGGTTTATTTCTCTGCCCATGCACCCCTTAGGCCTCTGAAAATCCTTAAGCTAAGCTGCTTTCAGTCCAAAAGCTATGAATTCCATTTTCATCACCTCTGTCAGTATTGTTTGCTTTTCTCAATCACTCATTTTCGGAGGTCTTCTGCCACCAAGATGACAATGATGTGTTGATTCATTGCCCTATCACTAGTCCATGTGCAGGAGTTACTCAAAGATGTCAGCTTGTTTTGATTTTGCTATCCTTCCTTCACTGGTCTGGTTTTTTTTCCCTGTTTCATGGTGACAGATAATTTCCTATTTTTATTTAATTATGGTCACAGAATCTAAATTCCTAACTGGTAATTAAGAAATCTTTCCAAATATTGAACTGAAATTTAAAGTCATACTGACTTCTCTTTTTCTTTTTTGTCTCTCTCCCTTTTTTTTTGTTTTGTTTTGTTTTGTTTTGTTTTTGTGAAAGTGTGAAAAAACCCTTCCCTCCAAATAACCCATGGCTGGCTAAAATAAATGTCGAACTGATTTAATTTACAAACATAATTAGATCCATAATTAACTGATGTTAGCATTCTTTAATACATGCGGTTCATCCTATCAAACTATTACATCGGAAACTAAACACTGTTACATTAAAATAGCAATTGTAAGGCATATATTCTTATACACATTGAAACTTTGGAAACAAGAAACAAATCCCAAACCTCTTCTTTCTGTCCAGAATGACAAAAAGGAGCAGCAGTTGTGCTGGCTTCCCTTACTGCCTGAAAATGTGATTACATCTGAGTCAGAAGGACCATGTGTCAAGGAAATAGGAAATTTTAAGTTCTCTGCTGAAAACTACAACCAAAGTGCAAAAGAGTAGAAACAGGGTGCTAAAACAACATATACTGCAGCAATGTGCTCAGTTTACCAACTGTCTTGATTAGCCATCACCCTAAATCTGAAAATAATTACATTGTTTTCTTGAAGCACACTGTATTTCTGCAGAATTTTCTCTATTTCCCCACTGGAGGTTTCAGTTACAATGTAATGAATGACTGATTCTCTGAAGTTGAACTGTGACATTTTTGATGTCAATGTACTTTCAATCAACCTTGACGAGTTGGGCAGCAGAGCCACAGGTGACAAATTGTTTCATCTGCACAGTCGCCATGATACTACAAAATTTCCTTAAATGTTAAATATAAAGAAAATTCAGTCTAGAGTATTTGATAAATGGTTTTCTAAAACGAGTAGCTATGATCTTCTAAAACAAGTAACTAGAGGAGGGAAAATGTGATCTAATGTTCAAGTTTCATTACAAAAGAAATTATGGGTTCCATGGTGCACACATTTTTAGATACTGTGAATTGCTTAAATCAACCCTTCTGGCTCAGGAAACTCCTGAGAATATAGAGTAGAGGATTAAGTCCTAGACCTCATGAAACTGAAAAGATCTACCTTCCTCCTAGGATTTCCAATGAGATATATCTCACCTATTTTTGATGGCTGCAACTGAGATTGTCAAGTAAATAAGAAAAAAAGACACTTTATCAGACTGATATGAAATGTTTGTTTTAGAAAAAATTTTTTCATGCTGTCATACAGCCATTTATTTATTACTGACTGTAAGGACAGGCTTTTAAAAATTAGCTCATATTCAAATGTCTGAACTGTAGATATATGTATTTGGAAAGATGGATCTGATCCAGAGTCTCAATTGGATTTCAATATCTAAAATGAGATAATAATTTTCTATATAAAAGCATAATAAGAAAAAGCCTAACAGATTGTCAAGGAGGAAGACTGATCAGTGTACCAAAATAGTTTAATTCCAGCCTTTCCTGCACTTTACTTTCTCGTTCAAGATGATTACATCTTGCAATACCTATGGAAAAAGTCTCAAAAAAGTTTCATTGCACAAAACTACTTATCTACCTAGGAACTAATTATGACCCTTGTGAAGGCTTGTGCAGGAGAGAGAAGTCATCTGAAATTCTTGGTTCTAATCACACATTACAGGGAGAAGGGAAAGATGTTTCATAGACAAGTCTCCAACCCCTTCATCCCAGACTAATGGGTACCCACAACAAACTTTGTCACCTTCAAGAATCACAGCCTCAATCTGTGTAAGGTAACATTCAGAAGTGAGAGCTCTGAGACAACAGTCAAGAGCTGGACTTCAGATCTCTGCAAGGTGTCCAGACTCATGTCTGTATTTGCACAGTGGTTCACAAAAGCCTCAGGTGGAAAATTTTTTACATAAACAGAATTGCAGTATGAAATATCAAAAGCTTCAACTGGTTCAACTGCCTTTCCCCAGGGTAAAAACCCTTCATCGTGCAACATTATGGCAATATCCTAGATAGTCTTGTACAACTCAGATATTATTAGAATTATTTTCTTGTGTTCTACACTCTTATCTGAGTTTGGGGAACTGAATCAAACCATAACAGTGGCATTTATTATGCTAAATAAATATAATATTCTACATTGAAGATGTCAACATATGTAGCAAAAGTTTAAATCTCCATTATGTTCAAAGCAGATCATAGAATCATAGGCTGTCTTGGGTTCCCACTCAAGAATCATCTTGTTCCAATTCCCCTGCCATGAGCATAGACACCTTCCACTAGATCAGTTTGCTCATAGCCACATCCAGCCTGGCCTTGAAACAATCCCAGGGATAGGGCATCCTCAGCTTCTCTGTTCAACCTGTCCCAGTGCCTCACCATCTTCTCAGTAAAGAATTTCTATCTAACATACAATAAAAAACCTGACTCCTTCAGTTTAAAGCCATTCCCCCTTGTCCTGCCCCATCATACTCTTGTAAAAAAAGTCTTATTGCATTTTTCTAGTTGGCTCCCTTCATATATTGGAAGGCTGCAAGAAGGTCACCCTAAAGTCTTCTCCAGGCTGAACAGTCCCAATTCTCTTCTCTTGACATTAGATCTACCCAATGGAGCTTAGGCAGTGAGTTTCAACTGAAAGTACTGAAGGTAATTGGCCATTTTAGGTGTTTTTGATCTTAGTGGTTAGCAGCCCAAATAAGAGATCCCTAATTAATGGCAACAGTATGGAGTAAAGAGAGGAGATCAGAAGCTGACAGATTAAGAGGCTGCCTCATTACTCATCTCTTCTGCTTCTAGAGTGCAAATGTGGTCAAAAGTGATTTTACAAGGCTCCTATTGTCAGGGGTTCAGATAAGACAGGAAACCTACAACAGAAGTGGGTTCTGGCAGCCTTCTTAGGTTGGAGGGGGGGAAAAAATGTTGGAGTAGTTCAGGCACTGCTGTTATCTATGTTATTTCATTGGTCTGACCTACAAAATTTTCCTCCTCTAAATAAATGTAAAGAATGTTTGAGTGTATGTGTATTCGCTTTTAGCAATCTAAGTACTCCTCTTGAGAACAGGTCATCTCATTTCCAGTTATTCTCACATCACATTGAACAATAATGAAAGGAATAGTTTGTGATTCTTTTTTCATTTGTTTCTGCTGATTATCACATATAATCACATAGTCTTTATATCCCTCTTACAACTTTGGAACCTACTGTCCAATTTCAATCAAGGTTAGAGCAGCCCTTGAGCATCCCCTAAAAACCATAAGCTGGGTAAAGGAGATATCAAGTTTGAATTTTTTTGTTTCCTCCCAAAAACTCTCAATCCTCTTTCTAGAATACAGTATTGAAAATCAAATATGGTCTTCATCTTGTCTTCCAAAATTCTCTGTGAGAAGACTTTTAAATACAGGCACAGATATTCAAAGATATTATCATTGGACTTAAAGATCAATCATCTGAGAGGCATGAATCCATAGGAAACGAAGATACATTTATTTATAATTGTCATTGCAACTGACGAACGTGATTGACATTATAATTTTAAAGATTGCAAACATTAACGCAAATAAACTAACAGTTTACTTAAGAAGTAGGTGTACAGGAAGAGTTACACTTTTAGGGAGTATTATTCATTAATTTATTCAGCAGTAGATATCCAAAGTGCCTTGCTGAGAATCAATTCCAGTTTCCATTGATGTATTTACAGGCTTTTAAAGTGGACCTGTCCATTTCAGGGAAACTGATTTCCTAAATAATTTCAAAGGCAGAAAAACTTCACACTTCTCTGAATGCCATTTGACTGCAAGTACAAATGTTAACAGCTTGTGAGAGTGCTAATTAGAACATCATAAAATTTATTGGACTTCTTTGACACTAACTTAACCAGAAGATGAAACACAATCTACTATGAAAAAATGAAGATTTTACTTCTATCTTCATGTCTGAGCAAGGAATCTTACACTTCAAAATTCAGTTTTAGTTCATATAATGCCACCTTTTTTTGTTATGTTATATGTGTCCTTTTATCATATTTTTGTATGCTTCCATGTTCCAAAGTCACTTAATCACTGAGAGATCTGTTAGGTTTGTACTAGAAAAGAGAAACCCCTGTCTGCCTTTTCAAAGCAGAGCACATAAGCCTACATACACTCATATACAATGTATAAAATTAACACAAGACATCCATTGTGACACACATAAATATGTACATAAATGTCCACATCAGTGTAATTCAAATAATTATGACTTGGCCTTTGTAGCTGTATATGTGCATAAAAATGGGGACACAAATTGTAATTAGTTTTTTAGCAGATTTTATTCAAGTATTTTTTGTTCAGGTGGTTGTCTTTACGGTGCCTCAAAGAGCGTGGTAAATGTATGACAACTGTGCTTTCTCTGTGAGAAGGGGTTAAAACTTGGAAGGAAGAAAGTAGCTATGCCTAAATTTTAAGTGTCTAATCAGAGTTGCTTAAAAGCATTTCATATACTGTTGATGGAATCAAGTGAAATGTCAGAGAAGTCTCAGGGAAGAGTTGCTGTCTGCTTCATTTCTGCTACTGAAGTCTGCAGTCAGGATCTTTCTCTGTAGGTCTCCAGAAATATCCACCTATTCTCATTGGTCTTTATATATTTGTTTGAGACCTTACCTGGCGTAGTCACATATATATGTGGGCACTTCTGTTCTCTCAGTGCCAAAAACCCACATGCAGATTCAATTCACAGAAACAGGGAATGGGTCAGGTTTGAAGGGAACACAGCAGGTCATGTGGTCCAGTCTCCCTGCTCAAGAAAGGTCATCCCACAGCACAGGGCACAGGATTGTGTCCAGATTGTTCTGGACTATCTCCAGTGAGGAGGGAAGGAGGGCTCCACAGCTTCTCTGCACAATCTATTCCAGTGTGTGGTCACCTGCACAGTAAAGAATTTCTTCCACATGTTCAGGTGGAACATCCTGTGCATGAATTTCTCCTCGTGGCCTCTTGCCCTAGTTCTGGGCACCACCAGCAGAGCCTGGTCCATACTCTTGAGACCCTCCCTTTAGATACTGATAGACATTAATGAGGTGTCTCATTCATCTCTTCTTGAGCCTGAACAGGCACAACTCTGTCAGCCTTTTCTCGTACAGGAGATGCTTCAGTCCCTTAGTCATGTTCATAGCCTTCCATGGGATCTGTTCCACTAGCTCCTCATCTCTCTTGTACTGAGCAGCCCAAAACTGGTACAGCAATCCAGATGTGGCCTCATCAGGTCTGAGTAGAGGGGCAGGATCACCTCCCTTGCCCTGCTGGCAATGCTCTTCCTCATGCACCATGGGGTACCATTGGCCTTCCTGGCTACCAGGGAACTGTTGACCCATGGACAGCTTGTTGCCCACCAGGACCCCCAGGTCCTTCCTTCTCTGCAGAGCAGATTTGCAGCAGGTCAACCCCCAGCCCACACTGCTGCATGATTACCTGTTAGGTGAACTGGGACTCCACATCCCTGCTCCAGACGTGGTAGCAATGCAATCTTTATGAAATTAAGTTAGTGGAAAATAGAATGTTCATGTTATATTTCAGGAACTATTTTGCATATCAGTCTTCTTGTTTCAGCATCTATGTGACACAGCTAACCACAGCTCCCACTGCTTTCCCCATTTTGGGGGTTTTGAAAATCTGCCTAACTTCTCTTGAAGTTAAGAATTTAATTTAGGTCTATTTTTCTTAAATGGACCCAAGACCTTCAAAATCTTGACAAGAAATTTCTCATGTCAATTGCTCTGAAATCTACATCTTAGTATTGGGAAACTACGAAAAGATTATCTTGTTCTTCTTATCACTTCCTTTCCCAAAAGATTGATGCTTGATTTCAGTCTACCTCTGGTAATTTTAACTGTCTGATGAAAGAGCACTCCGGAGACAGCTGTAAGACCATCATTCTTATGTAGCCAGTGGAGCCAAGATAGTTATTTTAAAATTGTCCTTTATTTATCTGACTTTTTAATATGGACATAATTGAAAAGCACAGTTTTGAAAATCTTAAATAGCTCACTTTATTAAACTGACAGACATTATTATTTGCAGAGGTTTTTTCATCAACATTGTAGTAGGGTGGGAATTGAAAGCAGCTGTGGAATATTGTGATGGTTTCTTCAAGTTGTATTCAACTACACAGGGAAATTCTCAAAAGCAATTAGAAGACATATTAAACACTTCCATTAATTTATCTAACTAGCTAGTAATTTTTTTATTTGTTTATTTAGTTATTTGTTTATTATTAAACCCCATGCATTGGAAGTGACAATTCCTGACAAATCAGGAATTGTTTTAAATGTCAAGTTGCTCTGGTTTTTATCTAATTAATCATTCATGTTTTAATGCTCAAAAGGCATAGTATGTATGTAGAAGGGCTGTTTCCTCAGTACACAAATACCAAGTTATTTGTAGTTCTATTTTTATGATGTAAATCACCATGCTTATATATACAAAATACAAAACCGTGACCTGCATTTTGTAAGCATTTCTGTTACTTTTCCTCATGAAAGAAAGCATAAGTCCTTTTACGAAGGAACACTAAGAGTGTTACGAAAATGACACACAAACTTTATTTTAAAACTGAGCACTTTTTGTACAATATTAGTTTAACTTTAAATAGTATATGGATAATTTGGTGTACTTGAATGCTCTTTAAAATGCTTCTGCTGAAGCACCTGAAGTAGAAACATGAAAAAACACCCCTAAATTATTATCACATGAGAAAAAAAATGTCCCATTTGCTTCCAGAGATATCAAGGGCTTTTATCTCACCTGCACAGTACTACCAAGGAATGCATTGCCTATGAATACTGTGACTAGGCTCCTGAAAATTATAAGTTCTTTTTAACAAAGATCAGTCTCTTTTCCAAATGCCACTTATTTTTTTCGTGTTCATATTTTCAATATTTCTGCAAAAGCCAGAGAAATTAAAATATGCCTTTAAGAAGACTTGAATATGAGGAAGGAATTGCAGGAACTAGGTCTTTAGGAATACCAAATATCCTGACAGTTGAATACATAGAAATTGCATAAATTGAGGCACATAAAATACCTGAATCTGGGTTGGACTAGAGTTAATTTCTTCTCAGTAGCTGTTGCATTGCTGTGGCTTGCATTCAGAATGAGAATGGTGTTGATAACACACTGATATTTTGTTTTCTTGCTAAGTTATGTGTTTCCCAAGGAAGTTTTTTTCTTGTCTTGTGTTCTGCCACTGAGGAGATACACAGAAAAAAACTAACTGGGAGGAAGCTTAGCTGGGACATGTGACCTGAACAGACCAAAGGGATATTCCATGTGCCCTGTATATAAACTAGAGTTTATAACTGGGAGTTACCAGGAAGGAAGCCAGTCTGGGTTCAGAAAGGAGGGGCTGGCATCTGTTAGCATGTGGTAAGCAATTGCATTGTGTATCACCATTATTATTATTATTATTATTATTAATAATAATAATAATAATAATAATAATGTTAATATTAATATTTACCACTGGAATTGTATTTTACTTTATTTTCAATTAAATTGTTCTTTTCTCAACAGATGACTGTTACTTCAATTCTCCTCCACATTCCACCTGTGTTGGAGGGAAGAGAAGGGGAGAGTTGAACAAGGGTCTGCATGGTGTTTCATCTTAGCTGGGCCTAAACCTACTTCAGTCACATGCAAAGTGCTTCAAATACACAAGGCCAACAAAATGAACTCTCTCCAGCTCCTTCAGCTACTACAGCTTTAGAAGAGATTGTGTTTATAAAGTCATTCCCTATTTATAGATACATATAAAATTATATTTTAAGTATTTATTAATACTTAATACATTAATACATTGTGCTTAAACATGCTACTGCTTTGAGTTATATATGTTACTATATTCTATATTAAATGACATATCTGTATATTTGTACAGAAACATATGGTCTAAGGCAAGAATATACATTAATTAGGAAACTTAAATAATGTCTAGAATCTTTCCATCTTCTCATTGGACCTGGGATGGTTAAAATACATGCACTGCACTCTGAAAGTATGACTGCTTTCTCTAGAAAGAAGCAGTAACATTACTGCATGCTATTTACACTAGAGAGACTTTTTCCAGAAGTCATTGTGTGAATGAGTTTTTAGTACAAAGAGACACAACTAGAAAAATTGAAGTAGCATATATGGCTTTTTGCTGACAATTAACTTTTTTTCCCTGGTCTCCTAAACAGTATCATCCCCTTATTCCTAGTTGTCAAACACAACATCAACACTTGCTTGTCAGTGGTGATAATAACTTGTCAGAACAAGACACAAATCACACCTGGTTTAGAAAGTTATGTAGCAGGGTGTAAAGATAATTTTTACATTGTGGTATTTTTGAAAGTAGTTTTTTCCACACTATTGCAGACAGTTGATGTAGTCTTGGTCAACAGAACATTCATCTTCACTTAAGAATATATGCTTTTCTATCTACAAATAGAAGTTCCATTATAGAACCAGTCATCTGGTTTCCTTCTTGTATCAATTCCTTGTGCTATATAGCTGTTTTCAGAAACATATTTTATGACATTTGTAAGTTGGAACAACATTTTTAGTATTGGTAGTTGTAACCTTTTTTAAACTGTTGCAAGTATCAACATTTCCCACCACCGTCCACTTATTTTTCTACTGTAGATATGTAAATGTCCCTTGGAAAACACAGTTGCACTCACTTTAGTAGTATAAAAGTTGTAGCATCATTTTGCTTTGATGCATTAAAAGGAGGAAGAGCTCTTCTCCAAATTTTGCTCGCTCTTTAAAAGAAATCCATTATTTATGCACACAATAAAGCAGTAATGGTATTATATTACCTTTCTGTGTTAACCCTGAGCTCAAAAAAAGTGGTTTGGCATTCAAGTTATAATAAAAGTTCAAGGGTGGAGTGCTGAACAGATCATGACCAATAAGAATAATGAACAGTCTACAAGACTAAACATCAATAATTGCAAGTTTCCCTTTTCATGATACTAAAATGAGGTGCGCACACACATGCAGACACAGAGAATGACAGAGCAATTAATTCTGCATCCCCAGTTCTGACGTAGATGCCAACCCATCTGTTTGATTTCTGTGTAGGTTTGGAACTTTTGGGGGCAACGGCGAGCAGAGCATAAACATTAATGGCCTTTGCTCTACAGAATTGAGTGTTGTTATACAGATATATCAGTCCACTGGGAAATACACAATAGTCATAGTGGTTTGGTAACTTCTAGAGATTAGAATCTATTTATTAGTTACAGAAAATTATCATGTAAGACTGTAAAGTCTTATCTAAAGATAAAATACACTTTCTGAACTGTAGCACTATTCACTCATCTGCATTTACAGCTGGACTATATGAAACCTTCCTCCTTGCTGCTTCTGCCCTAGCATTCTTTCATGTTACTTGAGACCTCTTTTCCCTTAATACTTTTAATTAGTATTTTAAGTATCTTGCAGGCATAGAAAAGTCAGCAAAGTGATACAGTATTCTAATTCCACAGTAAAGAACAAGATTTATGTGAAACCATAGAGAATAAGTTTCAGAAGAAGCTAAATTTAAATAAAATAAAATAACATAAAATTATAAAATAAAATGTAGAAATAATAATTTAAGTATTTTCTTGGCTAAAAAGAACGATTTCTGGTAGCTTTTCATAGCTCTTACAAAGCCAAATGTCTCTAACTTAACCTAAGAACAAGAGAGTATTAGTCAAATCACTCTTCTTTTAACTTGTATGGTAACAAAGTGAGGATTAAGCAAGGTGACCTGCTGTCCTTAGCCAGGTATTGTTTTCCTGCAGGAGCTAATCCAAAAGGAAGAAATAAAAGGAAAATAAGAGGAAAAGCAAAGCACACACCCCCCACCCCACCAGAACATGCAACATTATTTAGTTAAGTAGCTATTTTCACTGCATTCCTACTGTCCTTGTCCTTACATGTGAGTCCTCCTTTCACTGTTGCAGTTAACTGTGCAAGTATATCCCTCCTGCCTACCTTGTTTCATCCTTCCACAAACACATAAAAAGAGTTGATTTAGTACCATTTAAAAAACCCCATAATTTATAACCTCTTTTTGAATATCTTCATCAATACTTGGAAAAAAGGTATTATCTAAATCTGAAATCAATTAAAAACATCTATATTTTATTTCCAGTCACGTTTCTTCTTTTAAATCTTTAAGCAAGTAAATTGCTACTTTTGTTTCTCTTGAAACTGTGCAAACTTCAGTTACCTGAAAAAGCATTTTGGATGTCTTATTTAAAGGGGGTCATTCTGTGACATGCACTTATTCAAACAGGAAGTTCAACTGAACACACTGACATTTCACATGAACCTCAAGTGCACACAGTGACAAAATCTAGATGTTTGAGGACTATATCTGTGATCCATGGACAACGGATTTTACAGAAGGTCAAGATATTGTTATTATTACTATAAGGATCTGGTTAATGCCTAATGACATGTTCATCTTCATAACTTACAGATACCATATAAATATTTAAAAGGGGCATGATTTTAAGCAGGACATGCAACTTGTCCTGTCTTATACCTTAAAAACTTTAATAATTTTCCTTGAATGCACATTATGATAATGTAACACAAGTACCAGCAGAGCATAGGAAAGAAAAATCTATGGCATTAGTGTGCATCACTCTATGCATTTCAGTTACTCTACATTATGCTTTTCAAATAATTTTAATTATATTTTCCTCAATTTCCTCATTTCCTCATTTTTATTTTTTTTCCCAGAATCTACTGTTCTGACTCCTTTAAGTACATTTTTAAAAAATATTAATAAACCAGTTCAATTTTTCTATTTTTATGATCTTTTTTTTACAAAATCATACTGTATTCCTAAAAAACCCAACAACAAAACCAAAAAAAAAAAAATTTTCTCCTTCTACTTTCTCTCTTCAGGATCTCTGTATGAATCTTTGACAATTTCATATCTCTTTTCAAAACTTTTTGTTGATATTTTGCTTTGAATGTGTTCTAGGTATTGTCAGTAGTTACAATGTGTTGGGGTTTATTTGGGTGAGACCGGGTCCCGCCGCTGCGGCTTCTCCGGCACTGCCACCTCTGCCTGCCGAGGACACCCCCTGCCTGCCGAGGACAATCCACCGCGCCCGGCTTCCAGCCATCAGCGCCGGAGCTTCCACCGTGTGCCCTCGGGGTTCTTGGTTCTGTTCTACTATTGTTATAATTGCTGTTGTTTTTTGTCTGTCCTGTTATATTTACTAGTAAAGGACTGTTATTCCTTTTCCCCATAGCTCTGACTGAAAAGTTTTATTTTTTAATCTTCCAAATTATAATAACACGGAGGGAAGGATTCAAATTCCTCATTTCCTAGAGAGGCCTGCCTCTCCTTAGCAGACACCTGTCTTTTCAAAACCAAGACACAATGCAAACAAAAAATTGTAAAAGTAATCAAAATTTGATGCCTCTCAATTACAGAGTCTTTTTTAGGATATTTAGGTAGTTTAAATTTCCTAAATTTGCTAATATTTATCATATGATCTTGAAATGTGAATGCCATTAATATATGCGGTCTGGAGTTAGTTTTGTTTAAGTATATCTGTCCAAGAGGAGAGCCATCCTAATGAATAACCTAAAGATTTTTGCACGCACCTCAGCTCCCTGGAAGAAGAACAGTAAAGCAGCCAGAAGAGATCGGACAATTTTGTTTTAATAAATTTCAGCACTCAATTTCTTGTGGCATATCAGGGTATTAAAAAAATTGCTTAGAATCCCTGAGGTGCAGGAACACTTGCTGTGCATATATATCAACTAAAATAAGACCATTCTACCCTTCATGCACCTCAAGACTGAACTCCATCAAAGAGTGTGGCTTTTCTCAGTTGCTGATCCCTGACATTTCAGGGATGGGTCATCAGTTCATCAGCTTGCTTAACTCCAGGTAGTCTTGAATGTTTTGAAAATAGAGTTGTTTTTATTGCTGTTTGCAACTAGCCCAGTTTTCTCAAATGTTGATTTTTTTTTTTTAACTCATCTAAATAGATGAATGTCTGGCTTCAAGGTAAGTGATACTTGATTCATAGCGCTTCACAATGTCATTCCTTTGAAAGGAACTGCAGGAAATGTGAAGATCAAGGAAAATTGCTTTGCAATTTAGCTTTAGCTCTTAGCTCCACACTTTTTCAAGATGCAAAAGTAAAGATTAAGCTTAGGAAAGAAAACCCCACCATCTACCAGTGAAATAGGAGAAACTCTCTCCTTCTCTTTCTCACATCACAAAAGTAGTCTCCAACATACATGGAAAACTATGTAGGTTGAGCACATGGATCAAAAACCATCCTGTGTATAGTCAGTAATGGATTGAGATGTCATTTGTTAAAGGATATATTTCATAATGAAGAAATTGAAGAAATAAACTGGGTTTTAATTGCATTAACAATCTTCTAGAAATCTGATCCTTTTAAAGTTATTAATTCAGTCAATTAGTACATAACAGCTACAATTAACTGTAGTAATCTTGTAGCGCTTTTTCTTTCTAATTCGCCCTACTGGTAGGGTACAAGGGGTCTCATTTTTTGCACAATACACTATGATTGCTGTTCTCTCCCATGCATCCTATTAGCCTGATGAATCTTCAGGAAAAAGAGATTCTTCTATGATTAACTAGCTAGCTCCAGTGTGAAAAGCAGCACAGATTGCAGATTGCATTGATTCGACTTATGAAGAGTAGGGTGGACTTTATTGCAATTATATGTCAGAAGTCCATTGATATGGACTACTGATACTGATAATCTGTTAAACTTGCAGTAATTTTACAACTTTACTGGCAGTCCCTAATAAGTTTTAGTCTGAAGTTCCTTTTCCCCACCCTGATCCAGAAGATGAAAGAAATTAGGAAAAAAATTTAAATAATAATTTATGTTGACATTAAATTTCTTCATTGACCTAACAACTCATCTTTTGCTCTGTCCATATATCAAAATTTTGCTTAAATTTACCTGTGAATAATATTTTTTATAGCCATTATCTAGAAAAGCTATAAAAATAATTAAATATAATTGCCACTTGTTTATCAAAATTTGGTGAGGGCCTTTTTAGTTGTTTGGTTGGTTTCTTTGTTTTTCAGAGTCTTTGATGCATTTAGATTAAGTTTTCAGAGACAGGAAAAGTTTCCAGCAAAATAATATTTTAAAAACCTGGTCAGACTTAGTGTATTCATATTTACAATGGGAATTAATACAAATCTGCACCTGAATAGTAAAATAAAAAAAAATGAAAGTACAAAAGAGTATTTGCACAATGCACTGACTGGCATTTAGGCTGTACAATTTAACAGAAATGCTGTAATAGGATTATTGGATAGGTTTTCCAGTCTAAAAGCCAGGTACAGAGCAAAAGGCTTGCCTGCTGTGCTTGCATTCGGGTAATAGGCAGAAATGGCTGCTCGCTCAGGGGTTCCCTCTCTGGCTGCTTGCAGAGCAAGCTGGTGGTCGTGACTCTCCTCCACTTGAGCACCATCTGGTTTGTTCTTTTCCCTACTGATATGATTTTACTGACATGTTCAAATAAACATCATTTGCCCTTTGCAAACCTACTGTTAAGAAACCCAGCCTTATTTGTGCATCATGGAGAAGCTTACTTCCTTGTGCCTGCCACAACACCTTCTGCACTACTGCTGGTGGAAGGGCTGGCACCATATGGGCTGAGGAGACCTCGAATTACCAATTGCCTTGACTCCTGCTTAAAGCCTGAGCAATAGGTTAAATAAATATAAGAATATGATACCAGAACTGCTTGAGGTGTGCATTAAGACATCATAAGACATCACACAATTAATGTTATGCTTTGAAGTGCTGGTTCACAAAATTCAGTGACAGTATCTTTCCTAGCAGCCCTCATGGTTAATAGAGTCTGATGACTGCATACAGAGTCCAGAAGTGTTAGTTCCTGACACTTTCCCCAGTACTCTGTGAATTTTATTTTCTTCTGAGTATGAATGTTTACAAATTAATGATCTATTTTCTTCCATGCCCATATTAAAATGTGATAGTTTTCAAGATTCATGACAATGGTTCATGAAAAGTGTTTAAGAGTTGCTAGTGTTTTTGTTATTTTACTCAGAGAATATTGGTGTTTCCTCAAACCAGATATTATGTGACAACTACAGTCAGAAAAACCTTGCTATAAAAATGACAAAGTGTTCCAACAGTTCATTTTAAAAACTTGTGATTTGGCATTGAATGCTGAAGTTTCTCTTCCCATAGTAAAGTCCCCTGTAATTTTCTATCACATAAAACACCTATGAAATCAAATGTTTTCAGTACAAAAGTGCATGGGTAGATTTTGCCCTCAGTGGATAATTTTGTACCTCTGCAATTTTTTATTCTCAGAAATAAGGTTTTTAAATTTTGACCAGACAATCAGAATGTACTGACCTGCTGTACTGTACATCTTGAAAAGGGAATTTTGAAGACTGGACCATGGAGCAGCAGTCCAACAGAGTCACCCTAGTGGGAAAAAGGAACTAGCATTAATTTTTGAAATCGTTTCTAAGAAAACCCCCAAAACTAATCTCAAGAGAATTGCTAGAACAATCAAAGCTATGTTCATGATCTTGAGGTGTTAGGACGGATTTAAGCAATCCCTTTCTTCTCTGCAGCAGTTCACACAAAGTGGTACAAAGACAGAATTCAGACCATAGTTGCATGGTAGTAAATGTCATGTAAAATATAAAGAGCTAAAGTGAGCTGAGAGGTTAATAATAATAATAATTAAAAAAGAAAAAAAAAAAAAAATTAAAAAAAAAAAAAAAAAAAAAAAAAGAACCAGAGAGGTTTATATGAGAGAAACATGTCAAGAGAAGACAAAATAGCTTTCTGCAAGTAATTGTACTAATATGAAGAGGGCAGGATTCAATTATTCATATTGACTACATAAGAATAAAAGACAAATAAAGTATGGAAATATTTGGATGTAAGTAAAATAAAGAAAAATTATTTTGTAAAAAAATGAAGCATAAATAAAATTAACATTAGAAAGGATATTACAATGATAAATAAAACTATTCTAGGGGGTTTCTTAGTAGGTTTGTTTTCTTATAATGGAAAGAGTAAAATGAGTTAAAACCAGTCCTGCCATTAGAAAAAGGGACTTGATAGCCATTACTGTGATTTCACTCTGACCTAATGGATTGCATGGTAAATTCAGGGTGAAACTAAAAGAAATGGCATTTTCATTATCATAGAACTCAAGGACCAGTGACAAAGTGGGGAAAAAAAAGTTGATTTGAATCCTTCTGTGCTGGCCATGTGCCCTTTTAAAATGTTACAATATCTAGATTATGTACTTGGAACAGGCAGATAGATTATGGTCTGCATAATTCTTCCCTTTCTTTGAGGTAGGTCAATCACTATCAAGAGAACAATATAATAATTGTCGCACTGGTTCAGAGGAAAGATGTATCTCATAACAGACAGTAGTAGAGGCACTGCCAAAGAATGTCTAATCTGCTGTTTCAGTAATATTCAGCACAAAGTCTTCTTGAGGTGGTGGTTTGAGGTTATTTGCACATTTATGTTTAAGGGACCATTCAGAAGATTTTTTTTTTTTTTTAACATTCTCTCTTTTAGAAGCTGACTACTGTCCTTGTCTCCTGAAAATGCTCTCATGTCAGAGCTGACCTACAGAACTTGAGTCTGATGTCTGTTTTGTTTTGCTGGGTTTTTCGAAGTTCATTGCCACGATTCTGTTGTTTCTTCTCTTCAGTAACATGAATGCTATAATCATGTGATCCTTTTTGCATAAATTATCTTCCACCATCTCAATTTTTCCATTAGTCTTTGCTACTTAGTCAAAATCAAATTAGAATCAAATGTCAAATAAATTATCTGTGTTACCAACCCATTGTATTTCCTTTATTACTTCTGCACTTTACAGAAATGTTGGAAGTGTCTCTCTCTTTTTTTTTTTTGCGATCTGGTTAATGTTTCTCCAAACAGTAATTAAGGAATGAATGTTGCCGTTGCCAACATATTTATTCTATGGTCAAAGAAAAGCATAATCTACCTGCTAGTGTAAGGTTCTAGGATAAACTTCTACAACTATCCCCATTTCCTTCCAAGCAAATCTCACTGTTCTTCTCATCTCATCTCATAGTTCTGGAGGGCTCCATATACAGTAATTTTTCCTTGACATCTTTACTGATCAAACTATACTAACATTCCAATCCAGACATTATCTTACTAAACCCAAGTGATGACATAGGGCTGTTTTTATATTTTCAGTTTGTGTATACCAACATAAAGGTTTCTTTGTCTTTTGCATATAACATTGTACAGATAACAAAGACTTTAACGAGTTATACTGCTGTGTCCCCTTGTACATCTGATAATCGTGGAACTATTTCTGTGATCTTTCTCAGTGAGATGTCATTCTATGAGCCAAACTGTTTTTCTAGTCCCTTACCCATACCTTAAACTTTAAGTTGATTCATAAGTTAATGGCATTCCCCTATCTCAGCCAAGATAAATAACCATGTTTTCTGGCAGTCATCTTTCATGGATTATCATGCAGTGCAATACAGGATAGAACTGTCATGGACATACCAGGGAAAACTGCCCTTGGTAGTTCCTGAAGAATTTCTCTTCATAAGGGAAAGTAAAGCTCCTTCAAAATGTTACTTGCATTGTTGAGCATACAATGACAACCTCACCTTTTCTAGAAGCTGATTTGCTAAAAACGACCAAAACATGAGACTTTCCGATTAATTCTTCATATTTTCTTAGCTGACCTTCAAAAAGTTCTCTCAGGAACAGTATCAAGGTTTTTACATGAATAACAATTTGGAAAGAACACCCAGCTCATAGGAAATAAATAAATAAATAAATAAATAAATCTCTTTAAAGCTGCTCTGTGCTTCTGCTGGTCATTTCAATAAATAGCAATATTTATCTTGGGTACTGTTGAAGCCTGAAGTAAAAGTTAGATAAAACAGTCTACCAGACAGTTATAAATAAGCTAAATGGTTATGAGCTGTTGCAATTCGGTGGAACTGTAAAAGTCATACAGTTTCAAGACTTCTCTTTGAACTTCATATGGAATGGCCTACATAAAAAATGAACACTAGAAAACAGAGGAACCAATAAAACTACAATGTTCCCAGTATTAATGTGTGTGAGAGAGAGAAGTAAAACTCTCCCATAAGGAACTTTTAGACCAGGAGATGAGGAGTAACCTCTGTCAGACTGTGAAATGGATGCCACCATCCTAAAGAGGACAGAACAGTGATGTGGAATTGTGCCATTATGCACAAAAAAGGGCAAAAAAAAATATACAGCAAACTCCCAGGAAGGGTCAGAGCACGTCTGTGACATTCAGCACATTATCAGTATGTATCACATACTGTGAAAGCCACAGACCATGACATTTTATTCCTCATTCCAGGAAATTACTGACCCTCTACTAGAGCTCAACCTAACTTCATTAGAATGAAGTGATGGCAGCTTTGCAAGTGTATCCACCAAATCCTCTTTTCTTTTTTTATTCTTGGAGATGCTCAACAGGATTAAGCAATACACAGACTCTCTAAGAAAAAAATCAAACCAATCAAATTTTTTAAAAAAATTCAAATCAATAGACACCCTGTTCTAAACAGAAAGGCAGAGCTTGTTTGTCAGACATTCTTTACAACTCTAATTCCATATAAAGGTGGTGAGCTATGGAATTCTAAATAAATATAAAAATCCAACTCATCATCTCAAGATTAAGACTCAGTGACAACAATATATTTAGACACATTTTTGCACAATCTTAAAAGAGAATGGGATTTTTATTTTTTTTTTCTGCTCATAATATTAATTAATCAGTTCTGGTCAGATATCGTAAATATTAAAAATAAACCCCACATTTTTGCAATCAGTACAAAAGATATTAATTTAAGCAAAATATTTTTCAAACAGATCCAAGTCAGCATCTTCTAAGTCTAACAGGGTGAAACCTCCAGAGAGCTATGAATTTTGTGACGTATAGAATTTATTTTAACTTTTCAAGTCATTCTGTTTGCAAGAACAGAGACAATATGAGACCAGATTCATTTTTAGAGAAAAAGTTGGGACAGAAATTGTGCAACACACACATATTGTAGACAAAACTAAATGCTACTATTATATCTCGTGGGGTGTGCAAAGGATACACTGCCCCCACTTCTTACACTGGTGAATACTACCTGCATTAATCCTACATTAATCCTATGTTTAGTAATCTAGCAGCCACACAAAAGGCAAATAGTAGAAAATATATTAAACTCTATCTCCTGGAAAAGTCTAGACGGCTCTGGTCATTCTGCAACTACATTATAACACACAATTTCAAGACTTCTTCTTAAAGAAAGTAAAATGTATGAGGAAGGCTGAAGAGACCTGGGGATGTGCAGGTACAGTTTCTAGACGTTTGTTTCCACTAATAGTTCCACTGTAGGATTGGGAGAGGCTAGAATACTCACTCAGGAATAGGTATTTAAAAGTCCTCCAAAGCCATCAGTTTTCAGTATACATCAGCATAAGCTGGGCTCTGGGACTCCATGAATGCCAAAAAGAAAGAGAACAAGGATGGTCTTTTTGCCTCTGTTTGGCTGTGATTATACCCCAGAGAACCCCCATGGTATTTCCATTCTAATCACTTGACTAAAGAAGTGCAAAAGCTCACGGTGTCTTTTACATCATCTCCTTCTTCAGGGACATCTATTCAGGTGTTCATACAAAGCTCCTGGAGAGAACATGTGCTATTACCAGATCTTTTGAACAGCTAGTGCCAAGACAAAGGGATGCAAAACGTAAATTGCTCTGACAGCAGAGTGTTTCTCAGCAGGGAAATCCTTTCCATCCTGTAGTCATGACTGTGAAAGGCAGTGAAAAGTACAAGATGAATTGGAGGCTCCAACATTCTTTGTCCATTTCAGCAGTTGAGGAACTGTTAGTTCTAGGGCAAACCTTACCAGAAAGCTGAAATTGCAGCTTCAGCAGACCTAGGAATATGAGCCAGCTGCCTGCTTAAAACAAACAAGGAAAGGGGATAGGGGTTTGGGGAGATGAAGGAAATCTCAATGCAGATTAGCAAACCGTGAGCAGTCCCTCAAGAGTTCTACATGCTTCTCTGTATTTTGGGCCCCATGCCACTTATGATCAGCCACCTACAAGTACAGTAACATGTTCCTAACATCAGGGCATTTTGCAATGCTGCTGTCTCTCAAAATTATTATCCACACACAAACTGCAAATCTGGTAGTAACCTGTATATTTTCAAAACATTCCTCTGCATGACACCCTCTTCAAATGTCAAGGCTATACCAGAGAAACGTCTACACAGGGACTCTGAATAGGCAGCTTGAGGTTCACCTCTCTGAGCAAAAATTCAGTTTTGTGAGTCACATCTGTGCCATATTGGCTCAATTTTACAAAGTAATCTGTTGCCTAAGCTCTAAGACAATGTAAGGTAAAGCTATGCAAGATAAGAAAAGTAAAAACACAGAAAGAATGCTGAAAGACTCATGGTTATCAACTAGAGGATTCAAAATAAGAATTCAAAAAAGATATAAACCCCAAGGACTGAAAATAAAAGCGAATCAGAAAAGAAAAACAAGTTCAAGGAGGAATTGTCCCAAGGAATTATGGAGGTTGATTCTACTCCAACTGGCTGATTCCTACCAGTTAACAGGGACTCATTGGGTGGCTCAGTGGGAGTGGGGAACATATTAATGTCAGTAAGATGACAATCCTTGCCATCTGTTAGCAGGGAAAACTTGCAGTACATTAACAAGTTACATGAATCTTGCTTGTAGAAGCTTTTTGTACATGGTGAAAGTTGGCCAAACAATAGTGGCTAGTACCAGGAAGATTATAGGCCTGCACATGAGTAAGTAAACTATTAGGCAGAGGACAACTTCAGCAAGACTGTTCTCCCAAGTGGGGTGGGGAACCGGCAAAGGAGGCTGAGATGGATAATCTCTGCATTCAGTAGCAATTATGGTAAGGGTAAAGAAATGCATGTTCAACATGAAGTCACTGCCAAGGCAGTATTTATTCCAGCTTACTTCAAGGAGGTTCCTTACTTCAGGATGCTCCTCAGGCCCAACCCAGGCTCAAGTCTGATGAGAAGCAGCCAAGGGTTGTTTAAACCGGAGAAAGAGAAGCTCAGGGATGATCTTATTGCTCTCTGCAATTATCTGAAAAAAGGTTTTATCCCAGTAGGGTTTGGGCTCTTCTCTCACTTTACAAGAAATAGTACAAGAGAAAAAGGCTTCAAGTTGCACCAGAGAGGTTTAGTTTGGATATTATGAAAAATTTCTTCAAGTAAGGGTTATCAAACATCAGGGCAGACCAGTTGGGGAAGCACCAGAGTCACCCCCACACACACACCCGATAATATATATAAAAGATGTGTGGTAGATGTTGCACTTAGAGACATGGCTAAGGTTGGAAGTGTAATGTTAATGGCTGCACCAGATGTCTTTACCAGCCTACACAGTTACATGATTCCATGATTCAACTTGTTATCTACATTTACATCACCGGTGAAACCCAATCTTGCTTTGGCCAACAATGTTTTACTTGAAATATGTGGTTGCAGACATTGTCAATAATAGTTACTGAGTTAGGAGTTCTTGAAGTTTTAAAATTATGACAGGTTACTGGACTACTTTGCATGCTACATGTTCTTCAGTGTATTTTTTCCCAGGGTTTAACTAGGATTTATCCAAAGTTGAGAAGGTTTCCTTCCTGACAGCTGTGGTCACTCAGCAACTAAAAGGGAGTAAAATCTACCTGGACTGCAGAGTTAACAGTGGACAAATACAAACTAAATTGAAAGAAGATAAAAGAGTTCATTTGGGATTGCTCATACATTTTCCAGAATTGAAGTTCTATTTACTAACAGGGTCTCTGCCTTGTTTGATCCTACAAGTCATTTCTGATTCCCTTAAGCTCTGAATAACAAAGGTGCATGAAGTGATTTGATTTATAAACTTCTGCACTGAAACTGCTTTCTTATAGTTTTTGCACAGCATTTAGCAAAATAAGATGCTAATTTCTGATATGGTTTTAGATATTTTCCTGAATTAAAAATCATTACTATTCGAGTTGTACCGTACATATTTATTTACCTATTGTTAAAGTCAAGACTAGAAGGGTACTAGGGAAAAACATATTGTTGATATACATACATATGTATGCAAAATAAGATAATCTCTCTGGAGGGCACCTGAGAATGCAACTTGTGGAAGAGTTGACCCAGTTATCTTTAGTAAAACAAGGACATAAAGTGGAATACTTGGTTCTTGCACACAGATATTCAATTCCATCCCCTTTAGCTTTGTTTAAAGTATAATTGTCTGCAATAACACTCTTCCTCAAAATGAGGGTAATTGTTAGAGGTGGAGTACAAATAAAAAGCTGAAAAACCTTCAATTGTTTAAATGTACATAGAAATTTTCACTTTCAGACTGCTCATCTCTCTGTTGCTGGCAGTGATTTTTTTTGAGGCACTGGGGCCTCAAAAGTGATGCACAATGATAACTGAAGAAACTATTGAATCGGGTGCAGGCAATTAAAGACAATCCTGCAACAAATGCCTGTCCAAACCTATAAGCCTGAGGCTTGTTCTGATTGAAGACTGTGAAGCAATGTGGGGACTGTATGATTTCAGACACTTCTTTGCTATCATTTACAAATCTGAGAGGTTTCTACCTATCAGCCTCAACTTTTCAGTTCATGTTTCAGGGGGTTCCATTTTCTGTTTGTAGTTCTACATTTTTTTGCTCTTCTGTCAGACCTGATAATACGCTTTTTACTTGTAAACAGCTATCAGAGGTCTCCAGGCATACCCTAATCTTTATCACAAACAGAGGGACAGATTGGAGGACTGCCAATTTTGCAGCCTGCATGTTTGACAATCCTTGCAGAGCTGAGGGTTGTCAGTGCAAACCACAAGCTGGCACAGAGTTCCTGTTAGGTGTACCTGAGTCTGGCCAGGTTCAGTCATATGATGCATCATAGAGAGTAAAAAACAAAAATCATCAAAGTTTAGATGCTAATAGTTTCCAGATTTGAAGGCAACCATACTAAGCTCCCCTCATAGTGATTGTGGAGTTACTTCCCTAGAAGATAGTTCATCTCATGTTTATGAAGTATCTAACTGAGATATCTGGCTTTATTATTATTAAGTTTAACATAAAAAGTGTCAGACAGAGGCTCTTCCAATAATGGTACCCTTTTCAGGTTTTAATATAGTATTCCAATGTTGTCTTTCTCCAAATCTTAAAGTCCTATTCCAGAAAAAAAAATAACTCAATAATCTTCTTCAATTTGAATCATTTGAGAATCCTTCAGCTGAAAGATTCACACCTCCCACTTTACAGATTTAAAGGAAGAGAGTGATCCATACCTTGTATGCTGATGCTGGTTTTTTAAGCAGCTTGAAGCAACAGAAGATACAGGCAGAAAAAAAGCAAATTACGACACAAGTGTTGTGTAAATTTTAGGTATGCAGCCTTAATCTAACACTTGTGATGGCTGAACTCTAGATAGAACTGCCATCATTATCTTTCTGCTTGATGATGATGTCTTAGACAAAATGTAAATAAGAACAATGCCAAAATACAAAGTCCAGGGGTTCTAACCTCAGAGGTTAGGCACCAGCTCTGGATCTGCAGGTACCAAAGATCTCCCCTGCTACATCACAGAGAAAATGAATTTTGATAAGAATATATTGTGTATGAACATTTTTCCCAGAGGGAATTTTTTCTGACTGGGTAGGAACTGGCCTAGCTGGTTGATCTGTAATCCTATATCGTGTAAACAAATGCAAATCCAGCTGAATATGTCAGATTGCACAGGATTTGAAAGACATGTTTTTTCCTGACTGAGGCATGCAAGCATTTAAGCGTCCTGTTTATTTAAAATGCCAACACTAATTAAATTTCTATAGGAGCTGGGTGTCAAAGGCATCCACTCCCAGCACTGAGGGCCTAAATTGCAGCACTGTGGTGCTAAATATCATAGTGCTTAAGGCTTATAGGAGAACTAGTCTTAGGAACTTAGCAAGCTATGGAACCTACAAAACTTAATAAAATCTGAAAATTGAATCATCTGCCTGGCCAAATGCGTAGCCAAAACTGCATGTATAAGGCATAATTCTTGATGAAGGAGTCTTAAACAGCGTCCGTCATTGAAGAAGATAGAGTGAAGTCAATTCAGATAGTTCTACGATTCACCACATTGCAACAAAAGCAGCTAAGCAACCTTTCACAAGCTCAATTTATAGAAACAGAAACTAGTTCTTAGGGAATAATCTCCTTCAAGGTATCAGGACAAATCAGGAGATGGGTCAGAGACTGATGTGACCATGACATTCTGTTCCCATTAGTCATGGGCAAGATTACTGTTGAATTCAGTCAACAATGAATCCCAGAAAACATTACTCACAAATATCTAAAGACATATATTTTCTGTAAATATTAATATATTATTTCAGTTTGAAGCCCCACATTTTGCAGCCTGTACTTTCAGATATAGAATCATAGTGAGTGACTCAATATGAACAGCCAAGGAAGCAGTTTTTCTTGTACAACAATTTTAATATATTGGTCAGCAAGTTTGCTATTAATGCTGAAATGAGATAAGCTTAGGATTTCATTTTCACATAAAGGCAGCATTGTGCTCTTCCACTAGCATGTGCAGGAAGGTAATAGGAAACTAGTAATGTATTTTACTTGTGCTTGCCCTGCTGTAAAATAAAAAGTATAATGTAAATGCAAACAGTACTGAAGGTAAGACAGGAAATTGCACATTATTACATTGAGGAAAGAAAATATTCACTGTTTTCCTTTTCTTTTCCTGGCTACATAGAACTCCAAAATAGCTCTAAAAATTAAATCTAAAAAATTAATTCTTCAGCATAAAACAACAGGTCCAAAAGACTAAGGAGAGGAAAACATTTATGCTGTAGAAAACTCGAACTACAAGCCACAAAAAACTGCAAAGACTGGGAAAAAATGTTCCACTAATAAGTAATCTCCTTTTCAGACAAGAATAGTTCTTGTAACATTGAAAATATTGTTCATTTTACCTATAGCTGTATGGAAAATGTATTTTATTGCAAAATGAACACTGGGCAGATAATGGAACAAATGACAGGACCTTTTGAACAGAAGTAATGTACTGTGTCTAGTGTTGCTCCAGATTTCTTGCCTTTTTGTTTTTTCTTCAAATGTCAGATATTTCCATTTTAGAGCATTTTATGTTTACTTACAAATCATTTGACCATACTCTTCTTCAGCCAAAATCCAGAACAAAATAAGTGTGAACATTTATTGGTTGTTCCCAGTGACTGTTTTAAATGTTTTGTTTCAGTGACTCACTGCACAGATTTTTTAGCATTTTCATGAGTTAATGAAGAAAATCAACAGGTCACATGGTTTTGTTGTTTTTGTTGTTTTTTTTTTTAATGCGGACTATGGAGCTAATCTATAGGTAATTCACCTATACAATTTTAACCAGGTGTTCAGTGTTTCAAGCCATGTTGAGATAAAAATACCTGATTTCTATCTTCTAACTGTAAAGTTACCCACTTGACTATAAGAGCATTGCATTTGAAATTGAGTAAGATTTTTTGCCCACTTCACATGCAATCTGAGAATTCAAGCACTAGAGTACTTTGGAACTAATATTTCAATTAATCTCACATATCACAAAGTTATCATAATAAATATACACTCATTTGCCTTATCACTTTCCACTTCAATCATTTAGAGAAACAAATAAATGTGACACTGATTGAAACTGCACCAACACTGTTTCAACATGTGTTGAAGTGGCAGCTAACAGTAGGTTTGCATTTCCTGAGTTAATGGAGAGCACAAGAGATGATTTGTGCTAGTAGTGTGAAGAACAATAAAATGTTTGGTAGCATATTACATATCTGAATAATTATTCCTGATAAACCGGTCCATTATTCAATGATATAAAATGTGTTTTGGTCTTATTCAAAAAAATTCTTAAGACATGGGTGAAGGAAAGTCTGAGGACATGTAAGGAATTTTGAAGGGGGCTGCAATCACATTGAAAAAAACCCAGGGAATTTATTTGTGAATGAAACGGCAAGGATAACAAGGAGGAAACTCAAAATTTGGAAGAATAAACTGAGGGGCATAAAACAATGTATATATGAGAGATGGGCAATCACCAAACATATGAAGTTCAAGAAGAGAAAATTATGGATTCTGCACCTGGGATGGGGCAACCCTGGATGTACGGACAGACTGGGACATGAGAGGTTGGAGAACAGCATGGGGAAAGGCATTTGTGGGTCCTGGCTGATGGCAAGTTGAACATGAGCCAGCAGTGCCCTGGCAGCCAGGAGGGCCAGCCCTGTCCTGGGGACATCAGGCACAGCATGGCCAGCGGGGCAAGGGAGGGGATTGTCCTGCTCTGCTCTGCTCTGCACTGGGGCGGCCTCACCTCGAGTGCTGGGGGCAGATTTGGGTGCTACAATACAGGAAAGACATTAAACTGTTAGAGAGCATCCAAAAGGGGGCCACCATAATGGTGAAGGGCCTTGAAGGGAAGCCGTGTGAGGAGTGACTGAGGTCACTTGTTCTGGTCAGCCTGGAGGAGATTGAGGGGAGACCTCACTGCAGTTACAACTGCTTCATGAGGAGGGCAGACACTGATCTCTGCTCTGTGGTGACCAGGGACAGGACCTGAGGGAATGACCTGAAGTTATGCTGGGGGGGAGGTGTGGGGTTAGGTTGAATATTAGGAAAGGTTCTTCCCCCACAGGGGGATTGGGCACTGGGCCAGGCTCCCCAGAGAAGTAGGCCTGACAGGGTTCAAGAATTGCTTGGACAATGTTCTCAGGCACAGGATGGGATTCTTGGATGTCCTGCACAGACCCAGAAGTTGGTCTTCATGAAACTGATCTGTGTCCTCCAACTTGGCCTATTCTATGATTCTATGATTCTATGATTCTATGATTCTATGATTCTATGATTCTATGATTCTATGATTCTATGATTCTATATCTACAACCATTTGAAATTATTTGAATGAATATGTAAGTTCTACAGAAGCCTCTCACATATATCTCCATAAATATTATAGTCATATGAAGAATTCATTAGGACTGTTGTACCGGACTTGACATGCCGTGCTTGGATTGTGATAGGAATTATTAAAGACTGGAACTCACTATAATTAAAGAAAAAAATACAGGCATTAAGCCTAAAGGGCTTCATATCAGCTTCCCAATTTATGCCTGTTTGGGCATTTTTTTCTGTCAGAAACTACCAGCTCTAAAGAAGGAAAATATTTTTCTTTTTTGTTTTTACACCAGCAATGGTATCATTGGAATCAACACCAAGTGCATTACTACTAGAGCAGCAACCTGTTGGTGATACTTAACAACCTGAACTGATAGGTATATCCCTCTAATTTAGTATTTCATGATGAAGTGATGCTCCCTGAAGCACTCCAAGTAGTAGATTTAACTTTTTAAGTAACAAAATGCTGTACCTTGAGTATCATTTTTAAAATAAAGCCTAGCTAAAGGGAAAAGCTAGCAACGGTTGTGAAAATAAATGGCTGCACATCATTGTCAAATGGCTGAGATTTTTATGAGTTACTAAATGCTAGATCCTCTTTCCAATATGATTTTTTCAAAATTGTTTGTGGGGATGCTCTTACCTAGAGATAAAATAATTTTGTTTGTTGGAGAGTAATTTCATGCAGAAAATTCTAAATAGCTGTTTTGATACCACATGATGTAATTAACACTGGTGCACTGCATGAAATGACTGGTTTGAAAAACTATAACCAGCTAGGATTTTGATGGAAAAACTAAAACCAGATTTTTGCAGACTCTTCTGCTACTTGCAGATTCTTTAGTTATATTATTGCTCTATTTTCAATTTTAATAAGAAATAGAAATATAGATGCCAATTGAAACATCTTCTCAAAAGGCAAGCTGGAAAATTATGCTTGAGGCATCTAGAAATTTGTTTCTACACCTGAAAAATATTGGTCTCATAAAAGTAAGATCATGTCCAGCTGTAAAATTTAATACATGGATGTAAGATGTAAAACCCAGTGGGGAATACACCTAGATTTTGATAAACATTACCAAATTACATTATCTTTAATGTATCTTTAAAACAACAAAAAAAGGAACATCTCAGGTTTGTTATTAAAGACTGTTCAGAAAAACATGCATTAAAAAAAAAAAAAAATTGTGGAGTGACAAGAGGCAAGTAATATTCTGAAATAGTTGCATAAATTGTGGGTTTTAATTCGTAGGACAATATACTCTCCTCAGGTGATGTGAGTCACCTATGTCCTCCTTTAGCGCCATATTAATGTTATTCAGCCACTGGGGTCTGACACTGACCTTAAATTGACTTGTTTCTTGCAAAGTAAGAAATTATTTTAGAATCACATACAGCTTATTTCTGCTGTCCTTTAGATCACTGGCAATTTTCTACTCAACATCAGCATAAAGAGCTTTGCCACTGTTGCCATGGGAATGTCATGTTTCTCTTCATTATGCTGTTCCCCCTCAACCACTGACTTACAGACATCCCTCAGCAATGCATTTGTGCTTTTTTGCATACACAGCCATGACAACATGCATACAGGAGCGAGAGAAAGGCATAAAATTCATGCTGAATGTCAAAATGCCAAATCAGTTCCAGTAAGGCAATCAAAACAAAAAAAAAAGAATACCCTGAAAAGATTTATCCTATTCTCAAGCCTAAAGCAACTCCTGTGGAGTCATCTAGAAATGAAGAAACTGTAATCTGAAAGCAAATCTCCTGAAGCAGTGGAAAAGGAAGGACTGACACAGAGACTTGTAACAAAGCCTGTTTCTATTCATCCTTCAGAGATCATAATTTTTTATGATCAAGTTTTCAATTTTTTATTTTATTTTATTTTATTTTTATCCTTTTAGACTGCATAGTAGATAGAGTATCTGTAGATTGGTAGTCAATTCAAACACATTTTCAGCAAATTAAGTTTATATCTTATTGATGCAACATTCTGAGGACTTTACAAGTGTTATTGATTAACCTTCCAAATATACCCTGAGATAAATTACAACTTTCCCATCAATTTTATTGCTGGAAAAATCAAGCCAACAGTTAAATGGCTCACCCTAGGTCTGGCAGTAGGTGGTGTCAGGAACAGAAGATGAGAATTACAGTTCCAGTTCTGAGATCATAATGGTCTGCAAATTATTGTCATGCAATTTTGTTTCATGTGTGCCGTTAATTGTACTATCCATAAAGGGATTTGGAGACAAGTGATAAAAATACATTTGAGTGCAAAAGCTCTAGACACTTACTAATGTAAAATGTTTTATAGCAGGCAAATCAAACTTAAATGCTGCCACTTATAGTCACATTCATTTAGGTTTTGAGGATCCTCCTTCCCTATTGAGGATGCTTAGGCACTAGCTGTTTCCATTATTTTCCCATACAGCTGTAATCATTTCACTGTTTTCTATGGCTGTCTCACTCCCAGAGGTCTTCCTAACCACCTCCAAATGATTTGGATGCCGTTTTCTCACACATTAATATTAATACTTGACTGTGAACATCAAACCCTTTAATTGCTTTCATAGTGAATACTTGATTTGCCTGGGTAAACATTCCTAACTTAAAGCTGTAGCTCCATTAGTAATGATACAAACAGTACAATTTACAAACAAATCTCTGATTTTAATATACTTAAAGAGTGCAAGATATGAATAACTAATTACTTTATAGAGACAGAGAGTTGTGAAGAGCATAAGAGAAATGTGAATACACAGAGATGAACTTGTGAATTGTTGCATTATAAAATGCAAGTTCTTTTTGGAGGTCAGAGTATACATTACCTTCTATAAATTTACTTTACTCCTTACTTTTTTTTTTTTGCCGTGAAATCCATCTAACATGACTTCTGGGATGTAGCCAGATTTTTTTCTTTCTGAAGTGAAAGCCTGACTGAAATCCATTTCTTTATCATTTTCCATTAGAGTAGTTCTATTTCATTTATGGCTTTCCAAACCCTGCACTGCAAACTACACAGGCTTGCAGAAGTCATTGCTCCTTCAGCAAATGCCTCCCTTTTAAAGTCACCTCCATCATTATTTTCAGAAATAAATTTGTAGACAGGAGCCGGGCCTTTACCCCCCTTCTTTTCTACTTCTGCCACGTGCAGTGTGTGAGTCCTGGGTCAGAGAATAGGGAGGACAAAACCACCACTTCTGGCCATCCCCACTGTGGCTTCCTTACTCCCCAGAGCATTTCTGTTCCTGAGAGTAATTCATGTGGATTTTCTATGCTCTGCAGTCTAATTGACCAATACTGTCAGAAGTGGAAATCACATTCTTCCTTCCAAAGAATTTCTAGTCTAACAAAAGCCAAATATTTGCATAAGAGCATAAAGGACAGCTGATTAGGTCAGTCATTGTGGTTTACTCATTATTGCCCTTTTTCTGCAAATTTCCAAATGCCTCTTGATAAATCAATCAGAATGGAGATCACTCCATTTCTTACTGACTTTTAGGAACCACACCTAAAGAAAGTGGCAGGAAAGAGTTCTGTCTTTTTAATGAAGCCAAATCTCTGCTTGTTCTTAAAATCAGATGCATCCCAGGAAAGAGTCAGCTGTTAAGTATAAATAAACTAGTTTCCTTTTAGTCATCTGTCTGCTTGGAGTGATGCTAAATTTGTACTTATCTATCTTCTCTCCATATATTTTTTCTATTAGTCTTATCTCCATATGCTTTTCTATTAACCTAGATATTCTTCCACCTCTGCAGAAAATACACTGAATGTATGCTCTGCTTGTAGGATAGAAGAAAAAGAAATGCTGCCTTATATATCAAAGTGCTTTTATAATTTCTCTCAGGTCATGTTGTGGAGAAACACAAAAGTTGTTGTGAGACCAAACTTAATCAGAACTGTTAGTTCAGATTTGCCTCAATTTTCTCCGTAGGTTCACTATCAAAAGAAATCCAAAGTCTTTTAAAGTGCACTCTCTGACCAAGTTTTATTATCATAAAAAAGTTAGCATAGTTAATATTTAAAACAGTAAAAAACACCAAATGACCAAGGGACCAAGTAGAGTAGAAATAGAATGAAGTTATGAGGAATTCCCTCCTTCCATTTGCTCTCTTCCAAAGTAATTTTTTCAAAGTAAGTATTTGATACAAAAGATAGAGAAATAACTAAAGGTGAGTCAGCTGATATTTCAAGAGGGAAGAACTGGTCAACAGTGTTAATGAAGACAGAATTTGTATGACAAAAAGATTACCAAATGAAAGGAATTCATGAGGAACATGAAGGAAAGAATAAATAATAAGTGTAAATATAGATAATGAATATAAGGAAAATAAAGACAAAAAGAACAAAATAAAGAAAAAAAAGAACAAAAAACAGGTTTTGGGAAGATACATTTAAAAAAGAATCTTGAAAGTCAGCAAAAAGGAGGAGAAAGGAAAAAAATAGTAAAAAGAAACAGCAGGAGTTTGATTTAAGGTACACAGATACTAAATATTTGGTTGCAGAGGAAAGACAGAAAGTACTTTCTTCATTTATAATGAAGAAAACATTACATAGAATATTTAAAATATAGCCTGTTTATTGACCACAGGTACAGAATTATTTAAGTAACTAAGAAAGTCAGAAATATCAAGGGAAGAATGATATAGAAATGGAAAGGATTGTTAACACTAGAAAAAATCTTTCTACAAGTACCTTTCTAAATAACAATAAGAGAGAAGGATCTGGTCTGTAAAAGACTAAAGTGTTTAACATTTCTTTTTTTTTTTTTTAATCTTTTACTATATCTTCATCTCAAATAATGCTTATAACCATAGTCATAAAAACATTAATTTTGGTAGTAAAGTAGTAAAAAAAGGCTATGAATACAGCTGAGTAAAAGAAAGGCACTGTTATAATCTCTTTTTGTTTAGAAAGCTGTTTTTAGCTTTTCACATGTTTATTTACAAAAATGGTTCAGAAAATTTTGGACCTCTTGACACACTTTGAACACTCCTAGAGGATACGGGATGCATTGGGAGACTGGAAGAAGCAAACATGGTGTGCATCAAAAAAAGCCCCATCAATATAGAACAGATGGCTTCTACTTACAGGAAAATAATGTAAAAAGTAGCCAAACTATTTCTAATTACCTATAAGATAGTATGGAGATGAGTAAAAGCCCACACAGTTTTATAAGAAAAACTTGAAAATCAATCTAAACTATTTCTGCAACATGGAAGCTGGTCTTGTGAGCATGGGAAATAAAGAGCATGTATCATCTATCTTGACTGCTCTATGATTTTTTGGGAGTGTGTCAGATGTCCTTCTCATAAGCAGTTTGACCAAATAAATATAGCTGAAGATAAAACACTCAGGTATTTTTAAAGAAGAATGATTCAAACCTCATTCTTAGAGTGTAGTTATTAGTGGCAGTCTATCAAAATGAAAGACTTGCTCAATACATTTCTTGAAAGATCAGTCCTAGACCCTGGATATAGAAAAATTCAATATTTTAATTTAAAAAGTGGGTGAAAACAAAAGAGAAAATTAAATCCTTGTACAATCTTAGAGGTCTGTTTAAAGACAAGATTAGAGTCTGATCAGTCTTAACTAATTGAGTATATAGAGATAAAAATTGGGTGCTATTCAGGGAGACAAGTACAAGACATGGTTTATAGGCACAAACACAGGATAAAAACCTGGTGGTTAGGAAATTATGTTACAAGGTGGGGGAGTCACCAAAGTCCCAAAGTGAGAATGACAAACAAGGTCATACAGATGCAAAAAAACACAACACACCTTTGTGCAGGAAGACTAAAGCCCCGAGAATACCTGAAGCAAGTTCTCAACTCTTCTCAGCACTGGCTACACCTCAGTTGCAATGCTTCCAGCAATTTTTGGACATCAAATTTCAAGATGAGGGAGGCTAGGAGAGAATTAAGATACAATCATAACCTGGCAACAATTTTAGCAATATTAACTATTTAGTTGGTAATTTTTCATACTACTTTTTCCAAGTGCTAACGTTTTGATTAATTTCACCAATTTTTGTATGCACAATAGCATTTTTATTATATAACAGCTCTTCCCACTAATGCACAAGAACAGAATTAGAGTGCAGATGAAGCAGTGCTATGTAAAAGGGAAACTTATACAGTCCTGTGTTGTTTACAACAGAAGCTGGAAATGTATACTACTTGGGAAAAGGAAAGCAATGCTTCTATCAAAGAGGAAGATACGTGTTACTTTGGGGAATTGAGTTCTGGCTATGTAATTGAAAAATCATTCTATTCAAATATTTAACAGGTGATCATTAATTGCATGTTCTTCATTTCCCATGTTTTTAATTAAAAGCCATGATTTTTGGTTTGAGTATTTTCAGCTGCAATTGAAATTATAGGGGCTGTGCCATATTTAAATACAGTGCTGCATGATGCAATATATGCTGACATAAATCAGATCCAGATATTCAAAACTGGCCTCCAAAAAAATGGATGTTTCTGACTGTCATGACTCTGTTTCAAGATTCCCCATGTCAAATTAGAAGGACATTTCTTCATATTATGAAGCTGCTGAGAAAAAAAGTAAATAAATCAGTGTTTGTAAAGCACTTGCACATTATATTAAGGACAGCTACAAAACCCTTTAGGGAATAGTATCACTTTTGTCTTCAGTGTAATAAAGATAACATGGGACTACACCAGTATTTGTTCATTAACTGCACAATAAATGAGACCAAGCCCTGGAGGAAGGGTGTGCTCTAATGTACACACAAAGGTCCAAAAGTGCAAACAATCTTCACAGTTATATTTTGCAGCATTATATTGCAGAGTCAAACTCACTAAAGCTTTCAACATGTGTTTTTTGTTTATTTAATGTTTAATAAATATGTATATAACCAGGAAGTACCAAACAGTGTTATGGAAATTATAGCATAATCAAAATAATAGTGATTCTGTAGTATCTATGAGCAAAAAAGACCCTATTTAAGTATATTTCACCCTTTTCAGCATAGCAGTGTTATTTTCTCTCAAGAAATACTTTGCTATCTCTGAGGTTATTCCTGCTGGTGAGGTAAACACACCTGCACTCCCGGGATTTAATTCAAACCTGAAGAAAACTGAGATTGGGATAAACTGTAAGCAATTCTCGTCACTCTTCAATCTGAACCCGTTGCTCCCAATTTGGAGAGAATGTCCTAAGGGGATACAAAATATCCAAGGGAAAGAATCTGTTGTCATATACTCGGGAATATTAGTTTGACACCAGAATAAGGGCAAATATGGAGGAATTCAATGCTGCAACTTATTGCTAGAAGTTTCTTGTGAAGGAGTCTCACAAATATATTTCTTTTTCACAGACTGCTTAAAATATCTAAATTTGAAAGCTGTGATAGAGGAATATTCATAGACTTAGTCAGAGGAATACTTGGATATTATAACCCAAGCAACTGAAGGAGATGGGTCTTTATAGGGTCAGTTTATCCAGGAGAATGCTATTTCTGGGCATGATCCAGATGATAATATGCATTAAACAGCTTTAGTCAAGGAGGAGAGAGTTTTAGAAGTGTTTTCAGTGATCTAAATCTTGCATAAGCTTCACTTTAGCTGCGAAATCATTTGGGTCTTCCTCAAAGTGTTGTCACAGGCAACAAGTCTTATTACTACCATTTCCTCAGGTAAATTTATATAAAGGCAGATCTGGATTAAACCAACCTCTGTTCAAACATGTCCAACATGATATAACACTTAAAATTCAAATAGAACATTACTCTATTTTAACCATAGAAATAACCCATAACTATAGAGATTAAAAAAAGGGGAGAGGGGGAAGTTGTTGATGTCATGGATTGGATAAAGATCTCATTTTGATAATCTTTCTGTGAGAGAATTTGCCTACTTTTACTTCCTCCAAAAACTTAAAAACCTGTTTTTGTGAAATAAAAACTGTTTTTATGCTGCAGAGTTTATTTTCTTCAGTTGATTTTTTTTTTCTTAGAATAAATAAAACAAATCATATTTGGATGGGTAGTAGCTGGTAATCTTCAATTGGTTAATCTGCAACTACAGAGGCATTATTTCCTAGGTCCTTTCAGGTTATTTTTTAATGACAGTTTTATATTTAATCTCTTCCACAGGGATGTTCTTGACTTAATTTGGTAGTCACACATAGTGTCATGCCCCAATAAATGTCTTGGCATATGTCTTTTCATTTAAGAAGTATCAAGAGGGGAAAAATATGGTAAAAATGAAATTAAGATTTTCTTTAATCATCTTTGTCTTTGAAAATTACGCAAGAACAGTATAGACAGTGTATCGCAAAGATACATATTGTGAATCAATGTGGTTGTGTTTTAAGGCAGAAACATGCATAGTTTTCACCATAAGTTGAAACAGAAGATGAACAGTTTCACCTATATTACTATGTATCTGCATTGGGACACAGGGAGACAGGAGAAAGTCCATGGAGGAAACCTCTCCCTCCTTAAAGAATTCTCCAGCACAAATAGGTAACTATCCTGGGCATCATACAAATTAACCCATTCCTACACATTCATCTCCAAAGTGATAGCAAGACAGAGAATTAGAAATATAGAAATAAGTCTCCATTACTACAATATTTTATCTTGCAATATAGGCCTTAATGAATACTATCAAAATAAATCCTGGTAAATATTTCACTCACAGAATTTTATTAAACTAGTGGAAGCCTACTGGCAGATCCCCACGATTTAAAATTATCCAAACCATGCATTAGATAGGTCATATATGTGGCATATATGTGATCTACATATACATGTATACATATAGCATTTTAAACAAGAAATTTAGTATATTTTTTCAAGTATTTCTTGATATGTCATTCAGAATATTAATTCAAATTTAGGAAATAGTGTTAGCAAAATGAAAAATCTCTTTGTCTTGTTTTTAGCCAATGTTGAAATTAAATGGCTTTTTGGTGTACTGTTATAATTTGTTGGATAACAATGACTGCCAACAATCTCTCTCTTTATCAAAAAGGCATTTATAAAATAGTTTTCTGCCTCTAGTTCTTCTAAGTTTCTAGAAAAATCCAGCATGATACGGGTTTAAAGAACAAATAATTGAATTTAAAAACAAATATGGAAAACTGTAAGTATAGTATCTTTCCTATAACTCTCACAGTAGTATCACTTGGCACTGAAAGCTGAAATAATAAAATGAGATCATTGATTTATAGTCAACATTATATTTTTAAAATCCTCTGTTTTCCAAGATAGCTTTCTCTCATCTTCATGCTGTATATAGTGAGATGTACAATTGATTTCACAGGTGTTTACATTAAAGAAGCATTATTAGGATTTAGAAATGACAGGATGCCCAGAATACTTTCCATGCACTTCAGTGATCTATTATTAATAATTAATTAATAGAATAACTGTAGCTACTATTTGTGAGTCTGTTACTTTTCTGAATTTCATCATATGCGACAGAGTTTATTCTCCCATCAATACACAATTTCAGCTTGGGAGAAGAAAGTCCTGCATCCTGGTCTTTGAACCCAAACCCTTTGCCTGTCATAGTTCAAACACAGATATTTCATCCCTGCTCTAAATCAAACACGGTGTCTTGGTCACCAGGACAAAACAAGATCACTAGATAATCAGCTAAAACAACTTCAACTTGGTAAGATACTTGGCTAAAAATATAGGAACATATAATTTTTTCTTCAAAAGAAAGTTATCTTTGTACAATGTTTCTGCATTCATCCCACTCGTAACATACTAATTTAACAGCAACTTGTCTCTTCACATATGAAAACATTTGAGAAATACCAGTTTTGTCAACTCATTAACTTCCAGTGGTTACCACCTTAATAAATCTTTGAGACTACTCATAATGGACAATTCCATTCATGTATAAGTAAAGATGACAAAATCTGGTTTACTGTCATTCAAAGAGCATCAGCTGGAAGATTATAGACTTCTGAATTACCTTTTCTATTTTTGGAAGAAAATGAAAGAAACTGTGCATTTCAAATTGAACTGAATTAGTTTTGTATTCTTTCTTTATATATATATATATATGTGTATATTTAATTTCAAAGAAATTACCCCATTTCAAATTCTCTGTTGACCTATATGTTACATAATATTCCAAATCTATTGGAATCCAAGTTATTGGAAGCTGCAGTCAGTAATAAAATAAATTATGTGAACTTAATATCCAATTAGTTGAAGTTAAACAGAAGTTGGAGACCAGAAAACACTTTATTAAGGAAGATGAGGAATTATGTATATGGTTTAGAAAATATAGAAAGCACTTTGGTGAACAGAGAGAATATATTTCTATGTGTTTTACTGAAATTGTGTGTTCTGAAGAAAATGGGATTTCAAATTTGGGAAAACAGATGGAAGGCTGAGGGTTGAAGGCGTGAAAAATGTACCAGATTTACAATACTAGAAAAGACAAAGAAAATAGATTGATTTAGGAAACAGAGGAATCAGATCTCCATCTCTTAGTTGGAATTGGACTGTTTATGTGGTAGAGTTGGGATTCAATTTAGGAATTAAATATTGAAATTTAGGGGCTCTTTCAGTTGTAAGAGGCACTGTTCTTGGGTGTACAAGAGGTTGGCACAAATCTAGTACATATGATATAACAATTGTACAAGACATTAATCTTTTTGGATCTTCAGGTAAAGGCTGTACAGAAGATTTTATCTTAAATGGTGCTCAGTGTCTGTGTAGGGACAATTAACTAACTGCATCAACGTTAATTCAAGCTTCTAGGTCTCTACTGTATGCCACGGACCCTCAGTCATCCAACATTTTTGTAAGCAGTTGCACATAACCACCTGCTGCTCAGTTCACTGGGTCCTTTGCAATATCCTAAGATCCCAAAATAATCCACGTGGGGCTGGTGGATATGACACAAAAGCAGTGGGAGACACCTGACTTTTCCAGTAACAGCAGGATGTCAGGAAGCACAACCTACAATACATCAAATGGCACTTGATGCTTGAATCAAAACCTGAATCAAGACCCTGCTGTTCAGCAGGTTTTGGTTCAGTCTCAGGGGGATTGTCTGTATAAGCTTGCCATCCAACACTAAGGAATTTTCTATAATCTTTTCTCCTGCAACTGCACTTAGTTTGGAGAGTTTAGAAAATATATTCCACTATAATTTCTGTTGCATATGTTGCTTTCCCATTCTTCTATATGCTCTAAGTATATAAGATATTGTGTGAATTTTCATTATTCATTTTTTCTACAGAGAATAATATTGGTTATCAAATAGTTTTAATATATATTTTGCACAAATAACCATTCATTTTTAATTCCTCACTCAGCATCTATGAACATTTCTCAAATAACCAGAAGATATTCAGAAATGTTTAAAATAACATACATAACTTAGAACAAATTAATTGTAAAAAATATACATACAAAAATAATGTGGAGGTTTTTCCTTTCTATTTGATCAGCTTTTCCTCCATAATTAAATGCAAACTCAAAACCCCAGAGAATTTAAAATGCTCATTTTTAGCATTCATAAGAAATAAAAAAGAGGTGAATCATTGATTAATGTTAGAAAGGACTACGCAAGTGTGTTATTATAATCAGAAAACAGAACTAATTCACCTACTTCATTTGAACCTCTTGGGTTCAGATAAATGCTAAATCTTTGTATTTTAATATTGCATTAACAGCAGGATTCCTTTATTGGGAAAATATCAAAAGGGATATATCCTCTGATTTCTAATGGCAATTACTTTTTTGCAAAAATAATATTTACAGTACGGAAAATATTACACTCTATTCAATTTGCATGGTTGCAAGTGACTCATATTAGCATATTTTAGGAAACTATGATTAATTACAGTCTTCCAGTTGAAATTATGGCATTTGCATTTGAGAGAGGGTATCATCTGTGCAAAGGGTGGTAAGTTCTTAAGAGTCACTTTCAGATTGAAAATTAACAAATGAGATCATTAAATGTCTTGTTAGATAAATGTACATAAATTACATGCTTTTTCTCATACTGTATATATGAATTGAGCTACATTAGGTTCACAATGTACAGCCATTGCTATTTCTAAACAACAAGTTTAAATAAAAAGTGAAGCAATTGTTTCCCCCAAATTTACCAGCGTTCCTTCCCACTAAGCAGCTGTTTTGGGGTTGTGTTTTTTCTCTTCACCCTCCTCCACCTTTTTTCCTTTTTTTTCTTTATAAGATACTGAGGCAAAAGATTGAAAATCATCATGACATGGATAGAAGAAAAAAATTTTCAGCTTTTTTCAGGTGATTAATTTCTTTTAACAGAAAGTTTGTGGCAACTGCATATTTATCCTAAACTACGCCTTAGATACAGGGAAGTCAAGGATGAAATTATAAAAATTTAGTAGTAGTGCAACTTTAGACAAGTTGGAAGAGAATGGTTTTGGAAGGAATTTCAAGAGATTATCTAATTCATCCTCTTCAAGGCAAGATCACCTGTAAGTTTTCACAAGCATTTAACTAACCTGTTCTCTGAGACCTCTGATAAATGAGAAAAGTTTAGGATTGTCATTTCATGTCTTCAAAGGTGACACACATTCATAAACTGGTTACTGCTGAGAATGCAGCTATAACTCTATTTCTTATATTTGATTTGATACTTTGAAATCTAGACTTTCAAGATACTTATTATAAAATACACAGGAAGATTAAGGAAATTCAGAAGATAATTTCTGGTTAATTACATGTTATGCCAGAAATTCTACTGACAATAGAAAGAATTTTCAATAAAATTTGGACTCCTCTATTCTATCTTCAAAAAGAATGAGATGAAGAATTTTCTGTGCTGGTTTTTGAAAAATGGTGTAGGTAGAATGAAATAGTTGGCAAACAGACAACAATCTATGGGTCTCTTCTCCTTCTCACCATACTGGGAAGCTTTTAATGCTCCCTTATGTAAATTTAAATAGGACCATTCAAGACTTGTCATTTGGAAAACTGTCCTGCTTACCCACCTCCAAATTCAACCCCTTCATTGGAGTTTATGCATATATAAATATCACAACAACAGAGAGAAGTTCTGAAAATGTAGTTTCTCCTTATCAAATTAACTAGTCAGAAAGCATTGATGTTGTGCAAACACTGGTCATGAATAGCTAAAAATTTGGTGTGTCATCAACACTGTTACAGCCACAAATCTGAAACACAGCACCATATGAGTTATTGTGAAGAAAATTAACTCTACCCCATTCAAAACAGTACAATAAGGCACAGTTTCTGTCCTAAATAATCTATAAATAATCTAGAGAAAAACTATTGCAAATGACCTTTGTATGCAATAAAGAGCAAATCTAGAAGTTGAAAGTAGGACAGAAAACAAAAATGTCAGTGTTTTTCTTTTTAACAACTAGTAATGAGGTAAAATAATAAGTAGACATAGTTCAGTAACAGTAGAACTAGAAAATGTTATTTAAAATGTAGTACTTTTTTTCTGAAACTAACCTTCCTCCAAAGACAGCATTGAAGTTAATGAACAGCATTGTGGAAAAGTGGGTGTTTTCTATTTTGCATTTTCTTCTAAATTTTTCCCCCCTTTTAATTTTCTTCAGGGGAGAAATATCAGGAAAAAAGTAATTTCATGTCAATATAAAAATAATCTCAAACCAAGGGCCATGTGCCAATGTTTTAATCTGTTTCTCCTACGGTCTTCATGCAAAATGTCTTTAGTTGCCAATTTTGCAGAAAAAAGATGTTTGCACACAAACAATCCATGCTTGATTTTGCAGTTATCTTTTGGAAACATATTAAAATCTGAGTAAAAATTCAGTTAGGTCAATGGAAAGCAATGAAGGGGGACAAATGCAATTTTGTCCTATATAAATTAAATTAACATTTGTGTTGTCTTTACAGTATTTAATTTTTAACTTCTGATAGTTTTAAAGGCCCAAAATGATCTCTATATTTTGAATACTTCATCAGACCGACTAGACCTGGAATTTCCCCACATGAAGTATCCTTTTTTTCAAAAGTCACTTCTTATTGAACAACTCTTTCCAAGTACTGGAGAGGAAAGCAGAAGATGATGCTTTTCCTCCCCAGTGTTTTTATCACTTCAATTGAAGTGATGTTTCCTAAATTGCAGGAGCTCAGCTCTGTCCCAGAAATACTATACCACCTAAGCTTCCCCCTTACTGCCTAGATCTTTATATTGCCGGTCCCTGGCTCTGGGATTATCATTAATTTCATCTCATTTTTCTTGATGTGAATGTACGTTTTTTTCTTCAAGGTCTATGACCTTGTAAATCCTGCATTTATGCTCCTCTGCTGTAGTCTGTGGGCTTAAACTGCTCTCACTGTTTTATGGGATGCTAACTGCTGTAGGCATATCAGCATCAGATTGACTTTGGTGACGTGCTATTTGGTTCCCACTGGATGGCATGGATTTGCTATTTAAAGACTCTAGATGGTAGAAGTTCTAATGAAATCAACAGTGCATAAAATACTTGAAGATTTGTATGAAGAATCTAATTTTGTGGGTCTGCTCACCATCAAATAAATTAAAAATTGCAAGAAATGCTTTGGAAATGTTACTAGGACAGCATTACTGAAATACTGTAAATTTGCTGTTGGAAAAGAATTTCAATGAATTCAGTAATGAAAACAGCCACAAAAATTTAGTTCAAACTTTTGATAAGGTTTCTTCTCTGTTTCAAGTTCTTCTATCTACAGCAATCAAAATATCTGTTGGGTTGTGCATTTCCATCTCAAGATAAAATTTACTTTCACAGATATTAAAAAAAAATCCAATAAGTTTTTATGAAAACTATGCAGTCATAGAGAACAGCACCAAATATCAGATACAAAGTGACTTAAAGGTACTTTTACATGACAGTGACTTAAAGGTACTTTTACATGACAGATTGCTGCACTATGTACAAAAATGCAAGCTAGAACACCACCAGCTGGCTCAGATGACATAAGACATAGAAAAAAATGTATTCCCAACCTCTCTCTTTCTGTTTCATTACTACCTCCTTGTGTTTCCTGTTTTCACACCCACATGGGGAGTCACACTGGTTTCAAGGGTCTGGAATGACTTTCTATATCAGGTGTGTCATTACCTCAAGATCTGTTCAAGTTATTTGTTTACATTCATACCATCATTTTGAAAGAATTCATTTTCCTCTTCAAGATTTCATGAAGCGTATTCCCTGTCTACACACATCATATGGGTCAACATCCTCAATACCAGATCTTCAATTTGTGCAAATCAGCATACTTTAACTTCTGAATTTCTCAAAAGTCTGACAAAACAGAAGAGTAAGATTCACAAACAACATCACCCGAAATTATAATTATGAACCAAATACTAAACCAAAACGGACATAGATTATGCCCCAAAATACCTAAAATCTTGTATGAAAAGCTCATGTCCTTTGATTCAGTCTAAAATATTGGAAAAGCGGTAGGAACAGTTCTTATTTTCAACCTCAGGGTGGGGAGAATAATTAGTCTACTGAGATTTCTGTCTTTTCACATATTTTAAAATAAACCAACCTGTTTGAAGTGATTCAGACTGGGGAATGAAAGAAAAATTAATCTTGTGGAAAACACTCTCAAAAGTCTTTCTAACTCTTCCAACACTGCATGAAGTGAGAATTTTCTCAGGAGCTAAACTTAAAAATACTGTTTTATCAAAACAAATCATCAGTAGATGATGTTCTGAGTTTACTTCAGGGAGCAAAAATGTTTCAAATTAATCTTCTAATATATGGCATGATTTCCATAACACCACCTACAGAAAAGACTGCTTTGAGAGAGACATTGTTCTCGGTAGATACAATTTTAAACTAATCAGCTTGTCTTTTGAACCACAGAAATCTGCAATTCCTTCTTGCTTTCTAAAAATAAGTATGTTTAAGTAATACAGTGTTCAAGCCTGTTATGTTCTACTAATTACTTCAGGGGACATAGAGATCTTGCTCCAATAAGAAATAATAATAAAAGCTACTCATAACCTTGAGGTAAGAATATTGAAATAAATCATTGATTATATTCCCCATTTCTGTTGTTGGAGATTAAATATCATTCCCGTTTTATTGCTAAGATCACAATGTAGAATAGTTAAGCCAGTGTTAGCAACCTAAAGAAATTTTCACCATATGATTTCAGATGTGCTAAAACCCAAATCACGTTATTCCAATGCTAATTATATCTGAGTTATATCTACAGTTAAGAAATTTTTAGCAAATTTCCTTGTCTACACCTAACTTGATCAACCCACAAGCACAACTGCAATCCTAAAACTTTTTTGTCTTCCACACAGCTGTGCTGAAATTTACAAGATGACACATCCTAGGATAACCTGGATCATATTACTGTTGAGGGCAGGGGAAAAACCCTGCCACCGTTCCCTAGGGAGACAAACTGATTGAAAATATCTCAGCACTGAAGACAGAGCATTAAATTATCCAGGTGGTTTTAAAGATATAGGACAGCTTATTTCTCTTTCTGAAATTCAGTTCAAAGAGCATGAAAGTATGTGTGCATGAATGATGAAACATTTTCTCGCTAGGTACATTCTTTGCTTGTTAAACTTTCATTTTCTTCACCTTAGGTTGCAAAGAGTCAACATCTGAAATATTTTAGTCTCGTTAGTGGCAATGTTTTTCAACATAGAGTATTTTTTAATTTCAGTTACAATAGACCAATAGTACAAATACTATCTCAGTGTTTGCAACAGCTTTTATGTCTTAGAGGCATATTTTTTCAAGTTTGTGTCATTATGTGTGAAATGGTTAATTTAACTTCTTGCATGGCAGTTCTCAGCTTTCAGTTCAGCTTAGGGTAGTTGCTTTGCTATTGACTGTATTGTTCTGCCACACTTAATTAAAGACAACTTGAAAGACTGTTCTTGTACTAATGTTTCCAACTTCTTCTTTAGGATCTCAGTAATTATTGTTTTGTAATTTAACAGACTGAAGCTGCGTCCAACAGATAGAGAAAACTCCAACAAAATCCACTTTAAAATGTTTTTAATCAACCATAGAGCGTTCAGTATTCATACTCATAGTTTTAGGTCACATCTAAAACGTTGTCCTTTTCCAACTCATTTGCTAAATAAAATGAGTTATTTGAACTAAGCTTCACAATAACATTTATAATAAGTGTAGATCAATCTGACTTGCTGATAACTTAGGATCTGAATAGTGCAAATGCTGCAGTTTACATTCAAGATCAATATCCTCACTGCAAGGATAAAATATTAATATACAGCATGACAGTGAATCCTTAAATCATCATATTTCAGGAATAGGAGGGAGCTTAATCTTAACAGCAGGTACAAATTTCCTCTTTGTACAAATATCCACTTCTACTCTTAAATTGGTTATAGCATTCCTGTGTTTGTAGTAAAGTCTCCAAGGACATGATCTTTCTGTAGCTCTGAATGAATAGGTAGACCAGTCTTTAAATCTCATTACAGTTTGTTGTAGCTCTCAATAGCTAATATGGCTTTTCATGAAGTGCTCCTCTGAGAAATCTCAGCATACAGTTCTCCCTTCAGTAATACAACTATCATACTGTTTGGATGCTTTACCACAGAGTTGAGAAATAAAAATGAATTTAGGGGGGCCTTTCAAACTATTTAAATAACAATAATAGATAGATAGATAGATAGATAGATAGATAGATAGATAGATAGATAGATCTATTCGATAGATTTAAATTGTTAGATAAACTAAGAACAAACAAGATAGGAAATGTTTGGTTTACTTTTTTCAATACCCTTTGAAAGTAGTCAGTTAACTATTAATTTGCTCAAATGAGGTAATGTTTCATTTTATTTTGTCTGTGGGGCCTCTCGTGTTTGTCAGAAGGGTACAAACAATATTTAGTAGTCACTGCTCGATTATGAGATGGAGACAAAGACTATTTCAGGGGTGGATTTATCAGAGGAGATAGGTAATATTTGCCATGGCCTTCTTCACCAAACAATTCTTCTTGAGGGAGAGAGAGGAGATGCTCATGCCAGAAGTTACATCACACAGTGGCAGCTTCTCACAGAATGAGGAGACACAGCAGCCTTTACATGGAGCCTCAGGCAGGGCATTCCCTCTGCTCCACCTTTCAAAAGTTAGGAATGGAGTTTAAGGTTGCATGAGAAGTATTAACACAGTCCAGTGGGAATTTGCCCCCCTAAACACAGAATCTAAAGTACTTGAAAGCCATAGCTTGTACTCAGGTTGAATCTTGAAGAAGCAACATGAACCCAGAAGTCTCATTCACCTGCAGGCCTTAATAGTTCATGTGCAGTTTATAGAGCTGAACATGGACAGGCTGCTGCAAAATCAGAACTGATACTGTCATTGCTCCCTGTGCAAGAATATGTGCCCAGAGTGAGCTGGAAGAGAGCTCAGAAAACATCCCACTTTATTTTGAATTCCCATCCTTTATTTTGCTAAAATAATTTTCTATTTAAAATGGCTTCATGAAATTTGATGGAAGTATGCCAAAATTTTGCACTGAACTTCATTGAAATCACACCTTGCAAGCTGCAATGAAATTATGTTGGTGAAAGTCATAAAAAAATTTCATTTTTCCTAAAGTTGATTACTTCAAATGTATGGTTGATTACTATTTCAGCAAAATAAATGGAACAACTAGAGAATGCTATTGCTGGACACTGGTGGAAAGAGAAGATGAACAAACAACATATCAAAATGATCCCATAAAATGCAATATCCTCATATATTTGCTGATCTAGTAACGTAAGCATCATTGAAACTCATGCCAAAAAAATCTTGATGGCTGATGCACTACAAAGAAAAATGAAAAGCAAACAGAATAAATTGCAAACTCTTAAAAATGATCAAAAACTGCTATCAGGTAAATGAAACAGGTTGATACACCATTAAATGCACTTTACAAACTCATTTGTGTCATAATAATGATGTACCTGGCTGTGCTCCAGGACCTGGGGAAGCAGGCAAGTTGCCACAAGTCTTTTTTTTTTTTTTTTTTTTTTTTTTTTTTTTTTTTTTCCCCTCACAAACAATACATCCTCCCATCTCTCTGATTCATAATCTATCAATGTATTTTTTTCAGAGATTTCACTGTGATCTCTAACTATTTCTTTGGTATGATCCCAAAGATGAATTTTACCTCATTTAGCAGGATTTCTATGAAGGGGGTATGTGTATTTCTGTGGGGAAAGGCAGTAACTACATTCTGCTAGGTCAGACAGCAGCAGATATTTTGATTATGGAATGCACTTAAGCAATTCTGTGCATATTCTTCATCTATAATTACCTCAGAATATGAAAGTTAAGAGTGGCAACTTTACTTAAATCCAAAGGATTTAGACTCAGAGGGCTAATTTTTAATACCAAATGTATTAGGATATTTAAAGCTCCTATCTTCTGAATCTTTCTGTATGATGGGTATTCAGGAGTATTGTGGATAAGATGAAAAAACCTATCACAGCTCAAAGAGACCAATATAAACCAATTATTTCCCTCGCTGCAACTAAGGGACCAATTAGCAGCAGCGGACATAGAAGACTGCAGCCCAGTTAAAAAAGGAATAGCAGCCAGAGGGGTTAGGGTCTATTTTGGAAAAGGGCCTCAGATCATAAATGTAGTTTTTTAAGAAGTAGGATATAAAACACAAAAGTCACAACTATTTGAGATGAAGAGAGGAGAAACCCAGAGAAGAGGAAAGCACAGACCCTCACGAGCTACTGACTCCTCTGACCCACATCTACAGGGGGCCAGGGAGGAACTTGCCTTTAAACATACAGGACAAGAAGGGTCAACCTTCTGCACTTGGAAGGGCTGAAGTACGGGAATGAGACCAAATAGACACTGCACTTTCTTTGTACTTTCTGTTACACTTTGATTTCCCTGTTTCTCTGCCATCTGAACTGGCTGGAATATTTCTAGTATGTCTCTTCAAAAGAGAGTGAAAAAGGATCCTGCTCCTGCAGCTTTGAACTGCTGCCTCTGTAATCTACCTTCTGACTGACCAGCTGAGCTCAATGATTCAAAACATTCATAAGCTTAAGACTGCCCACAGAAATGATGAACACAGCAAGGTCCTCTCCCCAAACTGTGAAGTCAATAAATTTGCTACATTCCTTTCCATTTTGTTGTCTTCAACTCAGATATGTTGGTTATATATAGTGTTTGAATATGTATAGTGTTTGAATCTCATTTTGAAAGGGGGAATGGAAGAATTTTTATCAGATGTATCTTTAGAGTTAGAAGAATTCCTTGTCTTCCAGTTTTCTGGGGAACTATTACTGTGTTTACTACTCTGTATGGGGAAAAAAAATCCAGCCTTGAATTGCTGAATTGATCTATTCATACAAGCTGCTCATCTATTTATTCCTTGGGATTTCTTTGAAATCAGGACAGTAAATCTGAAGTGAAGAAACCCAGGAGGATCCCTTTCCCTGTTGCCAGGTTATTTCAAGAACTGAAGCTAGCTTATTTAAAGGCAATTAAAAGCCCACTAAAATACTGTATGTGATTTTACAGGGCACACACATCTCTTAATTTTTTCCTTATTTTGGCATTTCTGCTGGGATAGGCCAAAAAGTGCTAAAAAGTGTTATAAATCTGTGGGTTTAGTTATAGATCCCACACATAATATAAAATTGTTTATCAATTCTTGCAATACAAAACTAACATTTTGAGAAGCAAAACTAGCTGCTGTATATTGGACTGTTGATGTTGGGTGTTATATTTCTAATACAACTTTGTGAAAAGTCAGTGTAAGGAGTATCCTTAATACTAACTCTAAAAATCATGAAGTTTTCCAAAAGTAAAAATTTCTATCTCAGCATTAGCTTTTATTTTACTAATGTTTTCCTCTCTAATTTTTCTGGCACCTCCTGATCTGTCACCATGGGCACTGCATTGCAGAATAGATTTCAAAACATAAAATAGAAATCTAAGGGATTAACTTATACTGGAATATCATTAGTCGCTCTTCATTTTTATTACCTTATCATAATCTCATCAAAATGTCTGTTTGCAAAAGAAACTGACAAAATAACAGGGATCATAAGATAGCCTTGTATTTTGTGTTTACTTGTGTAATGAAGACAGTTGTGTATGCTGAGATAGCAAGTGTAGGGACAATGCAGGTATCTCAGTCACATTTATTAAGTGGACAAAAAATATAAAATGGCCACTAAAAATCCAGTGGTGACTTTTGTTCTCAGGTACACTAATCCCATATATTCTTCTATGACTGTAACCACAGTGAAGACCTTAACATTAAAATTCTGCTCTTCTTGAGGTGACAAAACAAACTAGTCACACTGGTCATTACACAGATTTTGCCTATGTTGATTTAAAACTTTTTTTAACACAACAAAGCTAACCACTTTGTATGTATGCAAATGTTTACATTTCCCCTGAAGCTGATTGTGGACATCAAGACATTTTTTATTATTCAAAACTCCCTGGAGTCTGTGCCCAGACTGTCAGACCCTTTTGAGTTTCCTTGGGACTCAGCCCAATGCCGACTTAATGGAGAGAGACAGCTTCAACCCAGTTGTCCAAAAAGTAAATTTAATAATACCCTTTTAAAAAAAGAACAAATAATAAGGCATCCACTGTATTGGACCGAAGTGGATCAAGGCAGTACAAAGGCCAAAAGGCAAAATGCCAAAGGCAGGGTCTAGGGTCACACAGGGGTACTTATGCACTCCGGTGTAGGCAGGGAATTATGGTGGGGTCTGAGGGAAGAGTCCAGTGGGGGAGAGCGGTTAAGAATGTTAAAATTCTTGCACCAAAAATTAACCTATGGTAACACAAAGAAACAAGAACTTTCTCGTAACAATTTGCATAGAAATCATGTGAATAAGCTTCTTGCTTATGGCGTTGAAAAGGGGTTTCCCAAGGCATTTTTCCAGGTTCTCTTTTTCCCTGGGGAAACTGCCTCTACAATTATTTTTAATGCCATTTCGATTAAAGAAACATCTCAGGGGTGTGTGATGTCATGCATACCTGATCTAGTTTGTGTTTGATACCGATATTAAATACTTCTGTAAAACTGTGGAAGAAAGCTGTTCAGCTTGTGTGTGTGTGCATGCTTACTGCTCTATCTTGCTAGCTACCTTTTATGTCTTTTAAAATATTGGCTCCATTTAGATTCCTTGATAATAATGTATACTTGAAATGACTGAAAATAAAACTTGACATCGGAGCCATTCTATTAAGCATTTTAATTCTGACTGTGAAGTCATATTATTCATAACACAGTCGTTTTACCCATTTGGTATTCTGAAATTATTAACATTGTACTTAAATATATTAATCATATAGAATACTTCCTTATTATATAGTAGATTCATATATTGTCAATTTTATGGAAATAAAGGAAAGTTATGTCTTATATTGTCAAAAAGGAGAAAGTATTCTATTTTCCTGTAATAAATTTCCTTGGGAGAAATCTTGTAAGATACTCATCTTAATTACACTAGTATTTTAGTAATGCTGTAAGGGTAAGATAATTATGAGGGTGAGTCATGCTGAAAAGACCTACAGCCTAAATTAAAGATGATTATTTCTAACTTACTTAAAGAATAGTTCCCAAACTTTTAAACTACAAAGGGCATCTGTGTACATAATATTCTGTCTAAGGCAGAGTGAATTTGCCAGAATGTATTTTAATGTAGAAAATAAGTTTTCTGAGGTGTACAACCAATGCAGATTCATCCCAATTGTAAGCTTATATTTCTTTTAGTTCAATAAATGGAACTCTCAGTTTGGAAATACCTCTTGTTGATTTGGACAAGAAAATTTTGACTGCCAAGCTAAAGAAAGTACAGCCCTTATATATTTCCCATCTACAGTGAGCAAGTTTGTCAGAAAAACAGGCAGGAAAAAAAATACCTGGAGCACAAAGGCTTAGGTAAGAAGGTAACAGTCAATTTGATAGTTATCTAAACACAAGTGACCATTCTGAGATGTTTAAAGTTTTGCTAGGTTTGTCCAAAGAAATGTAATCTGTTTGGTTAGCAGAGTCAAAAGAGATTATATATTTTACCAACTGTTAGCATGCAGTGTGATTTCAGATTGGTAAGATATGAAAGATATGTGCATGCAACATCTCAGGAGAGAAATAGAACACACAGAAAACTTGCCCTTCCGAAAAGCCAGATGCCCCCCAGAGTAGCTTGTGTCATGTGAGTTGCCTACATATGGAGAAGTCAAGCTCATAGCAGCTGCCCTTGTGCTTTAGCCCTGGTTTAGGCAACATAATCCGTGTACACCAGAAGTTTTAATTATGGTGTCATGAAGAAATTCAATACATATATAATGTTTTCAGGGATGCTTTTTAGAAACCATTACATATTACATTCTATTCCATGCTAATCTCAACTGTGTTTGAAATAGTGCTGGTTTAACTTTGGCAAACAGACAAAAGCTCACCCAGCTGCTCACTCACTCCTCCTCAACAAAGGGGAAGGAGAAGAAAATAGAATGAGAAAGATCATGAGATGTGATAAAGACAGAGAGGTTGCATACCAAGTACTCTTGCAGGCAAAGCAGGCTCAGATTGGAGAAAACTTATGTATAGTCAATTAAAAAAAAAGATTTGGGTTGTGAGGAACAAATGCAAACATTAAACAGCATCTTTCCTTCTACCTCTTCCAGGTTCAGCCTGTTGCCAGATGAAGAATTGTTTGCACCTGGTGGCTTAATACAATGCTTATTCCTCAAAAACCACTGGTTTAAGGAACCTCACAATGTTTCTTTTGTGGCAAGAAGAACTGGAAAGCTACCAGCCCAGTTGTGCCAACTTTCACCAGTTCACCAAGACATCAGGTATGACTCTGGAGTGTTGACCAACAGGGACCACCAAGGAGACCCCGAGGACAGAACTCATGCACAGAGGGGAGGGGCCATAGGTTAATGATTTCAGGGGAATGATTATCCTATGTGTGTTTATTCCAGAAAACTCAAAGAATATGTATGTAAAATGCAGTATATAAACAGGAGCTTTTTTCTATAATCAGCATGTATGCTTGGTGGCATTATCCCCTGTACATCTGGCCGAATGAATAATGCCAGCTTCTTAATGCTGCAGTGGTGCTGAGGGGTTTTATTTTTGCAGGTTTTGGTAACAAACTTCACTCCCGACTTCTCTGCTGCCCCAAAGAGTGCAGAGGGAGAGTGGGATGGGGAAGGTCAGTACATACTGGTTTCTCTTGGCCACTGCTTTCATGCCTTCTGCACCAGCACTAGCTTTCCCATGGAATGCAGCCCCCCTCAAAAAGACCCCTCAGCTTTTGCATGAGTCCTCTAAAGGTTGCTATTCCTTCAAGAAATATTAATCTGCTCTGGTTCCTCCACAGGTTGCAGTGGGTATTCACTCCATAAAGCACCTCCTCTAACCTTACTCTCCCTTCTGCTGCTCCCCACTCTTTTTGTGCTAATCTTCTTCTGCCATACAATCCCTTTTTGCCCTCTTAAATACTATTTCACGGAAGAGCCACCTGCTTTTCTGATGGGCTCAGCTGTGTCACATGGTGTGTCCATTGCAGAATCAGCTGGAACCAGATGGAACCAGCTGTGCCCAGCATGGGGTGGTCCCCCTGAACTCTTCCCATGGAGGACACCTTTGCAGTTAATTCACTGCCAAAAACTTAACACCTGTATGCAGTTAAGAAGCCAAACCAAACAGAAAAGAGAAAAGGAAAAAAAAAAAAAAAACCAAAACAAAACCCACACACAAAAAAACCACCACCCCACAAATGTATTATTTACATCCAAATAGTTCCTCTATAATTTGAATTTAGCAGTGAATCTGTCCAAAGGCATAATAAGAACAGAATTTAATCAGCTCAGCCGTCATACCCATACCACTCAGAAGTCTGCCTTTCATGCTTTTATAAATGGTAATGAGAGAAGCTCAGTTCTTCCTGAGATGATAACAGAGATCTTTGCAAGTAACGCAGTATATGATCTTACTGTTAAAATGTCAGAAATTAATTCTTACCATTGCACATGTCCAGGATCACTTTTCTCATCATTTCCTGTGTATCACCACTTAACTTCATATATATTAGAATTGAAGCAGAATCATTACAAATTTCACTTCTTACCAGCAAAATTATTAAAGCACATACTTGTTTTCAGTATAGTGGTGCGGTTCAAATATATGGACAGATTCATGATCTCATTTACTTTTAGATCATTTCAGTTGAAGTCACTCAGCAGGTAGCAATAGTAAGACTATGCCAGGTTCCCTTTATAATTATTGAAAAATTACAAGTTTCTAGATGCTGGCTTATCCCATCCTCAAAGACCAGTATGGAATAGATTGTATGAACTGCTTTCTGAAAGTGACCTAAAAAAGGTACCTAATGCTGTTTGAAATATCCCAGTGTACCCCTTTTGTCCTCCAGCTGCTGTTTCAGAGAGGCCTGAGCACCTCATGGGCTGCTTTCATATTTAGTATGCTTGTGTGAATTTCCTATGTAAATATGATTCCAAAAAATGCACTTACTGCCCAGTCTGTGGTCAATAACTGATGCCAAATCACTCTTCACCGAAAGATGGATAGGCTCCAATAACTCTATCAACTTGATTTTTTCTGTCCATATTTGGAGTGTAGATAATCAACATTTATGTGGCTGTTCGTACTCCAACAAATTAATTTAGGTTTTCTAATCTACAGCTGAGTCTCATTCCCAAAATCAGTGAGAGGAGTTCCTTCTAAAGTTGCATGTGCACTACAAAACTAAGCAATGCACAGATGCACTTGAAGTAGCAGGAATATAACTACCTGCAGTGTTAAGTTTTTAGAATTTCAGTCAAGGCCACATCTCCCAAAGTATTTCTGGCTATGTTTTTACAGCATAGGATAGATACAATTCCCAGTAAGCAGTTTGGATCTGATTGCCCCGGCCTGAGATTGAATATATTTTATTAGTATGTATGTGAGCAGATTATGCTAGCTGGAATAAAAGGCAGAAAACTCTGGCACCATATTTACTTTGAAAGATGTAGACAGAAGATGTCACAATTAGTCAGCTACAAACCTCCTTAGTGAAGGAGCAATTTGCAGCCAGTTAGTTAAATGCAATAAAATTGTGTCTTTCTGCATTATCCACACACTCTTACTACCACATGGAAAACAGCACTGGCAATGTTCACCTATAAATATAAAGAAATCGTGCTTAGGTAGTCCTAAATGCATGTGTACCCTTTTTCATGAGCTGTGTGCAAAATAAACCTGTAGCAGCAGCACCAGTGGACCATAGACTACCTTGCTCCATCCTTCAACTTCTCTGCTTCACCTCACTCTGGGGCATCCACTCACTGTAGTTTTCCTACAGGCAAAAAATCACAGAACTATAGAATGGCTTGGGTTGGACGGGACCTTAAAGACCCTTTCATTCCAACCCTGCCATGGGCAGGGACACCTTTAATGAGACCAGGCGTCTTGGGATGAGTAGGCATGTTGGTTCTACAACCTGACTTCTAAGGTCAGAAAAGTGCAAGTCCAATTTTGATATCACAAATTCCACTGAGTTTTTCAGGGACTATAGGGTTTTTTCATGTTTCTTCTCTACTTCTTTGTGTAAAGGAACAAAAATAGAAAAGTAGCCACTATTTTTGTGTGCTGAGGGTATATTAAATTATTAAAACATAAAGCTATTCAGCAGAAAATATACGCTATGCTTTTCCCTTGATAGGAATTGGCAAATGCTCACTTTTTAATGCCATTTATATGCAACATTTTTCTGTCTTAAAATGTCTCATACTTTGTAAACTGTGCTTTAGAAGCCTCTAGAGACATGATGATGAAATATTGATTGTCATTTTCTTGACTTTTCCCACTCCCCAAACCCTCTTCACCACCTGCAATGTTTCTGATTTATATTTTTTTATTATTTTGACAAATTGAAAACACTTCCTACAGTGAAATGACTAGTAACAAGGGAGAATTTCATACACACAAACATAAGAAAGAAAAGCAAACAAGCATGGAGCATATATAATTCCATTACTGCTAGACTAGTTAATTTTTCAATCCCTGAACCCTAGCCTTGTCTTGAACTTATGTGTTGAATTGAGAATACTTATTTCTTAATTCTGCAGATACTTGAGGGAATGCCAAACTTTAATCTTATGAGCAATTATATAGAAGTCATATGTTAATAATTCAATATAGTGTTGAGTGCTTATATGCTCTTCATTGTTAGACTGACCAAAAAGCAACATTCTTTTCAGTCATCCTAAGTGTGATTTGGATTGTCCTTTTTTTTTTTTTTTTTTTTTTTTTTTTTTTTTTTTTTTTTTTTTTTCTTTAGCTTACTCCATGCCTTTTATATATTAGTCAAAATTACGATCTAAAAATTTAACTAAGAGTTATCTATTCTGGATTATGGAAATCCATGTGAGTTAACATCTCAGATTAAATCTGTGAAACTTTCCTTTTAGATGAGACCTAACAGGTAAATGTGTAAGAGCATGCAGACCTTCAAAAACCTGAAGGAAATAAAGTTGTGCCCACACATATTGTAAATTTTGTCTGCAAAACTGCAGCTGCAAAATTATGAGTGCAAGGCTCATGACAGATGGAAACAAAATTTGGCATAATTAATCTGCATCCAAAATTTTGTGTTGTTGACTAGGAAACTGGCTCAAACTGTTGGTGCCCTGATTTAATTTCAACCTGTAGCTTAAGGTGTCCTAAAAGAGGCTGCATCTACCCCAAATATCCATGTTGAATCTTTCCTGGAAATGCCCATCAAAGTAAGATGGTTCACTTCCACATGCCAAGAGGGTAAATCTCACCTGAAATCTACAGAACAAGAAAAGGTATGCCCAAACCTGGGAGGAAGCTTGTCTATTCATATAAAAATCATTTTAATATTCTATCATGATCAAAAAATAGAAAATTGCAATACAGTCATTGAAAATATAACAACTTGTATTTCAAAAAGCAAAATGAAGTCAAAAGCCACTATATAACAGTATCTGGTGTCTTTTTAATAACATGGGCTATGAATATTTCACAATTTATCTTTCTGCTTACTCTAAGTTTTAAAAAACATAGGTCTATAAGAAGGATATGGACAATTTTCAATGCTCCACTTTAGCACAAAGGATTCTCCCATTTTACAGTTGGCTATTATATTTCCATTGCAAATTCCATAGTGCTGCAGTAAGAGGCAAGCTAGCAGGTTGATGACCCTTATAATTTTCATTCAGTAAGTAACAGAAAAATTTTAAAAAACAGTGTACTTTAAAATAGCCTTTTAAATTATAACAGCAGCACATTCTTAGGTATGCAGAATAAGGGAGATTTGTACAACTGAGTGCTAATCCTTCACACATGCTGTAAATTTAGTTCTCTTTTCAGGTCTACAGACAATGACTTTTCTGCAATATAGCAGAAACAGCTCAGAATATAAACAGGTCTGGCAATTACATCAGCTAATCAGTAGTGTTAGAAACAAGGTCATTTTTGGTAGAGTAGTTATCACACACTGTTAATTCTTGACAATATACCACTGGAGATTAATTAATGGATCAGAGTTTTACATGTTGGTCTGCATTGTTGGTGTCAGCATATAAAAGATTTGCCAATTCATGCTAAGAGGTGCTTCAAAACTTTTCTTTACTATTTGATCTAAAGGTTTTTATTGATCTGACCCCTATCTCACTGTTGTCACCAGCTCAACCAAACACTTTTAATGGTCCTGATTCTTAACCATGGGAGATCAGAGCCATCCAATGTCTTCCACCTCTGCAACTTCTGTGAATTAAATTAAACACAAATCCTGACTAACTGCTGCAGGCACATTTTATTATTAGAATTGACCTAAAGTCTTCTGAACATTATGGAAATTACAGCTATGGAGATAAAGAGCAGGCCTTTTTTGATTTTTGCCCTACAGGTGCTACTACTGAATAGCTTTGACATTCAGTAAAAGTTTTGCAGATATTTGCTTATCTTCTGCTACATTATATCATTGTTCTTATACAGTTCATTCTTTTCTTGTGTTTTACTAGCTCTAACTCTAAATATCACAACAGCTGAATGGGGAGCTGAAGTTGCTCATTTGCATAGCCCACGAAGCAGACCTGTTAACTATTTCACTTTGTGTTCACTATCCATTTACAGCTACACCCAGCGTGTCAATATGGGTGTAGCTCTAAGTCTCAAATGAGGTTTCTTTTGGGAAGAATTGCTTTAGATGCTAACCTCTAACGAGAGTGTAGAGGAGGTAAATCTTTTAACCCATTCTTCAGCACTCCATGGCATGATCTGTGGAACACATCATGCACCCCTTTTGTGATGATATAATTTTTTGGCAGACTACAAAGCAGGCCTCTCATTTTTCTCTGAAAATTAAAAATATATTTAAACATTTATTGGAAGCAGAGAGATCACTTCCTTGAAAGTCACAAAAATGTATGAATTATGGAATAACAAAAAACAAATAAATCACATCTCTGATGACAAATAATAAGATCTCTGACCTGGCTCCAAGAGGAAGTGCACATGGAATCTGCATTCAGTAGTAATATTACGTTACAATAAAGTGGCACTTTCTTTTGAGTCTGTGGTCACAGAGCTAAGTATTGAAGTTTTTAACCCAAAATTTTGGAAGCAATCAGGATGGTTCTGCTTGAGAGTAATAGTACAGACTTGACATTATACAAAGGCCACTGTAATTCCCAGAACATTTAGCCATTTCCTCAGACATCCTGGTCATTCCCTGAGTGCACACTTCCCAGATGCTCTCCTGTGAATTCTGGGCTTGATTAAAACATGCATGCAATCCTTCATAGTCTGTACCATTGAAGAGACCAGGAGCTGTGAAACAGTAACTCTTGAAACAATATTCATTACAGAGGAATAAATATAATAATCTTGTGAAAACTGCTGAAAAATGTAATGTTCCATTTTTGACACAAGGAATACAGGCAATTAAGTCTAGTTCCCTAGAAGCTGGAATCTACCACATTTTCAGATGCCTTATTGCATTTTTCCTGTCCATTCAATGGGTCATTCTCAGGTCTTTTGTCACTGTTACTAGACCCATTGGTATGTGTCAGATAATCTTAAAGGCTCCAGATGATTCTGCACATTTCTTATGGGCAAAAGAATTGAACCATAGAAACTAAGAGGTAAAGGACTAGAAAAGCCTACCTCTCCATCAACTGCACAAGGAAGAACTGTCTGGATAGTTTTGACATATTTTTTCTTTGCACAGTAAAAGTACCCTGTAATTAGAATAAAACCACAAGAACCCAAAAGTTCCTATTCATGAAGTTCTACTCAAATGAAACACACACTGCCTGGGGAGCATTAAAGCAAGAATAGGACAGGACTAAGCAGGATCAGAGGCAACTCTCTTATTGCATCAGGAACTGTGTAGCTCTGAAGTATATTTTTAAAAATTCATGGAAAAGGAAAAGATCAGGCAAGCTTAATGAGTCACTCTAGGAACATCAGAAAAACCTTTTTATGAGAAGAATAAAAACTATTATTTCTATTATTTAAAGCCTATGTCATAGTTTTACAAGATAATGGTGTAAATCCAAATGATGTCTTAAAGCACCACAAAAGAAGTTAATTTTTTTTTTATTAAAAAAAATACTAAAACCTTAATCTTTAACCCATCTTTTAATCTCAAATTTTTACATGAAATTATTTTACTTGGGATCATAATTTTATAGTTTCTTTTTATTGGTGAAAAAATGAGACAACTAGGCACCATTTCTAGAGCTGCCTATCTCAAATACTATCTAGCAGATATTCGTAACTATTTTGTTCTTTAAAATTTAATTTAAGGATTGATAAATGGAATAAAATTTAATAATCATTAATCTGTTTTGTGGGTGTGAATGAAACAAAAGTATATTACACATGCAAAAATCACAAACATGAAAATCTGAATTATTCTATAATATTTTATTTCTAAAACATCAAACAGTATTTGTCAAACTAAAATACAGAGCATCCCTACACAACTACAGAGTTCTTTTCGTATTAAGTAGTCAGGATTCAAAGTCTTACATTATCCATGGGCATCTATAAGATGGAATTATTTTTGCCAAATATTTGTAGGGTTTTTTTGTGGCTGATTAAGTTATCCCATTTATACCACCCCAAGAAGTTAAAAATTCATTCACTTTGAGTCTGAGCTGCACAGACAGGAGTGAAAATATTTTAAAAATTGAAAATATTTCAAATTCAGACACCTTGTCATTTGGGATTTTCTTCTTGAGATTTCCCATGATTTTGATATGATTTTTTATGACACAAACACCCTTGTAGGTATAGATTTAGTGCAAAAACCTGCTTCAAAAAGCTTTTAAAAAAGACTGAATTCTGAGTTTCATTAAGTGATTCCTTTTTTTATATTATATTCTCTCTCTCTCCTGTACTGGGTTTATCTATGGCCTATGCATACAGAACACACAAATGATGCTTCCATTGTATTCTGAATTTCTTTTCATTACTGTTCATGTGTTTTCATTACTGTTCCTGTGTCTCTCTCACACTTGGTTGGTAATGAGATCAAGCTGGATTTCTACTGAGACTGTGACAGTTGTGCTGTCAGCTTTTAATCTGTCAAGTCCCCATGAACACCTCCTTCAAGCGCTTTTGTGGCTTAGTAGGTCTTTTGTAGTGTCCCTTTCCATATAAAATGTTTTGATCAAATTCCTTCTTATGTTCCATCAAGCTGTAACATGCATCTAGTCATTGTACAGAAACATGGAGGACCACATTCCTTGCAGCTGACACACAATCTGTGTTTGTCTGACAGCTTAAGAAATTGCCATTCAGGAACTGGAATAGAAATCGGTCTTAGTCAAATATACAGGAGTGTTGGAATTGCTGTGAATTTTACTCATTCCTTAGCAAGCTTGAAATGTTGTGACAAATGATAAGTATGTTTAGAATCATTGAAAAAATGTGTCTGCATAAAAAGATATTTCTTTATTAAGGATGTTTTCTTGATCTGACTGTCTTTATCAGTCCCCCTGCCAACTCCCTTCAAGACCTGCCCCTCCATTTGTGCCTAAACTAGGCTACACTTAGGCCACACACACAGCGAGTCTACTGTAAGGCTTGCACAGCTAAATAAGGTCTTTAAGAACCATACAGTCAAAAATAACCTGTTTAAAAAAAGCATTTGACAAAAAGCAATTGACTTGGAATTCATTCGATTTCTGGGGCATGATTGTTTGCAGTCATATTCTTTCCTTCTTCACTCCCTTGCCAATGGCTGGCATGCAAGTCCAAATCAATGAAGTCCTTTCCAAATCGAGTAGTGAAGAATATCTGTTGCTGCTTGGAGAACTCTTAAGGGAGCAGGTATCTAGGGTTAAAGGTAACATTAAGATTGGTAAAATTAAAATTAGTGAAATTGTTTTAATTAGCTATGGAATCATGACACAGATAAAGTGATCTAAAGATCTGGAGAAGGATTTAGACTGTGCAGGTTTGGCATACAATTAAATACGTATCTAGAGAATCCCTGGGATTCTCACAATGGAGAACACAGAAGATTTAACCCTAGACTGTTGTTCCTTTTAAAATACCAAGTGGAATCATAGACAGACAGGTGGATAGAGAATGGAATTCAAGGAACGTGGACTTAAGAAAGTCTATTTTGTGTGCTTGGAATCTCTTGAAGAGATCATGCTGAGAGGTTGGTTTCCTTCAAAATGGGAAAATAAAATTAATAGGCTGGCACAGGAGAGAAACAATGTGCAATTTAAGCTGGACAGAAAAATATTTTTCAGCAAGAATGGTTTCATTCTATTTACGTAGCAAGACATGAAACTAGTGAGCAGGCTGCAAGGCTGACTGAAGTGCAGTGTCATAGCAACAGATGTGGCCTCCTGGGCATGACAGAAGTTGGAAGTGTCTGAAAGCATCAGAGGTCCTCCTTGCGTATTCAACTGTCAAAAGCTGAGATGGGGCATCTGGGAACCTTGTTACATGCAGATCTCTGGGGACTACAAGGTCAGCATGGCTAACAGAGACAGAAGTGCCTGTAAGCATAAAGTGTGGCATTTCTGGAATTCCTAACCTGCCCCTAACCTCTGTACATTCTGTTCAGAACAAGGGTTGCCTACAGGCAAATTCAAATGGCAGTAGAGGACTTCACAGTGCAGTCTCACCATGAGTCTTCCTTATGAAAGACACTTTCTAAGGGTGCCTGCATTAGCAATGTGAAGATTGAAAATGCCTTCATTCCCTCATGTTCTTGAAGCCCTACAGTTACAAAGTAGAACGGGATGAGAGAAAATCTTAATAGATCATGATTTATATTAATTTGAATTTTTAACACCGCATCTAAATTATCTGGGTTTTACATCCTATGCAAGTATATAACTGTGGTGGTGCGCAGTTTGTTTTATTTGTTTTATGTGAATTTATACATGTTTTATGTAATGGTTCGTTCCTTGTACCCCCCTATTTCGTTAATGGTTTCAACTTGTTTATCACAAAGTGCCCACTGTTCGTTTTCTGTCAATCATCCCTTCCCCCTTATACCGAGTTGTCAATCCCCTCTCTCTCCCCTTGGGCGCCCTGTCTATCACTCCAGGACCCTTCCCTGGCTTCTGGAAAGCTCCAGGGAGGGCATCGAGTGATAGGCTGGGGCCCTGGAAATCCCCTCCCAGCGTTTTGTGGTTGGTCCCCTGTTCCATGGTTTACACCCCCTAGTTACACCCCCAAGTTCTGTAATTGGCTGACCGGTTGTCGCCACCCGTTTCCACCCCCCCTTAAAAGTTGCTGCACGCCTGCTCTCGGGGCTCTTCTGGGCAGCGGGTCAGAGAGTGCAGAGCTCCGTGCTCCCTCTCCCCTCAATAAAACTGAGTTGTACCCTGCTCAGGAGAGTCGGTCTTTCCTTCGGTTGCCGCGGTTGCTGTACCATCATTGTGCCCGTCGCTGGTATGGGGGAGCCAAGTCCCCACTGGGAGGAGGTGGCTTGCCCAGCCTGCCACCCCGACCATTCCACGTTGCCGCAGTGGGAGGAACCCGTCTGAGCTAGCCTGTGGCAGCGCTGGTAAGCGCTTTTGGGACACTGCGACATATAACTGAAAGATAATAACGGAACAAAACTCAGGAATACCCCAAAGCACTAACCACAAGTATTATTTTCTGTGAAATTCGAAGCATACTTAAGTAGCAGGGGCAAAAGCATTCCAGGGAAATACTTAAAATGTAATCAAATTCACCACCTTTAAGTATTCTGGCATGAATTCCAGAAGCTATTATGCTCATTCAGAATCAGACCAGGAGGAAATTTCTTTGTGTACAATTTAAATGCAGCCTGAGAATCAAAACCAAAATGTGAGTATTGTCCCTTTTGTTCCTTCTGGGCAACAAGCTATACCATATAATTGCCCCATATCATTTTGTGTGATGAGTAGGCTGTAGAACACAAAGCCCTGGCCTAAGCTTACAATGGAATTGAAAGGAGTTCATTATTACTTGTTTCAAATCCAAAGAGAAGAAGCAGTATGAAATAAATCACCAAAACACACCTGTCTGTGCTTGAACACCTCAGAATCAACACAAACATAGTTCAGTTCAAACAAAAGGGAAGGAATCACAACCAACAGTATTAAATAAATTTTTAAATGATCAAATAAATGTGGAAGTCTTTTACATAATCTTTATTTTTCACAGTTTTTTATTTGTTCAGTTTTCAGGATATTTCCACAAAGTGATTCACTTTTCGGTAATCAATGCATATTGAATTTCCCATTGTAGATCTTTGAGTCCTCTTTCTAAAAGATCTAGACATTTAGTTCTCAAAAAAATGTGTGGCACCTATTCTTTCTTTATGCATATGTGTGTAGCTGTCAAATTCCTAATTTCACTAAACTCCTTAGTTCTCAAAGAAACACAATTTATTAAGACACACTTTCAGAATACATCTCCATTCAAAATGTAGTTGAAATGCAGGCTTTTCCAATCAGGAAAAAAAAATGAGACACTAATTTTTTTATGGCACTTCAAGTCAAGAAATTTATTCCAAAGTTAGGAACCTGGCTTTCTATTGTCCAATTTACATGATTCAGTATGCTCTAATGCCAGATGACAGACTAGCAAGCCACACAATTCTCTGTAAAAAACTGCAGGTTCTCCTTGTGAAGCCACTACAACTTCTATAAAAATTGTTAATTTGGGACACATCTGGGATGTCTGCCTAAAAAAGATGAAGGAAACACAGGTTCAAATGACCCAGATTATATTTAATTCCAAAAACTTCTGTACAATTAACTGGCCTTGGTTTTGAGAGCTGCCAAGAGCTGACTGTGAGCCAGTGGTGCACCTTGGAAGCAAAGGAAGCCAACAGCATCCTGGGCTGTGTGAGGAAAAGTATCGCCAACAGGTCCAGAGGGGAGATCCTCCCTTTCTGCTCGGCACTGGTGAGGCTACGTATGGAGTGCTGGGATCAGTTCCAGGCTTCCCAATACAGGAGAAACATAGAGATACTGGAGAGAGTCCAGTGAAGGGACACTAAGGTGATTAAGGGTCTGGAGTGGCTCTCTTCTGAGAAAAAGCTGAGAGATTTGGGACTTTTAAGGCTGGTGAAGAGAAGACTCTGGGTAAACTTAATTGATGTATATAAATGCCTGAAGTGGGGGTGAAAAGAGGACAGAACCAGACTCCTCTCAGTGGTGTCCAGAGAAAGGACAAGAGGCAATGGACTCAAGAAAAAAATACAAGAAATTTTATCGAAATATAAGAGGGGGAAAAAAAATCAACAAAAACCCCCAGTTTTTACTTTGAGGGTTTCAAATACTGGGACAGGTTGCCCAAAGAAGCCACAAAGTCTTTGCTCTTGGAGATACTAATAAAATGACATAGCCCTTAAGAACCTGTTCTGGCTGACCCCACTTTGAGCAGGGATTTGGAGTATACAAGTCTTCAAAGTTACCTGCCATTCTCAACCATTCTGCAAGTCTGTGAAATTAAATCTAAATCACAGAGGCCAGACTTTTAACTAGGAGAGCATCAGGTTAGGAAGATACTTTGAATGATATTATATATTTCTTTTTATGCATTATTTCATTTTATACACAGATTTCTTAACAAATAGAGGTGTGTTACCCTGGTTTTTCTGAGCCTTTTGATTTTCTTAAATGGAGTCAGATCTTTTTAGTTGCTGTACAATATTAGAGCAGTTTTCTACCTTTTCCCACAGATGTAACATAAACAAATAGTTTGTTTTTCCTTCTCTGTCCTTTGTTTGTATATTTCTAACCTGAAAACAATTGTAACTGACAATTGGTCTGGCCACTGAGGCTGAGGGGTGGAAACCCCAAAAACCAATCTTCTGCTAGACCCACAAATGTATAAAAAGTCAGAAATAAACAAAAAGGTCTCTTCTCTCCGCTCTCTCAGCTGGGAGCTGGATCAGAAGAACCTCTGCGAAAATCTCTTGTCTGCGTGTGATTGCTTTGTGTGTCTCGGTGACAGAGGGGTTTTTTTCTGTAGTGTTTCACAATTACTTCTTTTCCTTGAGTATCATTCCAATGTTCTTGCATGTTAGTTCTCTCTAGGGCAATACCCTCTTCAGCCTTGAAGCTGAAAACACCTATCACAGTAATACCACATGACCCAACAGGTTGGGTGGTCATCATGTGACACTACATTGAACGGGATCTATAATGACAAATAAGAAGTTTCACACATCAGAGTGGAGACAGAAAGTTAACTGCAATTAGGAGGATAATTACCTCTGTTTCTTGGAAGGTAAATAACTTCTCCCTTTTCTATGTTTTACATTGAATTTAGCAATGCTACAAAAGATATTAAGGGAAATGTGTAACAAAAGTACGGTGTAAGAAAAGAACGTGTTGTTAGTATCTTCCTAAAAAACTTAAAATATCAATTTTTTAAAACATCAATTGAAATGCTACAGCAAGAAGCACCAGCTTAATTTTGACCTGAAAAAACTCATATTAATAATACATTTGTAGACCTCACTAGTTTTCTAGTCCTGATGACCTTCTCTTAAGTAACCACTGGGAGACAATAGTGAAGCCAGCAGTCTGATGGGCATTTCCCCTTTCCTGCCAATGGGGTTTACAGTTCTCTTATGTGGACTCTGATACTACTGGGGATTCACATTTCCTATATGGTAACATTTGGCAGTGGAGTGTAAAAACCACACAGTCTCTTCTGCATTTTCAGACATCCACTGCCATTGCAGTTGCCAAGAATTGTTTCTTGCATAACAGCACTAGTGAATGCTCCCTGAAAATAGGAACCTTTGCCCAGCAGTTCTGTACCTGCGATGAGTAAGCCAGCCAGGTTGAGGCAATTCCCCCTGCAGAGCTGAAGCTGCTGTAGGGGCAGCACTCTTGACAGATGTGTTCAGAGGTGCCATCGAGGGATAACCTTATGAAGTCCACTGGTTCAAGCAGGAGGTCTAAGTGAAACAATATTCATACAAGAGAAAGAAAAAAAAAAAAAAAAATTCCTTGAAAGATACAAGACTCCGGAATAAAAAAAAAATAAAAAAATAAAATAAAATAAATAAATTTTAAAAAAAATTAAAAGTGCAATATTTTGTTCATAGCTTATGCTCTCTTTCTTCAGTTGAGTAAATGTTGAAGTTCAGTGTAGTGTTGTCTGATACTGCCACATATCTGAGTTCTGTGTCATCACAAACATTATGTCAGAAGAGCCAATTTACTGCCAGAGTACATACATGGTGAATGCCAGGAGATAATTTCACATTTACTTACTGTTATATAAAAGTCTCTTCCAAAATGCTATTCCAAACATAACGTTTTATTAGGCAACTATTTCCCCAAACTTCCTTTTATGAAGTAACATGAATAGAGCTAATGAATAATGTAGTTTATCCAGCAAATATATTTTGAGGTCTGTTTTGTTTGGATTTTTTCTTATTATTATTTTTACAAATTCTTGATTACTAAACAACTAGAATGATGTATCAGAACAGCATCTGAAGAGGTTAATGGTACTAAGTCCGCATTACAAATAAAAATGTGACGTGTTATGTTGCTTATGCTTAAGCCTTTTGTATAATAACATAAGTCTTTTAATAATACATTTTTAAAAGATTTAAAAGCTGGAATAGCTTCATTGCATATCATGCAACCACATATGAGAAAAAACAATGTAATGCTGAAATACAGTGCTGACAAAACTGACAAAGGGTAACTTTTGGGTCTCAAAACCAAGTGATTCTAATGCCAAAATATTTTATGTATCTCAGATTGTGACATCTGTTTAAGAAACAGTAGTTCCTACAATAGTTTCCTGTGTCAGTGCATAAGATACAGGGAATATTTCATGCAGCAAGGTAGGGAACTACCTCTTCAGTCATCTGCATATCACAGCCATTCCATGTTTTATTTTGAAGAGGTTTTGTACTTATTATTGTATTTGCATGCTTCTATTCTGGCTCTATAGAAGAGTTGACATACAGCAGAGAGCTTGGTGGGGCTGTGACACAAGTTTTTATAAAAAAAATCACCCTTTACTCAAAAGCACTAACTGGACACAGTTGAATTAAATTAGTTTCCAGCCCCCTGCCGTTCAGACCAGTCTGTGCTGAAGTCTTCCTAGGAGGAAGACGATCCCCTCCTGCTGCTCAAAAAAATGCGTTGCCCAGCAGAATGTGGAGAATTTTCTTGTATAGAAGAAAGTGCTACAGAAGGTGTGTTTAGGAAATGTTAAAAGGTTGGTGGTTGATTTTCCCTCACCTGCAAACAACCTGGGATATTCCACTGGTGGCTGGTTAATATAGAATTTGTTAGCTACCTTTCAGGTATTCAGAAGATTAGCACTTGACTTTAAAATTTATAATTGCCACGTTCTTCTTCTGTTAGTTAGTGATAAGACCCAAGTCCATGTTTTTTCTCTATAATCTATTTTGTATAATTTGCACATGGAAGTGCTGTAAAGTGCCCTGTATCTTTTAGGCAGGAAGAATGTGCAATGCAAGTGTATAATATATTTAATTATTTTTCAGAGGCAGAATTTCTTAAAAAACTGTGTTGTGGTTTCAGGCAGATTTGGGAGAAACCCTCCCACGGGGCCCCCCTCCCCTCCCCCAATCGGTTCGGGAAAAGACTTCCTCAGAGAGAAGTGGAAAAAACCTGTTTATTAAACAGGCAAAGCACTCCCAGCACAATACCCGATGACAAGAGCTTCGTGCCGCTTACGGAGGGATAACAAACTTAAAGAAAGAAAGTCTCCTCTTGAAGATAGTCACTGTGCTCCACCGCTCCGTCTCCGCTGGGGCTGGGAGAAAAGGAGATGTGCAGGGCTGGTCTTGGTGGGGTGGGTCCCCTGTGGAGGCCCCCGGTGCTTCCCCAGGTCCTTAGTCCAGAGAGGTTGGAACAGTTCCGAGGAGAGGGCAAAAAAAGAAAAAAAGGAAGGGAAAAAAAAAAAAAAAAGCAAAAAAACCTTCAGCTTTTCTACAACGTCTAACTACGCTAGCACTAAACTAACTAACTGCTGGGGAAAAAAACAACAGAGCTTCTTTCGTCTTGCAGTGTTCCAACTCCCCCGCTTCAAGGTCACTCCGAGGAGCAGAGTTTTCCTGGGGAAAAACAAACTGTGCTTCCCCTCCCCTTTGCACCCAATAGACAATTGGGGATACACAGTCATCCTAGGACAAACTCTAAGTGCCCTGTCTGTATCTTTGGACTTCGTGAATTCCCAGTCAGTTCAGCCTAACTTTAAAGAGAAAAGAAAATAAATCATAATCATGGAAAAAAATCCTATCTCCTAATTACAAAACAATCTCTGCTGATTTTCAAGTGGTTTTATCTTTGATTTAATGTCTTAATTTAATTCAACATTTCTTTAGAAAAAGATAACATTCAAAACGTCTTTCTCAATAACACCTAATAACACTTAATATTCACCATTCATACCTAAGGATATCACAAATCCTCTCTCCAATGGAGATGCAGTCACTCTGCTGTGATGTTCCCCAGTAACCGGTAGTCCTGCTGCACAAGAAGGAATATCTCATTTAAACCAAAACATAACACAGTTGAATACAAATGAAAGTCAGGGCTGAGCAATGTCTGTCCAAACCTGAGTGGCAAAGAAGGAAAATTATCCCCTAGACTAAATCCTCTCACATATTACACAGACTGGCTCAATGGAACAGTTTACAACATGAATTCACAGGCAACTCTGTAGGTACAGTGAAGGAGACATTAAAATGGAGAATAAGAGCAAACAAGTGGCACAGAAAAGAATATCGGGAATTTTATACTTGACTTTGTCACTGAATATGGCATTTTCTGCTATGATGGCCAGGCTGTGCTCATCTTTGTCAGAGTTTAATGCCTCTCTCTACCCTCAGACTTCAGAGTTTGGCAAACACATCAGGTATGCATATTCTCTGATGGTAAGGAGCTATAATCTTACATCACATTTAAATCTGGTTAAAAATTAAACATTTCCAATCTCTCTTTGGCAGGACATTGTGTAAGTGTGATATAGAGTTGTCCTGGGGTGACTGTGTATCCCCAATCGTCTGTTGGGTGCAGGGAGGAGGGCAAGCGCGGTTTGTTTTTCCCCAGGAAAACTCTGCTCATCGGAGTGACCTTGAAGCGGGGGAGCTGGAACACGGCAAGACGAAAGAAGCTCTGTTGTTTTTTTTTCCCCAGCAGTTAGTTAGTTTAGTGCTAGCGTAGTTAGACGCTGTAGAATAGCTGAAGCTTTTTTTTTTTTTCTTTTTTTTTCTTTTTCTTTTTTTGTCCTTTATTCCTTCCTTTTTGCTTTTTTTGCCCTCTCCTTGGAACTGTTCCAGCCTCTCCGGACTAAGGACCTGGGGAAGCACCGGGGGGCCTCCACAGGGGACCCACCCCACCAAGACCAGCCCTGCACATCTCCTTTTCTCCCAGCCCCAGCGGAGACGGAGCGGTGGAGCACAGTGACAACCCTCAAGAGGAGACTTTCTTTAAGTTTGTTATCCCTCCGTAAGCGGCACGAAGCTCTTATCATCGGGTATTGTGCTGGGAGTGCTTTGCCTGTTTAATAAACAGGTTTTTTCCACTTCTCTCTGAGGAAATCTTTTTTCCCGAACCGGTTGGAGGAGGGGAGGGGGGCCCTGTGGGAGGGTTTCTCCCAAAATCTGCCTGAAACCACCACAAGAGTCTACATCTATACTAGAAAATAATATTGTCTTTGTTACACTTTCTAGTCCTTCAGCAAAATAACCGTTATCATGCATCCTCATTGTTCTAGGTTACAGTGTAAGATGTGCCCAAAGTATGTATTCTATCACCATCCACATGAGATGTTGAAACTAGGTTGGGCAGTGTTTCCCTCCAGACTATCTTCTGTTAATGGCCCATCAATGCCCTGCTGCATGACTCATAGAAAACTCCCTCCAGGAGCTATCTCTCTTTAACGGGCAATCAAGGACCCATTGCAAGACTGATAAAATGATACCAGCCCGCTGTGAGATGCTCTGCCCAGGGGGAGGAGCCAAGCATTCCCACCTGGATATAATCTGGCATCTGGGACAGCACAGGCAGCCTTACCCACTGGATTCTCAGAGGACAAGAGCTACCAGACCTTTCTATGGGATCACTGCTTCAACAAGACCACTTCATCTGGACTGCTACCACCACCACCACAGGGTATCAGGTTGTATTTTGACACCGTCAGTGATCTTTTGTACTATCGCATTTATTTTATTTTACCTTGTTTTTTCCTATTAAATTGTTTTTTCTGACTTAGAGTCTCTCACTGGTTTTGCTTTCAAGCTAGCACACTCATCAATACTAACACAGCACAGAGGGATGCCCTGTGGCCAGTGGAATTCCTTGGGAATTGTCCAGGGAGTGAACACTAACTTAGGCAAAGCCCATTGAGTAAACAATTTATCAGCTAGGGCCTTTATAAAGAAGGCTTGAGTCTATGCTTTCAGTGTATATTTCAAAACTGTAGATGTAGCTGCCTGGTTAGATCTCCCATCTCAGGGAGAAATTCTCTTACTGCCAGTGAATATTATTGCTCATTCTCTATTCAGTTCTAGATCAGCATGGATTCCTGGGACAGAGTTAAAGTTCCACAAACCTTCATACCAATGCTCTGCCTTCCTTTTTTCCCTATAACTGGCCCCAGAGATTTCTCAATATTTTATCAAGTTTTGCAGATATCATCCAACTTAGAAGACATTTATAAGGATGATAAATCATGGTTTTTTCCCCAGAAAACCAATTCCTATAATTTTTAGATCCTTTTTTTCCAAATGAAGGTGCAAAACCATTTTTTAAAAATATTTGCAATAGTTTTCTTAATATATGAAAACAATATTTCTGCATGTCCTATTGTTAGGAAATGGAAGAATTGATTTTGTTCAGCAAGCAAGCAGGAAATCAACTTTTTGCAGTGGTTTGGTGAGTGAATTTTTACCCCCTGCGGTTATGCTTTGTAAAAATTACAGGCCTTTGAAAACAAGGTGTTATAATAGAAAATGTCAGTCATCCTTAATAATAGATTGACTTAATAACTCTGCCTATGATGCAGAATGTTGTAAAAGAAAGAAAAGAGAAAAAGAAAGAAAAACAAGATTTTAAACATAATTCAACTTATAGATCTGAGGAACAGTTTAAAATTCACACAGGAGTTGTTTAGCCTCTGGAAAAAAATTACTACCAGAAAAAAAATATTTTTCTTTCATCTCTCTAACACTATGAACTAAATTCTTAGCAAAATCTTAGACTTAAAGAAATTAGTGGCTCTCTAGGGGATGTGAAATGCACTTTCAAGCCTCTCATTTTTCAGAAGAGGGGCTAGAAAACAGAAGTGATACATGAGGACTTCCAGATTTTTACTTAGGTAGCTATTACAATACTCAGAGTTTCCCAAAAATTTTTCATATTCTTGAAATGTCATACAAATAATACACAAGACATGATAATAATTTTGGGGTATGTCATACCATGGAAATTGAAATATATTTCCTTTTTAGAGAAGTAGAGAGAGCCTTCAGCTAGGAAAAAAAGAATTGGAAAATATGGACAATTACTGTACAAGCCATCTTTTCAACTGACTAGAAACCCACCGTCTCTGAAGTTCTGAATCTGTAATAGTTTAACACTTTTGTGAAAATATAACTTGCAAGTATTTTTGGAGTTTGAACTTGTGTCATTTACTGTCAGCTGAAGATGGTCTTAGGGGATATATCAACAACCTTGCTGAAGAACCCAAAATTTAGGTCAATGGACTAAATATGTATGCTTTAACTAAGAGAATTCTGTAATTATAACATGTGCCACTAATGCACAATTATTTTTTGCAGTCTAGGAAGGTACAATTAATGGTAATCAGAGGTCTGAAGACATGGAAAAATTAGAAAATTTCACATGATAACAATAACATCCAGCAGGCTGTCGATCAGAAATTGAGAACAATGCTATCATTGTTCTTTTATTCATAAAATGAACATAATATTGTTTGAAATTGGTTTTTATGAGCCTCATGATGTTTGCCTGGACCATTATTTGATGTTTGGTTAGTACTTTGTTAAGTATGGCACCCTGGGCAATAAAGAGTCACATACAACTGGACTTTAAAGGGTGAACAACAATGCAATCTGAGAAGTGCAACATATAAACTGTATGGAATTCGGTTGAAACTGGACACACTAACTTCAAGGAAGTTAAAAATGTGCATTAAAGCTGTTGAAGTGTTGCCATGAAAAGATGGATATTACAAAGAAGGGATATGAAGTTAGTAATGAATTCAAGGAGAGGAGATAGTAATGAAAGAGGGGAAATGAAGAAAATGGAGATATATGTAAAATTAGATCATTTAATTTGGAAAAAAATGAAACTAAATAAAACAGAAAAATGTTCTGGGATTTATAATGTCTTAAACAAGTATGAAGTGTCACCCAATTAATCTAATGATACTGCACAGTCAATTTGCTGATGTAAACATCAGTGCACATTTTGATGGCAGAAATCATGACTGACTGCTCAAGGACAGCAAATACAACACAAAGCCTATCTTCTTTCCAGCTTACAAATTTACAAGCTGCTGAGCATGAAAGGTGAGAAGATAAATGCAAGACATCTTTTAATATGCAACATGTTTCCCTTTGCCAAAGCAGGAGAGTAGAATGATTAGATTAAAAAAATAAAAGAGGAAAAACAACAAATTCAAGATGTAGTAAAGTAAGCATAACAGCAGTGCTGATTTTTAATGGTATTTGTGCTGTCATTTATCATTCAAAATATATTCGTACACCTCTGCTGCATCACTGCACCTCAGTTCAGTTGCTGCAATGTATTCATAATCACAAAGGGTGTGCGGAGGGGAAGAGTGGAAAATTTAAACTTAAAGAGTGACAATCTGAAAAGCATCTTTTTTTTCCTATCCAGTGTACAGTGGAAAAAAAAAAAAAAAAAAATATATATATATAAAATAAGACATAAGGACAATAATCATCTTCTTATAAGTATTGTATTGACCGCAACCTACAACCCTGACTGTCTTTTCAACCTGAGGACAACAGGAGACATAGAGAATTTCATGTTACTTGAAAACATCAGACAAGAATTTCAGTCATAGTGTATCAAGCCCTATAGAGTAGCTAACCTGAACGTCACATGATAAAGCAGCCAGAAGTCCCATATATGAAAAAAATATGTCCCCTGTTACCTAGTTCTCACACATACTGCTTCATCATGCAATCCTGAATACAGAACTAAGTGAAGTTATTTTCCCTATTCTCAAACAGAGTTTATCACAGACTAAACCCATCTGATCTTTCCTTTTCCCACATCTGTCCTCTCAAGGCCTCTCAAGGTAAGAGCTTGGATTTTGATTATAAGGTACTGCTTTATTCAAAGTTGTTGTTTATTAGTACTGTGTTCATATGAGTTTAAAAAAAAAAATCACTTTTAGAAAATTGCATCTTTTGACTCAGGTAGCTCCTACCATCACAATCTCTTAAAATAATTAACTTACTCTAATTTCTGTTTGAAACTCTGTTTGGCAATTTTGATTTCTACAAATAAAACTTACCAAGAGACCCCTTAATACAAAGCAATGCTTAGCAACTAGAGTTTAAGGAGGAAAAAAAAGGTAAAGTTTGAACTTCAAACAAAGGCATAGGTGAAGAACACACTGCCTTTGGAAGTATCTCCATGGTGTTACAAGTGGCTGAGCTAAATGGTTCAAAGTTATTTTTAAGTGAGTGAAGTTAGGTCAGAAGAAATCCCACCTCTAATAACTTAGTTACAGGGCATAGAGGTTGACAAGATCTAGGTGAATGACAATCTTTTAACTGCCTGCTAAAATGTGTTGTAGTGCAAAATGGTTTATATTGTATTTCATTTTTATATTGGGTTTTATAATGTTTCTTCTGTTCCCTGGAAACTCTATCATGTGGTTTGTCCCTGCTCTGCCCTGCCCATTCTCCCATACTGGAATGTAACCCAACTCTGTTCCACTCCCACCTTGTCCCTGATTGGGCAGTGGCTTGTCCCTGCCTCTAGCCCCTTCCCCCTGGATAAAAGCCCTAGGAGGAGAAGGGGCGGTCACTTTGGCATCAGGATCGGGATGGGGAAGGAGCTGGAGGGGCAGGACAAAAATAAAGCCCTGATCCCCCTGGACAAAGAGCAGACTCTTTCCTTTTGCCATCGACGGACGCCTGTTCTCTCTACAGAGCCTCAACAAAAATGAAACCTTTTTGTCCCACTTATGAAACCAGCTAGAAACATGAAACATTAGTCAACTCTAATTTATGGGCAAGATGCTCAATCTCTCCTCAAAACATTTAAGTGTTTGTTAACTCCCTGATATTAAACTGGAGATAAACCCTTTTCTGTTTGTCAGTTTATCTCAGTTGTAACCAAATTATGACCAAGAGTTTCAGATAAGCAAAATATTCTCCTGAACAATTTGGTACTGTGTGTTATTGCCCTTTTGAATGAGAAGCTGGCTTTTATCTCTCTACTTGACAATTGATAAATTGTTAATTGATAAATTGATAATTTAAGTGAATGTACCTATCTCAAGTCACTGTAGCAAAGGCTGTTCATTTAAAAATAACATGTCAGGTTATAAAATGCCCAGATACAGTCTTGGAAAGTTGTGAGCAGGTGAAAAGTTAAGTTATTGACAGCATTTTAGAATTAATTTAATTTTCCTAGATGGAAACTTTATAGTAATGATAACTTTCAGAGCCCTGTGTGGCCAAAGAAAACCAGGTGCTTTCTGTGAAGGTTGTGCTGTGGGTCTTGCCTTTGCCAGGCTACCATTTCCAAATGACAGAAACAGACCATATATCAGGAAAAGGCATAAAGAGTGCCACGATTTCCTCGCATATCAACATGTACATTTCCCCTTTTTAAGATGTCTCTAAAGAGAAAACTGTTCTAATGGATGAAGCCTGTCTGTGTGAGAAACAGAAACATTCATATGAATTAATGAAAGACATACTAAACCTGTAAAACAAAGTTTATCTGGTGGTAAATATAGTAAATACTATAGTATAGTATTTACTATATTTTCTGTGATTTTTAAAGATAGGAAACATGGTAGCTGAATATCTATGCAGCTCATCAATAGAGATTCATCAAAGTGGGATTCAATGGGATGCTGTCAGTATCAACATTGTCAAGGAGGTTTTTAGATCTGGTCATGATTCCATCCAATTTACACTACACTTAAAATAATGGAAAAAAAATAAATACAAATCTCTGTATCTTTACACAATGCCCTTATAAATCAATAATGCTTCAATTAATACACACACTGGTACATCCAAATATAGACTGCTCACAACCTAAAAGAGTAATTTTGGTTGGAAACGATATTAATATGGGTAAAATGCAACAACACTACTTTTGATATCTCTGAATATTTTATCTGTCTTTAATTTTGTACAATAAAAACATTTGCCAAACTTCCCAATAACAATGAGGAATTATTTTGTAAGAGGGGAGGAATCAATCTGTCCTTTAATAAAAATTGTAACAGCTTTTATGCAAGAAAAAATTAAGATCTGATGTTTTCTTACTCATTAATGGCAGTATGGAGTTATCATCTATCCTGCCTGAAGAGGATCTTTATGGTTTATATTGAATTAGAACTTGTGTGATACTATGGTTCTTTAGAAATATACAGAACAGTATTTAAAACTCTTTAAACATTTAATGAAGCTCTACATTCTAGAAAGTATTAAGTAATTTACTAAGCAAAAAATATTTTTTAAGTGAAAGGGAAAATCTGGCTTGGATAAAATATTACACACTGAAGGTACAGTATATAATTAATGGTATTAAGGAAACTTATTTTTTAGTGTTATTGCATCTGTCTAATGCAAGTTACATGTCAGACCACAAAAGTTTAACTCAAACTGGATTTCTTTCTAGTGGGAATAAATTACAGGCATGTGATTCAGTTAAACAAGAACAAAAAATTATTTCTGCTGGGCTTTGACTTCATCTCATGCAACTCCCCACAGCAACTTGAGGAAAAGGGGTGAGTGTCATCTACTCCTTTGTGCAGGTCACATATCCTAGGACCTCTCCATGTGCACCATCACTTTAAAGAATTCCAGAGCTATGCTTGCATTCACCACAGCTGGATTTTATTCTTATATTCTTGGAAATAGAGAAATGGATGGCAAGTGGCTTCAACTCTATCCTCAGCCACAGGAAACTAGGCAGAAAATAAAATTGTCAAATAGCTCAGGTTCACAGCTATAGCTGGGAATCTGGTTCCAAATGCCTCTTCCATTCTCTTGACAACTGTTTCCACAACCTGCTCATTTCCCTGAAGTGAATTAATAGCTTCCTTCTCTAGAGCAGCAGAGATGATGACAAATTTGGACAGCCAAATTTCCCACAAATTGGCCAAACCCCCTTACCACCTATGGTTAGGGTCCAGGCCAGAGAAGCTGCACTCTGTGCAATAAAGAAGCAGAAATCAGAGTGCTTTTCTGGACCATTGCTTCACACTTTGCAAAACTGCCTTGTACTGCAATATCTTGAAAACCAGACAGCAGCATTTTATATCAATTTCTGAAATAATTTTACTTCAGTTGGCAATAATTAGTTTTAAAATTGAGTAGGTGATGGATGTTAAAAAAGGTACTAAATCAAAGAATGAATAGCTCAATAAATATTTACCATAAACAGAAGTCTTTTTTTCCACATAATTTCCAAAGTTCCCTTAATCAGCCTCTGATTTATAAGTCAAGAAGAAAAAAAAAATGCACCTTATCAGCTCTCACTGCACCAACAGTGTCTCTGAAAACAATGTAAAGGGTGCTCATTTAAAATTGTTCTTTATTTATACACCAAATGAAAGTACTTTATAGGCAGTTTTATTTCATTACAAGCTTATTTCAGGTCACCTTAGACCATATCTTTCAGATCTGATGAGAGTATCACACTGCTTTCCACACTTGAATAACTTCACTGAACTCAGGTACTCCTTTCTGATTTGTATCCATGTAACTGAGCACAAGATCAGGCAGCTGTTCTTTCCCAAGGGACTAGAATTAACATTCACATTTCAGGGAAGGTCTATTGCAAGGCAAGTAAAGACCTTGCAATCTCTTGATGTTAATGTATCCCATCCATGCTAATCCTACCAGTACAGAGTCTCAGCTGCTGCAAACAATTGTAGCTTCAAGATTTCACCTGAGCTATAACATTCTCACTAGCTGAAAATCCAGCTAATTGTCCTGTAGTGCATTCTGCCGCACATCAAAGGAGTATAATAATTGTTTTATGGAATTAAATGGGGAAAAATACATTAATGGGGCATTATGTCTGTGGTGTTGTGCACACAAAAGACAACATATTTAAAATTATATTTCCCCAAGCAATTTTAACTCAGCTGCTTTGTATAAATGCATTAAAGCATTAAAGCTAATATCATGTGCTGAAAATCAGAATGCAACATATGTGCCAAGGGACAGAGATACCACAACACTGGGAACTGTAACTATTCATTTGTTGACTGTAGTGAAAATAAAGACTAACTTCTGGCATTTTTTTCTCTACTTATTTATCATTTTACCTTTTTTAGTTTTGCTACAATTATTCCCACCCAACCCACTACACTAGGTAAAAAATTATACAACATGAACACAGATGATAATTCACAAATCAGCAAGATGTCAAATACTGAAATACAGTTCTAGGCAGAAACACCAATGTCGTATGGATCTCTTCCAGCCAAGGTCTTATGAGCAGCAGAACTTAATTCTTAAATACCAGTATTAAATATTTTGTTTCTAAATCTTTATTAGACCCTAGACAGGGGATATTCTCTGCCAAACTAAAAGCAACTAACTGTAAAAGCAACTAGAAGCCAAGTTTTCAGAAACTATTTGTAGTGCACAATAGGTTATGCTAATTCACTAGGCTGGTTTCCACTGAAGAATGTATGATGCTTATGAGTCAACAGGACATAAAGTTATGTGGTTGAAGAAAATGTCAATAAAATTTTCCTTTTTATTGTGGAAAAGCAATAAACATGGAAAATTATAAAGAACAATTTGTGGTTTGCATGCAGAATAAACTCTCACAGAATCAGAAGTCTACAACCTTTCAGATATCTTTCATCCAAAGTAGCCTTAAGCAAAGATAAACAACCTCTTATAAGTTTAAAAAAAATTCATTCAGTTCAGTAAAGTGATGGATGATATAGGACTAAAGGGTAGCTAATTATTAACTATAACATTAAACAAGTAGTTAACAAAGATTAATCTTCAAGACAGCTTACAACAAGAACAGATAGCTCATTAGATTACCATATATTTTGTGCCTGAATAATAGAAATTATGCAGAATTCTCATTAATGAGGATACTATTTCCTCTCTGCATGAATACTTTGGCTTTTTTTTGTTGTTGTTTGAACATCATGTTTGATATGCACAAAAAAGACTATGACCAGATGAATCTTAATTGGACAAGAAGCTAGCATCTAAGAGTTTAACATTAATTCCTAATTACTTTTCTTTTTTAAGATGAACATTTTTTATTTTGCTCTACAAGATTATAATTTACTATTAGAATCATTATTTTGTTATGTTAGTTAGTGAGATGTTGATTTGGTGTTTATTTGACATAATTTGTTTTTAAATGTTAAGCATGGAAATCCACACATTACCACAGAATCTTTCTACAGTCCATTGTAGACTTTGCAGCGTACGCTTTGCACCTGGAACAAAATATGGCTCTGAATATGTGTTGTCTTCTGAAATGCTGCCCTTTTTTGAATAAAAACTTGGTTTAAAAATATAATTCCAACACTTTTTACAAAACACGAATTATATAAAGGGAGACCTCTGGGAAAATCACCTAGATATGTAATTGTTTCAGAGAAAAAGTAATATCTTTTTTAAAAGAGAAATAATTTTAACTATTTAGTTCCAGTAACAGGAAGGAACAATTTCAACTACTTTTCCCTGTCTAAAAATGCAAACATAAAACCATGAGAATAGCATATTTCTGTGATGTTGAGCTCTTTTGATGTTCACAGAAGCCATTTTCCACAGTACCCCTCTGCCGCAATGATGTGTTACAATACATTTGACCAGTATTCCAGATACTTGAAACAGCATTTGTCCTTTTCTTCACTGTACATTTTCAAATCAACTGATGAAAGACTAATTTTCTTTCTTCTTTTTAAGCAACTTCAAGACAATGATCAAGCCTGAACTCCAAAACTCTAGGAAATAGCTCCTATCAGACAACTCCTTATTGAATACATTTTAATTAACTATATTTTAAGATTAAATAAAACTATATACAGAAAGGAGTTTCTCTACATATTTGTGACCTGGATAATTCAATTTCTTTCTTGGATATATGGGTGATCTCCAGCTATGCTTCAAATCTATTCTTGGAAGACTCCTCATTTAAGACTCTCCTGATTTCAGTCCTAATCTCTAGGTCAAGCTGAGAAATATCAGTTGAGAAGAGGATGCATGAATAAATCACATACATGTCAGTACACCTGCTATGTACAGCACTTGGCACAGCTAAAATCTCCGAAAGGCCTACGTTCTGCCTCTGTGTCAAGAGCAAGTCATCCAAACAGCAATTTCATCACATTACTGAAATTAATATACTATGACTCGTAAGGGAAATCTGCATCCACAACCATACTTAATTCCTGATATCAGAACAGTTAGAAAAAAACCCACTGCATCACATAATGCCAATTTACAGATATAAAGTCTTCTACTGTCCTTTACCTACTGAAGTGCAGCCATTGAAAAACAACAGATTCAGTCTTGCACATCAAGAAAGAGTTCTGTGCATCTGAGTCAGAGAATACAGGAAAATGTATCAATCATCTATAGGACTTTAAAGACCATAAGAAAGTTCATATAGGAAAAAGCAAAACCCACTTTAACTTAGTACTCTCTGGCCAACAGACAAAGCCAATGAAAGCAATTTAGTCTTAATAGCACTTAAATAGCTCCTGCACTTCTCAAATCTGAATGCAACTTTTACAGCCCATCACTTTATGCATTTCTGTTCTTTGAATCTCAGCTAGTTTTTACCATCCAGGTTATTCTCTGTCAAGCATATAACCTTGTCTACATATTGTGCAAACCAATTACTTCTTTTGTTTTTCCAGATGAGATAAGAATTATTGTTCTCTATTTACCTTCCCCATGCCACTCACAGTTCTGTAGGATTCTGCACCACACAAAATCCATTTTCTATTTTCTTGCACCTTAAAGAAGGCTTTCTTGTATCTTAAAAAAAGTTCATACCATAGTTTTGACTACCTTGATAATCTTGTCTCTACTTTTTTTTAATGAAAGACACAAACAGCACACACCAGTCTGGATGTGCACCACTAGTGCACGTATTCTGTGGAATATATTTTCGTTTTCTTCTTTGTTTTTAACCTTAATAATTTCATATGTTTTTAATTACTGGAATTTCAGCTGAAGTTTTAGTGTTACAAAACTAGTATCCCAATCCTGTATTGTAGCACTTGGAAATAAATGTTCAGTCCAAAGCTCATCTCTATGCTAATAGGTTGTTTCCCAATGCCTCACTTCCTACCCCATTTATTTGATACTATATCACTCATTCAGCATTAGAATGTCCTTTTCCAGACCTTTACTGCCAGTTTCTGTGTTTCTAAACAACTTGACAATCATAATAACTGTTTATCAGCACCTAATATTATGAACACATCAAAGATCCCCATAAAATGCAAATGTGTCTTCTCTTCACAGTAAAGACTGCATATTGCTACAGTTTCTTTCCTATCTTGTAAATATTACTTACGTAAATACTATCTTTCATTTCTCACAACATCTTTATTAAGAGATCCTGGTAATGGTGTTGCCTTGGAGAAAACTGGGTATGTAATCTGCATATCCCTTAATTATGCTCATTCATTCATTCATTCATCCATTCATTCATTCAAAGTCCATAGATCATAACAGATGACCTCCCACTACAAAACTGGTTTTAACTCTTTTCCTTCATCCATATGCCATGTAGCACTGTTTTGGCTAATTGATTTGATACAGATTATCCTGTCTGCAGTAGTTTGAATTCTCACAGGTTAACAGTTTGAGAAATTCACATCATAACTGTCAGCTTCAGAACCACGGGTACTGAGTTAAATTTATGCAAGAGTTTACATACCATGATCTATAATTCATCTAGTTTGTACTTTTGTTCCATTAGATATCTTCATATCTTTCTAGCTGTAATTTTTTATTGTTTTCAATTGCTGTTTAATGATTTTACTGACATTTACAAGTTATACAAATCTCCAAATTCACTTTGCATTAAAATAAGGTCCATCATATGCCGTTTTCCCTCTCCAACCCACTGAATGTAGGTTTAAAAATTAGTTTTTCTTATGGGGATTTATCTTTTCAAACTGCACATTATATATATTGATCTTGTTTGCCCTAAATACTCTCTGGCTTCTCCTTATCCCAGTGTGTTTGATTTTTTTTTTTTTTTTTTTTTTTATAATTAGTTTTAAGCATTCTACATAGTTTTCCTACAAACTTCTTTTGACAGCCTTGCTACTGATTTAATTTAATCTGCTACGGTTTTTGTTTTCTATTTCTTTTTTTTAGGATTTACCCCACCATTTAACTGTGGGGGAAATTTGGGATATTTTTTTTTCCTTCATTTTCTTTCTAAGAAATTCCTTTTCGTAACTATTATTTGTATTTATTTTTGATCTTTTTAAAAGTATTGATATCATATCATTATGGCACAACCATCTACATGTAATGTGCAAATATATACCCTCCTAGTCATTACTTCTAATTCTTTTTTAACATGACTTCCTGATTTAGGCAGATGCCCTTCTTAAAACTAGGCATTATCACACTGGGGCTAGGTCTCTGCTTATCTTTCTGGAATGTATGTACCCTGTGGCCACTGATTTAGAATATTTTGTTTATAGACATATTTGTAACGAAAGCATATGTGTGGTGGTGCGCAGTTTGTTTTATTTGTTTTATGTAAATTTATACAGTTTTCTGTAATGGTTCGTTCCTTGTACCCCCCTATTTCTGTATTGGTTCAGACTTGTTTACTCCAAAGTGCTCCCAGTTCGTTTTCTGTCAATCATCCCTTCCCCCTGTACCCACGTTGTCAATCCCCTCTCTCTCCCCTTGGGCGCCCTGTCTATCACTCCAGGACCCTTCCCTGGCTTCTGGAAAGCTCCAGGGAGAGCGTCAAGTGATAGGCTGGGGCCCTGGAAATCCCCTCCCAGCGTTTTGTGGTTGGTCCCTGTTCCATGGTTTACACCCCCCAGTTACACCCCCAAGTTCTGTAATTGGCTGACCGGTTGTCGCCACCCCTGTTTCCACCCCCCCCTTAAAAGTTGCTGCACGCCTGCTCTCGGGGCTCTTCTGGGCAGCGGGTCAGAGAGTGCAGAGCTCCGTGCTCCCTCTCCCCCAATAAACCAACGTTGTACCCTGTCCAGAGGAGTCAGCCTTTTATTCAGTTGCCGCGGTTGCTGTACCATCGTTGTGCCCGTCGCTGGTGTGGGGGAGCCAAGTCCCCACTGGGAGGAGGTGGCTTGCCCAGCCTGCCACCCCAACCGCACCACGTTGCCGCAGTGGGAAAACCCGCTGAGCTAGCCTGTGGCTGCGCTGGTCAGCGCACGTAGGACACTGCGACACATATGCACTGCTCAAAATCTCCCTTTGTGGGATGCTGAGAGTTGTTCCATTATCTGTTCATTTACAGGGTTAAAGAGTTTTGTGATTTGATTTTTACAGAGTATGTTTGTTAAGGGAAGCATTTTAATCGTAACTTATGAACATGACTGGTACTTAATTACATTCTGGGGTTTAGGAGTTTTTTTCTTCCCCAAATAGAACAGGTTTGGGTTTTTTTCTAAATATGTTATGGTCAGTGTTTGTCAAAGCCTTGACCTCAGCTGTTTATTTTTCCATTATTTTCTGTGAATTGCAAGAGAGCAGGCTGAGGGGAATTTCTTAACTTGTAAACATTAAAAATAATTTCTATAAGAGTTTATTGTTTAAAATCATTAGGAAACTACTTCTTCTGACATTTATCATGATATTTGATAAATTTTTGTGAGTACCGTTGAAATAATTCATTATTACTGCTCTATTAGTTTTCACTCTTTTAAATGTCTCACAACACTCCATTTGCTCTGATGATGAGGTCAGCAGTACAAATCTATTACCTTTTCTATCCTCTCCTAAAGATTTAGTTCCACATGTCCATTTTTATTACCCATATCCTTTCCCTGAGGAATAGTTTAGGGCTAGATCACAATGTATGATTGATTCTTTTCTTTCAGTTGTATTTTGGTAATATGTGTTTTAATAGACAAATTTTCTCATTTGGCCAGCCTTCCTCTTAAAATTTTCCCTTTGATGTTCATATACAAAACACATGCCGCACTAAATTTGGCTCCCATTACTCAAAATCACTCACTTGGCAGTTAAGCTCTTTCTCTGGATTTTACATGGACATGCTGTATCCTATAGCTTTTTCTCTCTCTGCTTTGGAAATAAAAGTGAAAAGTATATCCAGATTAATTGTATTCAGAATGGAATTAATCAATGTCGGAAACTCTTGAAGACCTTCTTTACAGTTCTTTTCCAAAATAGAAGCAGTACAGGATTTAGCAGACTGTGAACTAATATTTAAAACAGCAGCTATATACCTAAATAATGATTAGTTTGCTTCACCAAACTCAGAACATTTTTGATTTTCAGTGTTCATTTCCAGGTGTAACAAGAACTATGACATTTTTAAGGAAATGACTACCCCAGAATGAAAAGAAATCAATTTCTAATTAGATTCATGTAAGTTTGTAAGTACTACCAAAAAAACAATCAAAAAACCCCCTCCAACAACACAAGAGAAAACTTTCTGCAAGATTCAGAGCATTTAAAAGCAAGGACTTTTCTATACCATTTTCTATGGTATAATGTCAAATGTTATTACACCTTATTAGGTTCCTAAAACTTGATGATCATAGTTCTGCAGAGTCTGATTCCCTTTTTACCTCTGTGCTGATTACACATTTATTCCTATTCATTTTCTATTTTTTAAGGCTGAAAACTATTACCATCTTCTGTATTTAGTGTTCTCATTTCACTTTACAATTATTGCTTTATTCTGGTATCTAGCTTATTTTCTTCATTCCCTTTTACCTTTTGTGAATGCAGTTTCTGGGGTTTTAACTGGTGTAACACCTCATGATTCAATTTCTTTTATTTCTCTTGCTCAGCAACACCTGCCTCTTTTTATGATTATTTTAGTTTTCAGAAAGACAGCTGATTGACAGGCTTGGAAGCAGAAGTCCCATTTGTATGTTTACTGGATTTGAGCAAGCTGAAGCAGTAAAATATTTTATCGAGGTATCCCAGCTTCCTTGGAAAGGCCTCTGATGAGGTATTTAGACCATGTTCTCTTCTCCAAATCTTCCTAGGATACTCCTAGTTGTAAAGGGATTTTGTTTTTTAAATGGATCAGTGCCTACTGGACTTAGATAAATTGGCAATTTCTACCTTAGGAACACAGAAGTCCTTTCTCAGGCCAGAAAACATCTATCAGTTGCCTGGTTACAACACCTGCATTCCTTTATAAATCCACACTACCCGTTTACCCTCTTCAACAACAAAGATCTTCATGGTATGTTCCAGTGAAACTTTTGTGATGGCAATGCTTCCATTGCCATTTACAGACAACTAAATCAGGCAAATGAGATTAAAAATGAAACTTCATATAATATTCAGGAATTAGAGTTTATCCAGCTAAATACCTTTCTTTGATGATCTGGGTTTAAATGAGATGCTCAAGTGCAAATGAACCAGCTACCAAACAGAGCAAAGTATTTAAGCCAACTCTGCCCACCATTATGTCAAGTCTTAAATTACTAAAGTTTTTTCATTTTATTTTTTCATGCAGGTTCAAGTCACTGAGATAAATTTTATGCCCTGATGTGAAGAAGGGAACATCATTAGAAACTATCTCTAACGTAGTTTTCTAAAATCACTGCTTTGTTTTACTTAAAGAAGTCTTAAATATTTGGTCAACTGCACAAAAGTTGTCAAATTTTATGACATTCCTTATACCACAGTTTCCCTTATAATAAAACAATTGTCTTCAACTTTCATCTTTAAATATGTAGCATCCATATAGTAGATCTTAACTCTAGTTCTTGATACTCCATGTCCAGTGGCTTAACATGGAGACTGGTATTTAAAAATTGTTAAAGAAACCTGCACTCCCTTTGCAAAGAAGATTCAATCATATTCACCTAACATGTTTTCAAAGCACAGCTCACTCAGATACAAAGAAATTCTCAGCTTTTCCGATGACTGTACATCATAGTACATCAATATCTTGGGCATTTAAGAATGATGTAAAGGATGTGAGCAGGTGGAACAATGGAAAGTGCACTTTGTGTGACAAAAACCATGAAAAAAATAGCAATGCTTCTCTAGATGAATAACATTGTGTTGTCACTTCAGAACCAGAAATGCATGGGTCAGGCTCTTCTGAATACCTTTGTATTTAAAACTCATTCTATTCCTCAATCACTGATCAATTTTGTTAAGAGCAGAATTTGTTAAGAAACAAACTTCCTATTTGGAGCCAATAACCCTTGAGTAAATTAAATGAGTAGTAGCCACCCAGCTCAGCTGCTATTAATTAAAAGATTGCCTCTTAATTTTGGGAGATAAGTCTTCTGGTTGTTGTGCTGAGCATGACATGAAGTCCTGACATACAAGTCACCCAAGTTCTGAGATTAGTGTCAGTGTATGAAATGTTTCTTTCTTAGCTAATAATAAAAAAAGTCTTTTGATTGTTTTACCTGTTCTAGTATTTAAATTACGTGAAAGCTGAAAATTTAGTAGGGTATGCTTCTAACAGAAGAAATGAAATTGAGTCCAGCTATCCACATCTTCACTGTCCCACTGACGCCTTTTCCCAAAGGCTCTTAATCATCATCCTTGTGAATATCTGTAACTCTGGAGCACAAAGTATGTAGCTTTCTGACGTGCTATGGGAACTAAGTATCTATAAGCACTCCTGCTATTTCTGAGTCAAAATTCAAGGTAGAATATAGTATGGATTAAATATAAACTGTTCCTCATAGTGCTGTTACTTTTTGTCTTCTTCTAAGTTGACTATCCAACTGAAAAAAAGACAAGTTTTAAAATCATGTAGTACAACTTCTGATTAATTCCAACTAAAATTCACTGTTCACTATCTAGAAATTTAAATTTGAACTGAATGCCTGCATTCTCTTTACAGTCAATGGAAAGCAGCACATTTATTCACAATTCATTTACTGTATTTTAAATTTCTGTTTGAGAATGAGATGAATGTTAAACTTGAATGTTTCATTGTCCGTATTTGCTGAGATTAATCCTCTGCTTTACATATAAATAAACTGATTGGTTCCACACAAAGAAGTGGTGGGGAGGGAGGACCACGCAGGAGCTGGATAGAGAGTTCCAGAGCTTGACTTTACTGATGCTAAAGTAATCACAAGCTGGTTGTAGCACCTGTCCATGACAAGAACTTCATTAGCAAGCAAAAATTCTTTGGTACATTTTAAAGCCACAGTTCTTCCCAGCTGCATCTGCCTAGGGACATCCCTTTCCTACAGATCTTTGTTTTCAAGTAACTGAAGAAGAATTTGAATTCTTTGAATTTCAAGAAGAAATTCAAATCTTTAGCAAAATATAGTCTTTCATCAGCTTATGTGCCTTTGAATCTTCAGTGATTGTAAAAAACAATTTAGATTAATGCACACAAATTCAGGGAAACACACTTTTTTTTTTTTTTTTTTTTTTGTGCTGCCACTAACATACCAGTAACTGCTGATTATTGCCACACTTAAAGCAAGATTTGCCAGTGATACTACTTCAACACTGGCAAATGCATAGCTTCTAATGCACTAAATGCCACTTGAATATTTATTGGCATTATAGAACCATCTGCTTTCAGCTTTTCCACACTAAAACCTAATTTCCCCCCACTGGAATGCTCTCATTTTGCCTACACAAGAAAATCCATGCAAGACAACTAACAGACATAACAGAAACAAAGCTGAATTCAAAGAAGAAAGAAAAAAAAAAAAAAAAACCACCAGCTGAAATATACATATATATATTTTCCCATTTAGCATTAAGAACCACTTTCAGCTACAGACTCCTTATGCTGGGATACTGAGGTAAAAGGAAGAATACTGCTATGGGTTTGAGGAAGGAGCAGAAGGGGGGATTGAAACTGCAGCTTAATTCCCTTCCAATAAAAAACTTTCAGGAGGGTTCTTTTGTTGAACAATCTGCACTGATGCCACTAATTACTGGCAGAGGGCTCCTCTGATTTGATTTTGAGTGATCCCTGTAAAACTCTTTGTTGACATATTTTTTGTTTTGCTCATAGCTGCACAGCGTAAATACACAGCAAAGGACCAGGAATTGCAAAGTTAGGATTCAGGCTCTCAGACCTAAGTTCCCTGAGCTCTGGGTTAGAATCTTGCTCTTTTTATTTGTTTTCCTTCACCTTCATGACTTGCATGATTTTCTGCAAAGTACTGCAGACTCAAAGGAAGAGTATAGTGAGAGATGCTGTAGTGAAAGATTCTATGGTTCTAACATGGACTGATAAAATACAAGATCAGGGATCAGTCTCTCCCTGGATAAATTTCCCAGGTGAGGACAGACTGCAAATTTGTTGTGGGTGAGCTCTTGAACAGCCAGACTAGATTAAAAAAAGGTAGATAACCAACCTATGTTGTCATAGAAAAATGCATAAAACAAATTTAATTACTACTGCCAGAAGATACCTTTATTCTTTGGCTCCCAAGTGGATGGCAGTGTTTCACTTACAGTGTTTTTCAGAGGGGAGAGAAATCTCTGTCAGACACCTGCATTCAAAGGTAATGGCATCCAAAGGTAATAGCAATATTTCTGTACAGCATTTCTAAATCACCTTTGGATTTTTCTCACCATCAACAGGACAAAAAGTTTACCAGTTCCAGTATAGATTGCCCTGTCAAAGTTGACTGTCTTAACCTGAATCTCACGCTAAAAGTAAAAGCATACAGGCTATCCATATGGATTCAAACAGACTAAACATACTAAAATTACACTATCCAAATACCAGGAAGAACAAACAGAGATCTAACTAGAGTACTCATTAAGTAACTTTTCCATTGCAGTTCTCTGTCAGGGCCCCTGTTTGACTGTGTAGGCTCTGGGTGAGGCTCAATGGTGCAGCCAGGCAGCCTTGAATCAGACAGATGTGTAGACAGAGCTGTGTGAGAAAATGCTCTGACAAGCAAGGTCCTGTCCCCCTCAGCAGGAGCTGCACTTAAACTCAACCCCTTGCTTTGCTCCTGCTGTCATGGCCGTGCCTGGCTGCGCATGTCTCTGGCCTGGACTGGACCTCGGATTAGTCCTTGGCTTCCTGGCTTGATCTCCTGGCCTTGACATTCTGGATGACTCCAAAGATCTGAGGATGAGCCTGGATACTGCAAGTAGATCCACTTGCTTTTCTTACTCAGGTACGGTGGAACTGTACCTCGTGTGACCTTGAGGCTCCTGCCCTTTCTGCCTCACTGGGGCTCTTATCCCCCCCGCTCATCTTCCCTTGCAGAGTAGCAATGACACATGGACTGTTCATGTGCCATAACTTCCTTCTCTGTCAGTAAAAGCAGAAGTCAGGTCACACAGTTAAAACTGCTGACACTCAGCAACGATTTTCTGCAATGCATTGTGCCTGCAGCTAATGACAGAGCTCAGGAAAAGTCCTTAGCAAGTGTGGAGCACATTACCACCCTTCTCAGCACAATGAACCATAACAAAATTGTTCCCTTTAATCTTCTTCTATTACTACCTGAAGACTTAAGTCTGGTTTTCAACCATTTGTGTTTGGAAAATACAGGTATCTCAGCAACAACATTCTCATCTCTGTGATACAGTAAGAACTTTTTTCTTTGGGTTACATGAAATGCCCAAAACACTAAATTGAAGCTCTGATTCTGAGAGGAAATTTAAACAGATATAACCTCTGGCATGTCTGCAGTCTCTAAAAGTCAGTTGGACTGCTTACGTGGTTGAAAGTTATGCATAAAATTGAGCACCTTTTTAATCATGAACAAAATAGAAAAGATAAAGTATTCATATTTGAGTTTGCTCAGCTGTGGAGTGAGCTGCCTGAAGAGATTCGACAATCTAAAATCTGACAGTTTTTAGAGTGCTCCACTACCTCCTTTTTTAAGTTTCTTTTAAAGCACTTGAATGGCAACAGAAGAAGGATAAATTGTCAGATGCAAAGAAAGGAAAAGGAAAAAAAAACCCTGTTAAACAGACTTAGCTGTTAAATAGCTATTACAGTTATAGCAATTGAAAAATAGAAAACTGATAAATAGTAATAGGAAAGAAAGAAAGAATTTCTATTTGCTGATGTTGCTTTCAACTGTTAATACTTTGAAGAAACAGCCAGGTTCAGCCTGCATTTTATGAAGCCCCTATAAAATGTATTGGTGCACAACATCCCTCTAAGATGCTGTTTGCAAGATGAGTGAATGGCAAGGGTGGAGTGATTAAAAATAAGATGTATCTCCTAATTTCAAACCTTTTTTAATAATTAAAATGCTTTCTATCAAAGCAGCAAGTAATAATTTTGCATTTAATTTACATAGTAGCCTGTAGATAACCAAGGAAAATAACTGCACCACATGATTCAGGTAAATTTATGTTTATGTTAGTACTTAGCATAAGACTCTTATTACAGTAAACCTTCATTAGCAATTTCATTATTACCACAAACGAGACAGTAAAAGGGAACAGTACAAAATTAGTTACAGAATCACTAGGAAATAAAACACTTTTAATGTCTTCTGGACACAAAGCCATGTATACAGCAAGCTGTGCTATGCTAAACTTTTCCAATCAGTTCTGTCAGAGCCTTAGTAACCTGCAACTAATTCAGAATTACTCAGTATCTGCCCTTACCGCTCTCAAAATGACAGCTGCTGTTGATTCCCTTACTGGAACATCAAAATGCTGCACAGCACAACTACAGAGATTTGTCAAGTATTGCAGAGAGGGAACTTCAGACAACCACTGTATCACATTGTTTCCCTCATACTCAGGCCTGCGGTTCATTCACTCACAGTGCTAAGCTATGACCTCTTTTCTGGTTCTGATCCTGCCAGATCAGAGCACAGCATTTCCCTCACTGTGAGTGGGAAATCCGGCAGGTTTGTCAGTGTGCCTAGGAACTATGGAACAAAGGTAAGCGAACAGTAAACCAAATACAGACTTTGAAAGACAGTGGTCTGTTTGAAGTAGTAGAATTTTCTGTACACCAGAAAAGCACCACAAAAATCATAGAGTAATAGAAAGGAATGGGTTAGAAGGGACCTTGAAGATCACCTAATTCCAACCCCTCAGCTGTGGGGAGGGACACCTTTCACTAGATCAGGTTGCTCAAGGCCCCATCCAAATTGGCCTTGAACACTGTGGGACATCCACAGCTTCTTTGATCAACATGTTACAGTGGCTCACTGTCCTCTGAGTAAAGAAAATCTTCCTAGCATCTAATCCAAATGTATCCTCTTTTAGTTTTAAACCATTTTCCCTTTTCCTCTCATTATTTGTCCATGTAAAAAGCTGTTGTTCCTCCTTTTTATGAGTTCCTTTTAAGTATCTGAAGGCTACAATGAGATGTCGCCAAAGCCTTCTCTTCTCCAGGCTGAACAGCCCTAACTATCTCAGCCTGTTTTCATAAGGGAGGTGTTCCAGCCCTTGGATCCTCTTTGTGGCCCTGCTTTGGGGCCTCTAAGCAGGACAAGATCTTTCTTGTGCTGAGGACCCTGGAGGTGGTTGCAGCATGCAATGTAGAGTCTCACAAGGGCAGAATAGGGGCAGAGCCTTCACCCCCCCAAAGCATGTAAGCCACACAGAAAGCAGGGCTTTCATGAGTTGAGCGTCTTGGCTGTTTCACTCTTTTGACTGTAGCTCTCTCATCTTATAAAAGTGAAGTTGTAAGTTCCATAACTTGCCATTCCAACATCAGAGCGCAAATTATTCACCACCTTATCCCAGTCACCTGTGGTAGTGAATCTGCAGGGTAAAGAAAAATTGTTGAGAGTCTATTCAAGATACAGTGGAGAGAAAAACAGCTCAAGGAAGAATGTAAATGTGCTAGAAGAACCGTGTGGATTGTAGACTGTCTCTTTAAACATCATGTAAGAAGAGCAAACCTGAAAATATATTCCTCTTTTTTTTGAGATACAAACTGGTATGGAAACAATATAGAATTGGTCAAACAGGACCATAAAACTGAGAAAACTAAAAATTAAATAATTTTATGTCTATTAAATGTGTAAATCATGATCATCAACAGGAAAACATTTGCATATACCAGCAAAGATTCCTTTTCAGTACATAATTATTATTCACATTAACTTGGTATTAGGGAACCAACATGTTATAGTGAATACAGTTGCATGATCAGAATATAGGGAACCCAATTTGGTGTGTGAGAAAGATCCACATTTCAGCTAAATCTGTGCAAAATCAGAAAACTTCAAGCTGAATAGACTGATGTAAAATGCTTTTAAGATAATAAAGAAATTGTTACAAAATCACATGAAATAGGAAACTGATTCTGGTCATGGTGGTGAACTATATTCTAAAATATCTAATATCATTGCTTAAAAATTTGTACAAGTGGAAGCTGAGAAACAGGCCTCTTGGAGTAAGCAAATCAATAACAGAAATTTAGAATGATCTGATGCATATAAAACTACAAAAAATCTGCTAAAAATATCAAAACCAGAAATTTGAGACTGTTAGTAACACTTAGGTGTAGAGATGCAGTTAACTGCATAATTTTAAAACTTTTTTTGTCTCAGAAATTAAACATTTTGAGCAATTCTTTCAGAAAAAGTGGTATGGCATTAGAACCGGCTGCATGAAAGTGAAATCTCTAGAAAGAAATATGTGTTCCAGTAAAATAGCTCACCAGAATCCAGAAAGGGAAGTAGGAACAGATTTCCACATTGCCACTAATAGGAACAGTAAAAGGATCAGAGCCACAATCCTAGTTCAGCCGGAATTAGTACGGATATTTATAGACTTACTAAAATTTATTTGCTGGGGAGAGAGGGGGAGTGAGCAGGAGTCCTAGTAATGTGAACAAGTTCCCTCTTTCTAAAATAAAAGGTAATAGAAGATTAAGGATCAGGAACAAAGGAAAATAGAAGTGTAATGACCAGGGATTGCCCCAATAGAAAGAAGTTAGCTGTATGCATTCTTCTGTTTTAGGTTGCCGCTTTAGTCAGAAGGAAGCTTTCCTACCCAAATTCAGAAATAAAAATACCTTCTTGAAAAGAATCAAATGTCACTATACATACTCAGCAAATCACACCAGAAATTTGGAGACAGTAATAAATACAAGACCTCAAACCACAGAGATTTGGGAAGCCATCCCTATTCCTTTAAAGTGAGCACCAGGCTCCGTACTTCAGCAACCTACAATATGTCTGTACTATTAGACACAATATTTCATCATAATACAACATTCACACTGGAAAAGCAGAATCCTTCATACATAAGTAAGTAAAGCAGGACTGTGAGACTCAGTTGTGGGATAATCCTAAAGGACCAAAGATCTTGCTCCTTTCACCTTCACCTTTTCAAAGGAGGTGTCTTCCACAAATCTGCCTTTCCAGCAGTCTTAAGTGGCTTTCTGGGTTTTTATAAACTCTCAGTCATTTCCTAAAGATTCCTTGTATTTCAGTCAGCTCTAAGGTATTCTGTAGCTCTGTTTCTGGATGTCACACCTTTTCCCCAGCAAGATGCCTGCCAGTTTCTAGCAGTGGGATGATTCACTCTTTCCTGTTCTCCTATTTCTCATCTGTATTTCCCAGCTTAGCTTGTCCAATAACTTAGGAAGGCAGAGTTTCCTGCTCCTTCCATATGGATTTCCCTGGCCCTGATCACAGCAACTCAGACAGACAAACCAGCAGCCTTCTTCCCTATAGAATGCAATACACAGTATGGAGTACCTCCTGCAATCTAGTTTTAATTTTATCAGTTTAAATTAAGTCTGTAGCCACTACTTTTAACACAATTGTATTATTTTTGGAACAGTTACACCTTGCTTTAAGTGTCAAAGGCCATTATTTGAACACAAGATTCAGCGCTTCCCCATCTTCCCACTTTAGTGATGACAGTTGACATTTCAGGCCACTTCATGACCTATCTCTCACTCCAAGACCCGTGTGAGATGGTGTCAAGGAGATGATAGAAAACTGCTTCACCGAGGCACTGCAATGATTTCACAGTCCACGACACAAGATCAAGCAGACATGGCCTTAGATTCTGGAGAATGTTCTGGTCGAAGTTTTACCTCCTGTTTATCAGCAAAATGAACTGTGAATACGTACATTGAACACTAGAGTCTGCATAGCTCAAGACCAAGAACAGAAATTACTAGGGCCAAATAAAATGTCTATATCCATGCTACCTATTTATCTAGGAAATGTATTGTTCTGAGTAGCCTAAGTTCTGGATATCTTTTGGTGGTATATCTTCAGAGTAATAAGTTTTTTTAAAGTAATATTTTTAATCTTCATAATAAAATAAGAACAGCAATATCACACAGCAGCCTGCATGCAAGCATTCTTCAGCAGCCTTTTAACACATGTACTGTGCTGAGTTGACCACTAAATTAATGCACACAGATCTTGAATAAAATCAGATTGTTAATTTTGAATACCAAGGATTTAAATAAAATGTTCAATTATCTTTTTCCTGGTTAAGTTCCTATTATGGGCTATAATGCCTTCTTCCTTAAAACAGTTTTATAAATAAAGTAGACACAGACTAAAAGATGTTTCTAAACTTTTGGCTTGATACCCCTTTGTTTTCTGACTGAGTAATCAGGCCACTCTGGTAAAGACCACTGGTTCACAAGCCTAAGGCATCACCCTCAGCTTCACACTTCTTTGGAAGTTGACTTCAAACTAATTCTGCAGTGCTGAAGCCTCAACAACTGTTCTTCTTCAGTGTCATAATATGTAATAGGACACACGCTTTTTAATGAAACAAATTATGCAGGCCATTAGTTCATAATTTAAATAAAGAACACTGTAGTTGAGAGATTAATGTGGCACAAGAAATCTTTTTGTTGTAGCAGTGAGTGTAGAATTTCAAAGATTACCAGAGTCATGTAGCTTATTCATCTTTTAGTGACCTTCCCAACTTATCTTTTGAAAATGTTTTTCTATCTTTTATCCAGAGGGCAGTTTTTGCCCTCAAAGCTATTAATGTTGTCTCAAATACACGGATTCTTTCTACATAGCTTGAATCAGATGAAAAGTATTAGTTTATCTGTTTTTTTTTTACTCTTTCCTGAGTAAAAATTTCAAAACTATTGAATTTTTTTTTAATGCATTCAGGTAATACACTGGCTTAAAACCATATGATATAAATAGTAAGATAAATTTTGAGAAAATCTTCATCAATGCCTGTCTTACCAGCTTCTACAACTCCATCCAGTTTTTACTGAAGTCAACAGAACTAGTTGACTAAGATTTGGAGAGAGTATTCTGTTTTCTCTTTCTCTTCTTGAGGTTAAATTTATACATTAAGGTGTAGCCTTAATGAATTTAGCTGCTACTTTAATTTAATCTTACTAGAATTAACTTCAAATTTATGAAGGTATACACTCTCACTCTTGGCAAAGTATTTCATTGTAACAAACTAACTGTGTCTAAAGTTCTGTGTATTCCAGTGGAAATCAGTTGTAATTTCACAGTTGTAAATAAAATTTATTGAGATTGACATTTGTGTAGCCGTCATCTGCCTTGGTGAAGCACAGGAAGACCCTGGGTAGCTACTGTCTTCCCATCCCACTGGTTACTCCAGGGGGGCACAATTCCTGTCTGAACTAAAGGCTTTCCCAGCACCATCTTCTGTTACAGATCTCCTTCAATACTTGGTTAGGGACACCTCTCACTAGATCAGGTCACTCAAAGCTCCATCCAACCTGGCCTTGAAGATTTACGGAGTTGGGGTGTCCACAACTTCTTTGGGCAACCTGTGCCAGCGTCTCACCACCATCAAAGTGAAGAATTTCTTCCTAATATCTGACCTAAACCTGCCCTCTTTTGGTTTTAAGCCATTCCACCTTGTCCTATCACTCTCTCCCCTTGTAAAAAGCCCTTCTCTCTTGTAGCCCATTTAGGTACTTGAAGGTGCTATAAAGTGTCCCCAAAGCCTTCTCTTCTCCAGGATGAACAGTCCCAACTGTCTCAGCCTGTCTCCATTGGAGGGGTGCTCCAGCCCTCTGAGCATCTTCATGATAAAACACCTTCTTGTAAAGTATGGTCACAGGGTCTTGAACTTTGAGGGGCCAAACAAGGAAATTGTGGCAGGCAGCAAACGTTACAAAGTCAGTAAAGTGAGCAGTAGATGCAGAATGCTGCCACTCAGTAAAAAGCCAAGATGAGAGGACTGGATTTGCAGTACAAATAACTTTTCCCCCTTGGGATGTTGGTGTCTCTGAATAAGAAACAGAAATTCAGTCTAATGTTCTGCCTCCAAGTATGTATCCTTACCACACTGCCCAAGTGCCAGAATTATGCTTATATAGCCCTATGACAAGTCAGTTCAGTGAACTCCTTAACGTGAAAGTATAATTTAAGAAAATACATAATGCTCTCCAGGTAAATCCCTTTCTCAGTTTCAGTTCAGTTGTACTGCATGTATTACTAATATAAAATTGCAACTGCATTTAAGAGCTAGAAAAGTACCATCCCACCAGCAGTGACCTGCAATTATATTGGCCTGAAATTGTCAGCGACCTTCAGTTTATGCACAAAATTTCTACTTTCCTGCTTGCCTTGGCTGCATGTTCTCAGCCTGTCACTTGCAGGAGTATTGTAGGTGTGGTACGTAAAACTGACTTACCTATTCTTCTATCACAAAAAGATAGGTTATCTCCTCTCTCTGTGATCTGCATGGTAACTCCTCAAAATCTTCTGGTGCCTCTCAGCACCAGCTCTGATATAAACTCACTGATTAAAATTAAAAAAAGAAAACAAACCAATGACAAGGTATCCACTGTAAGTTCAAACGAGCCTCAGAATAAGTAGAAGGGAAGTGAGAATGAAGCATAGGAAGATTTAAGAAGTAGTAACTCTGTATTTCAAAAGCAGCTTCAGACTAACTAACTGAGCCATTTGTGATCTCATCTAATTCTTTCTTCCACCCTCCCCAGGAGACCACAAGCAGCCTTTGAGCGTGTGTAGGTCCCTGAATACCAACTGTCATATCAACACAACATCTGCAGCATGAAACTGTACTAAAAACTGTTCTGCAAAAGTGAAATCTGAATGAAAACTATTAACACTTCAACCGCATTTACTTTTTTCTTCAAGGTTTTCATTTTTAAGTATCCTTAGACATGTTTGCTCAGGTGGAAATACTTTTTTTTGACACAAAGACTTCTCCTTCTGAAGGAATAGTTATTCTGACTTCAGCGGAACAACTTTAAGAAATTCCAACCCCCTTCACTTCCCTGCCTTATCATTCCAGCAATACTGATTTGATAAACCACCTCTCCAGCTGTGCTTGCACAGCAGTTTGTCTGGCTGTGTGGTGAATAGGAACTTTGAAACAATCCAGATTAAAAGTAGCACCCTGAAACAAACCACTGCTTTTAATCCAAGCTGTCATTTGCCTCTGCTACAGACTCATAAACAGTTGCCTCAGCCTAACAGGGGAGGAAGAATGGAGTTTGAGATTTCTTCACTCCATAAATCACTGTGTTAGGTACAGTCCAGGGGCAGATTTCATCACACTTAGCTATGACTACAATGAGCTGAGATCAAAACCTCTGAACTAAGGTATCTTCATGAATATATTTACATGGGTACCAGGTATATAAAGTCTAGGGCAATTATTAATATAGAGAAATCCAATTCATGCACAGAGTGATTCAGGTGACTTCAGCCAGGAGACAGCCAATGGGTACCTGCGTTTAGGTGACTGAAGTCAGCTGCAGGAGCCTACCTGAGGGTGGACTAGAGCATACAGCTCTGCTAACTGTGTTGAGAAGCCCTCTGTTGGCTAAATGGGAGAGCAGACAGCTGCCAGGTCTGTAATCATAAACTGAATCCTAATCCCAGAAGTTTTATGTTCTGTCAGTAGGTGTTAGGTTCTGTGCCCACTCATGTGCATCTCTTACTATTTGAGACCTCCCATGGCAGCCAGACTGCGTGGGGCTGATAAGATGTGAGGTTCAGCCTGTGGCCTGATGAAGCACCAGGCAGGATATTTGGACAGCATTACACACAAGTGTTTAGAAGGCCTAAACCCTGATTTGTGGGTAGGTGTGTCTTGTGCATAGACATTTCACTAATGGTACAGCCACTGTGTGTAACTTTCCATGCCATGTCATCTCTTCTGCCATGAGGACTCTCTGTGGGTCTTTCTGCTGAATCAAGCTTTAGGAAGTCATAATCTCTCTCTGGACTGATTTACCCATGACTCCAAAGTAAACTATATTGGAAGAAGTCATGTGAGGGTACGTGGAGTGACGCGAAGCCGGAGCTGGCTAGCTCTTCCACAGCACCACGCCAGGAATGGGACACGCCTTGGGAGCCAGTGACCCAAGGCAAAGCTTAGAGCAAATGCTCTACAGCACAAGAGTATTATAAGGCACACAGCGGAGACAAGGATAAGGAGGAGATCTCCAGTGTGGGTTCCAAAGGCCTTTACTCCTGAGGAGGATCCAGGGACTGAAGACCCTGAACAGAGGTGTGCAGGCGTTTTTAAACTGGGGAGGTTCTAGGGGAGGGTACAAATCTTTAACCAATAGGAAAAGAACAGCGGAGGAGTGGAAGATGTTTACATTTCACAAGCCAATAGGGACTACAAGAGGAGGAGAGTAGGTCACGTGGGCATCAAGGATTAGGGACTTTCCAGAGGGGGTTTCCAGGCAAGGGCTTGGAATAAGGGAAGATTGACAACTGGATGAGGTGGCAGACAGAGAACATTGGAGAACAAGGTGTAGAGTTGAGCTATTATTGACAGCTGGGTGAGAGGATACGAACTAGGAACAAACCAATGACTCAAGGGAGCAATAGAACAAACCACTGAGGAAAAAACACACTGCAGCAGTGGAGTCACTGAGAAACTGGACAAGGAGGGGACAGAAAGGATCAGGAGAAACTGAAACCACTTTTACACCAGAAAAAAAATTCCCCAAAGCATACAAATTTTACATATATATTTAACAAAATCAAAGTAAAATAACAGAGTACCCTGAGAATCTCTAATGCTTAATATGTGAATAGCATGCTTCACTGCCCAACATGCTGAGCAGTTAGGTTTCCTGCTTGCAGACTAATTGATAAGGCAAGTGCACAATTAACATAATGCTTATGTAATGAAAAAATAATTTAAGGCTATATGAAATCTTTCCTTTTCATTTTGTAAATTAATTTATTTTAAAAAATAAATATGCTTGAAGATTGTAAATAATGAAAAAATATATTCTATTTTCTAATACCTTGAAAAATAAGTACTTCAGAAAGGCTTCCTGAAATACAAATTGGAAATTAATTGGAATCTAAACGTTTCACTGTAGATTATACATCACATTTTTCAAAAAATTACTTGTCCATGTTATGACAGGATAATATATGCATTATTTTCACCTCAGTACCTGTACAGTTAACAACTCTGCAGAACTGTATAGTCAACATGAAAGAAATATGAAGATGAGAAACTGAAATTATCTATAATTAGACTAAGGTGGTTGGGGGTTTTTTGTGATTTTTGATGTAGAATATGGTGCACTGTGTAGGAAGAAGCCTTTCAACTTTTGCTCTTAGATTGGAGGTTGTGTAAAGGTAAAACTCAAATTTCTCTATATTTTGATTGATTCTGCCTTCATTTAAAAACACCTGGTTTTATTTTAAAACTTTATTTAAAACCTACTTTGAATTGTAAGTTAAGTTGGTTTTTTCCTAAGATTTATAATATCAACATTTAGCTTGGGAAAAGTGTCTTCATCCATTGTAACAGAGCTAAGAAAACCAGGGATCAATATAAATCTCTAATTTAAAAATAGATTAAAGAATTCCTCTAGTTACTTCCTGGATGTCAAAAATAACTTTTTCAAAAAAATTCTTGAGGTCTACAGTTTCTATAACTAGGGCATTTTTTAAAAAATATTTTCATCTCTTGATTTAGGAAAAAAAGCAGAGGAAGATTGAGTTGTTTGGGAGATGAGGAGATCTTATTTATTTGCAGAATATTTTAGATGTGATTCAGACAGCAAAAACTTCACACCTGTCTTGCCATTATGCCTAACTTAGTTATTCCTTAGGAAAGTGGTGAATTTTGCAATGGAGATCTAGGGTCAAGGGACTGAAAAGACATTAAGGTCAGCGGCACAGAGTTATAAAGGGGAATTGGGTTTCCCAGTATGCGGGGGACATATGAAGGCAGTTTTGAGAAGGGTTTTATTTATTTAATATTCAGTGACATTAAATGTGCAAGGACAAGGGATGAGGCAGTCTGCAGACAAGACACTTGACTGGATGAGTACATTTAGAATGGAATAGGGCTGGAAAGTCTCAATAAGATCTTTATGCAGAAATCTGGATGGCTTCTCTTCTTTTGTCTTTTCTCTCTCTCCATCTCAGTCCTTCTTAGTCATTCTCATCCTTCCTAATCTACTTATGGTATGAAGTCTTCATCTCAGTTTTGCGTCTGCTGAATGCTCACATCTGCATCAAGATCACCTATTTCTGTCCCTGAGTTTCCATAAGAAGTATTTCCTCCCAGTCCTCCTTTTCCAATCCCTCCTACCTACTCCTTTGAATTTATCATTGGATTGAATTCAGATACCAAAGAACTAAAAAGAACTAAAAAAAGAAAGTAATTTAGTCATAGGTACTCTGATATATCTTGGATTTTATCTTGGATTGTATGGGTGAGATCCATACGTGTGTAGCTGTGCAGGGGAGCAGAGCATGAGAGAAGATTTGTTTAAGACAGTGTGATGAGCACTGACAGTGGCTTGGGTCTGAAAAACAGTCTGAATTAAAAATAATATTTCTGTACCCAAGGTAATGACTTCCTATTTCAGGCTCATTTAGCAGCAACCTGGAGACTCTGTTCTGTTGTGCAGTCACCCATAGATGCCTACAAGTGAAGCACAAAATACAGCATAGGTAGAACTTTCTCTCACAAGATGACAAAAATGTTTTGAAGCCTCTATGCATTCATCCCCTCAGAATATCCCTTACCTCATCAGGGCTATGACAGATTATTTCCTCCAGAGCTTTTGCAGCTGCAGATACAGACAGTGGGCACTATCTGTCGTCATGTAGTTACTCTGGAATTTCTGTTGTATGTAGAAAAGAGACATGGTTTTTCCACAATGCTCTACCTTTCTGATACAGAGTCATTGTCTTTCCTAGAGTCTGAAAAGTGGGAAATTAATTCAAAGCTTATTTAGCCCTACATAACCCAAAGTATAAACTATTTGCTATTTTTCTGTAGCAGCAACTTATATCTTCTATCTTGTCTTTGCAAATCCTGAGAAAGCAGACATAGTGGGACTTGGAAGAGTTCTCAGCAGAACAGGGAGGCAGGGGTGTCTTTGGACAGAAAATGACTGCTGAAGTACCCTTCATAGGTAGAAAAGCCTGCAGTACTTTCAACAAAATCATTCACATTTATGGTATAAATCAAGCATTCTCTGTGACACTTCCCAATATCACATCCTACAGACATCAACGATCTCTGTTGTGTACACCATCTGACAAGGTCTTAATCCCATTGCCTTAAAGGCCTTTTTGGACACCTGTTGCTCTCTGCAGTTAAGCATGAGCTTCGTTGGCTCTTAGAGACATTCAGTAGGATGCACTGTATGGACAGGCTCCTTGGAAAAAGGTACGTGGGCATATCACACTTGGAAGCATCTTGCTAAGCACTGAATTCCTTTTTATATGCTCTGTGAGAAAGGGCATTGTGAGATATTGCATTAAGTGATGTTTTACAAGTAAAATATAAAGGATAACTGGTTGGTGAATTCTTTCTGACATTAGCAATGCTCACTGGATTTTGGGATAAGCAAAAAAAAAAAAAAAAAAACCCACAAAAAACCCAAACCAACAAACCAAAAAACCCCAAACAAACAAACAAACAAACCAAAAAAAACACACAACCAAACTCATTTGCCTGACACCATTAATTGCCAAAATCTAGGCAAGATACGCTACACTCCCTGGAAAGCCAGTGTTGAGTAACTGTCATTTCTAGAACATAATCCATTTCATTCTAAAGTAGACATTGTCTGCTACAATTAAGATAAATTGCGTCCTAACATTCTAAAAGCTAATGCTATCTTTGACTTGGCTTTGTTTACAAGGAAGAAACTTCAGAAGAGCTACTTGGAAAAATAACCTTGGAAGCAGTAATCACAAATTTTAATTAAATAGTCTTAATTAAGGCACTTGTTTCAAGATGGATGACTTTGAGCTGTTTACTAAAATCAGTGTAAATGAAAAATAAAGGACAAGAACACAGTGAACATTTGAAATTTCCTTTAAGGTGCTGCGGAACATCTTAAATTACAAGCGAAAACATTGCATAAAAGGACTTCAAACTGTCTATAAAATATTCCAGGAGTAATACATTTAATGAATGGGGAAAAAAAATTAGAATAAAATGAAAGAGGTGTCAAAACTCAACCTAATTCAGTTCTTATAAAACCAATCTAAACAAATGGAAAGAGATTATTCACTAAAAAGTGCAAAAGAGAACAAAGGAAGTAGAAGCAGATACTAAGAAGCAAAAATTATTTATTCATTTAGTCATTATTTAAAATAGTGTAGGTATGATCTATGAAACAGGTGACTGATGCATAACCATTTTCAATTTGGCCAATAATATTGGTGATGGAGAAAAAGACAAGAAAGCTACAGACAGTGAAAAATAGTAACCTAAACTAAGGGAATATGAAACTTTATAATGAAAGAATAAAAAAAAAAAAAAAATTGTGGAAGGGCAGTCATGACCGAAGCTGTATGTGCCCATTTTTCTGCTGCTTAGAAAAAAAATACAGAAATAAAAGCAAAAAGAAAGAATTGCAAACTGCAGCTGACAAAAGACATTTTGGCCTTAAAGCAGTCTGAATAAATCAATATTTGTCTGGATAAAAGTAACTTTAGAAGAAAAAAATAATTACTTAATTTAGTAAGTCTAAGTGTTTTTATAATTTTAGTATAGAGAATAAACTTTACCTGAAAGTATGATCATCTATATCCATCTGACTACAAACAGGAAAACAGCAATAGTACAGGAACATATCTGTGACAGTCCCAACTGTAGTCACATGTCGCAGTGTCCGGTTTGCGCTGACCAGCGCGGCCACAGGCTAGCTCAGCGCATTTCCCACTGCGGCAACGTGGAATGGTCGGGGTGGCAGGCAGGGCGAGCCACCTCCTCCCTGTGGGAACTTGGATCCCACCTCCAGCGACGGGCACGTAGATGGTGCAAACAACCGTGGCAGCTGAATGAAAGGCAGACTCCTCTGAGCAGGGTATAACACGGGTTTATTGAAACAGAGGAGGCACGGAGCTCCACACTCTGCAACCTGCTGCCCGGAAGAGGCACCAAGAGCAGGTGTGCAAGAGTTTTTAAGGGATGGAAACAGGGGTGGCAACAACCGGTCAGCCAATCACAGAAATTGAGGGTGTAACCGGGGGGTGTGAACCATAGAACAGGGAACCAACCACAAAACGATGGGAGGGGATTTCCCGGGCCCCAGCCTATCACTCAACGCCCTCCCTGGAGCTTTCCAGAAGCCAGGGAAGGGTTCTAGAGTGATAGACAGGGCGCCCAAGGGGAGAGAGATGGGATTGACAACCAGGATCAAAGGGGAAGGGATGATTGACATATAACGAACAGGGGCCACTTAACAGTAAACAAGTCAAAACCATTACAGAAGCAGGGGGGTACAGGGAACAAACCATTACATAAAGTTTATATAATTTTACAATAAAACGAATAAAGCAAATCACACACCACCACAGTCACACAAAATCTGTGTGCCAGATTTTGGCTATGTGCCCTGACTGAATACCCACTCTCGTGTTTCAGCTCCTCTTCTTTCTCCTTCCTTCTGCCTCCTCTTTATCTTTCTGTCCTGCTTCCAGACAGAGGAATTTTGGCAGTAGCCAGGGGTGGGCATGGCTGGGACATGGAGGCTATTTTCTAGGACATGACATGATTTTCCAGGAAAGGGGGAAATGGCGTTTCCAGGTTGGGGTAACATGGCCAGGAAGTGGTAGGGTATTGTTGGGCTCCACATGGTATAGCAGTGACTCACTTCCCTCTCTTGTGTGCTTTTGCTGCTGTTGATGATTATTATCTTATCTTATTGCTGAACCCAGTTAGTTGTTCTGATCTCAGCCTGTGATCTGCACCTCTTTTGCCTCCACTTCTCTCCAGGAGTGAGAGGAGGAAGTGGGGGTGAGTGAGTGGTGCATGACTTCAGCTGGAGCATTTAACTGGAAAATACCATTCCAAAACCAGGACACCTTCCCATCCTCTCTTTCTGGACAGCAACATCAACAGTAACTGTATTCTAAATAGAACTTCTTCTTCTGTATTTTTGGTCTGATGATACCTCCACCAAATAAAACCAATCAAACAAAAATAAAATTTGAGTCAATTTATTTACGAAGAGTTGTACATCTGACTTACACACTGCAGTAAGGTGTTCGGGAATCAGCGTGGCATCTGAGCTCTCCAACCAACCACTATCTCCCATGAAACTTCTCTTCAACCATTTATACTTAGACATCTGTATTTAACAAAGTATTAAGCAGAAGCTTAAGGCTCATTAACATCAGTGGCTAAGTTGATACAGGTGTGTTTTAGTGTTACTTTGAATGAAGATGCTGCTCTCAGCTATATTATTAAAACAAAATCCTGCAGATCTCCTGGTACAAAGTGCTGATTACCCTCAGTTTGATCTTTTCTGAAGAAATTGAGGTGACTATGTGTAAGGAATTATTGTCTGGGGCTTTCCTACTCCCATGAAAGTCAGTAATTAAACAATCCACTTGGCTTTACAAACATTTTTTGACATATTAACACTAAATCTGTAATCACCATGCTTTGTATCTAGTTAATAATCCATATTTTTATCCTATTAACATAGTACTGTCTGGCTTTTCTCCTTTTTGGGAGGGATTTCTTATGGCTGCAAAAGGTGGACAGACTGAGGCCTATATCCCCAAAGCTGTTCAAAGTAACTATTATTTCTCTGTCACTCACATCTAAAGGTATTAAGAAACTCATGGATGCAAATTAGCCACAAAATATGTACTTGAGAGGTTTTTATTTTAATGCACTATTAAGTAGTTAAATGGAGTTATTTAGACAGTTGAAATCTGCCAGTTACTTTAAGCATTCTTGTAAGGGAGTAAGAAATTCCTTTTAGGAGTCAGGGCATTATTGTCACCCAGCTATAATTAGGGATCAAAACAGTGCCAAAAAGACAAGAAATAAGAGTTTTGTGCTCAGAAAGGGATAGCCTTTACAATGTACTGGAAAATGCCTCGAGGTTGTTTTAAACAAAGCTCTCAAGGAATGCTCTGGCAAATGACCTGACAGCAGTCATGATTTATTTGTATTTTCTTAGATGTTTCTCTTGAGTCAAAAGAACAGATTATAACCTAGTTTATCTGTGACATGAGATCATTAACTTCAGGAAGTAAGAAATGATACCTCTCCTGGGCAGAGTTTTTTTAAAATGCTGTTTCTAATAATTTACTGGCCTTAGAATGTTCCCTGCTTTGCCGTATTTACAACACGAATTATATTAAAGCCTCTCGCGCACATCATTTTGGGCTCAGATAAATGGATAATACATACTGTATATAATACATACTGTATGTGTTATGGCATTTCCAAACATGGATCATTATAAAAGTGCATTTTAACATGCAATATTTCTAGAAAAGTAATATCTAATTAATGTTTTATATTTTCACTTTACAGAGATTTTTGATGTTTGGGAACACAGATGGTGGAATCAATAAAACAACAATGTCTGAATAGGATCTATCATGAATTATTCTTTCACCCATAGATAGACTACTGCCATGGAGGCAGAGCTGAACAGAAAAACTAAAGGAGTTAGTTTCCCTTTTATTACCAAGGTATTGTCTTGAATATCACATTCTTTTAAAGTGTAAATTAGCCAGATATTCAAAATAGGGGTTTTTTATTATTCTGGGGAGGTATTGGCTTTGTTAAATTTTGAAAGAAAAGCCCAAGTCTGGATCTACTGAGATGCCATTAGTCTGATAAACATTGATATGTCACTGATTAAAGGGAGCATGAAAGGCATCGTTGCAGAAAGAGTGGTCTTGGTGGCAATCAGCACTTCATGAATGAGTTCTGTGCTCTGTAGATATTAGTATCAGTGCAGTGCAATAAAAGTTGTCCTGTTAAGCCAGTGGGGCATCACTCTTAACTCTGGGAATCTGAAAGCTTACTTGAAAAATAGATCTCTGGATTACACATGCAGTCAATGTCAAACGAGAGCAGAACACCTACAGAAGAGAGAGAATAACTTTAGACAAATATTTCAAAATAGGGTGTATCTTGCTTTATCCACTGACAATAAAACAGAAGTGTAGGGATGAAATTCACCTTTTTTATCTTTAGCTACGAAAAAGTTAGCATTCTAAGCTTTATTTTTCTCTATTGATTCTAAAGATATCTAGGCTGTCTTTGATTGAAGCATCTGCACAGCAGACACGTGAGTTTACGTGAGATGGAATTCCCCCCTAATGACTCCGTATCAGGAAGTCTCTTTCACTTATAACACTCCATGCAGTGTTCCTTCTTTCCTGGCTCTGATAAATTTCACAGATTTGAAGAAATATGCTGATTTTATCCCTTCACACTACCTAAAACACAATTAGGCCAACAAGAGATTCTCAAGCAAGGATGTAGTCTACCCATAGAAGTATGTGACTTAAGACCTCCTTTTAGGCATGCAATGAAATACACACACCTCACTTTATTATTTTCAGTGGTTGAAGAGAGAGAGAGGATCTTTCTTTAGAGGCAGAGCCTTATTTCTTTTTATTAACTGTAAAGATATATTAGGTGTTAATTTAAGGGTAGGTCACTAGAGAAGGGCTCCATCTTGTCTATCTGTTAAAAAGTTAGTTAGTTAGTTAGTTAGTTAGTTAGTTAGTTAGTTAGTTAGTTAGTTACTCTAGGATATAGTTTTTGGTTTTCTCTCATTTTAGTTGGTGGAGACAAGCATCTAGAGGATGATTTATCTTGAACTATTTCATCTTTTCAAATCCTAATTTAGATATAACAATTTCATATGCAAGAGAATAGAATAGAATAGAATAGAATAGAATAGAATAGAATAGAATAGAATGACTATTTCAATTTCAGTTGGAAGGGAGGTGAAGCACTCATCCAGTCCAAAGGCATGACCAATTCTAGGCCAACCAGAAGTTGAAGCCTGTTGTTAAAGGCATTGTCCAAACATCTCTCAAGCACCAATAGGCTTGAACTGCATTATTCTCGTAAGTAATTGCACAGAAACTGAGACAGATTTCCAAAACTACAGTCTTGTGAGAATGAGAATGGTAGTGACTTATAAACCAATCAATTTTTTTTCAGGAAGTTCCTTAGATTTTTTTGCCCATAGAGGTAAAATATGGAAGCTATTTACCAAATTTACATCTATGGAAAATAACTGACAAACTTTTCACACATTCAGTTTACTAAAAACAAACAAACAAACAAAAAAAAAAACCCTAGACAATGTTTTCATATGGGGGAAAAAAATCTATTGTTACAATAAAAAATTTCCAAGGGAAACTAGAGGCACTCAGTATGACTCACCTGGACCAACTGGACTCCTGGGAGTCTACAAATACAAGCATGAGCAATAATAGCCTCCACACCTGTAAGAGAGTTCACTCAGTGAATTGCACTGAGGGATGGACACTCAGATAAATAACAACTTCCTCTGGACAATGTAACCCTGGCCTGAGCCTTTAGTGCCTTAATGTTTGTAGAGCCCTACAAGAAACTGTAGTAGGAAGGTCCTGAGCTATGCAGGGTTCTAGCCAGGAATAGGGAGTTCTGCATACACTTCTGAGGAACTGGAAAGGAAGTCACTTCATCCTGACACCTGATCAGTAACCTACAATTTTCCTGGGATTCTCCAAAGGTATCTGTACCTGTGCATATTAAAGCATGCGAGAGATGAACTGAGAGCTGAGGTGAAGCCTTCATTTCCCATGGCAATACTTGTTTAATTCTCTTGAACTCAGTGCTCTGTGTGCAGACCTAGCCTTTTTCTGCTCATCTTGTTAGTGGGTTTAAAAAAAATAAGAGTCTGTCTTGTCATTTGTTTTCTTGTTTCCATTCATTTTAAAGGCCCTCTGCGACCTTCTTATGTTTCCTTTACTTATCAGGAAAGAAGGGCTCTTATCTTAATAAGGAGAGCAAACACGATGGCTACCCCTGAATTTTGGGGTTCTATTTTTGTCCAATCCATATTTTTAAGTCATGGCCTATTCAGCAAGAAAGACTCTTTTTCTGGAAAATTACTTACACAAAAAATACAGTTATGAAGAATTAGTGTGATAGGAAAGGTAAAAAAGACATGCTTTATCTAAACTGCATTTTCATATCTCAACTTTGTAGATTTTGTACAAGAGGTAGAAAAGTAATAATCAGATAGTCTTTCTATGAAGTATTGACTGTTCTGTAGCACAAGGGAGATCCACAAAAAGAAAATTAGCCTTAATGAGAAACATTAGAAAGGAAAGAAAGCAAAAAATATGGAAGCTAAGTAATTTACGTAATAAGTGGATATTTAAAATAGACTGTTGTGTGACCAAGATTTTTTGTTAGCTGCTTTTGTATAGACTGCCTTGTAAACAAAATAAATAGTGGACAATAAACGTAAATGCCTTATATAAACCTGTTCAGAATTTATCTCTGATAACTATAGCCTTTTCTAATTAGGGGCAGATATTTAATACTTATTAATTGAAATTTATTTTTCAATACCCCTGCCAATTTTTTAATTTACACTGAATACATAATACTCTCAACTTGGCAGTTCTCATCAGTAAAAAGTATTTCATACTGACTAAATCTAATCTAAGTGACACGATGCTATTCATTTAATTTCAATTATTATTAAAGCTTCCTCAGTTAATCCATCTGCTATGTCCTTTAAGCACTATATTTGAAGAATTCATTCAGAAATGGCTGTAAAATGTGTCTAAGTAATCCATGAATCAGAAAAGAACTCCTGTCCTATATCTACAAGTCTCACAAATTGTCCAAGCAGGTAAAGCAAAAAATTGTGATTAACTGTAAGTGGAATATATTTTCCACCTAACCTGTCTTTGGGTAGAATTAATAACTACTTAAGAAACTCTAATCTTAAATCTATGAAACACTTGAAATTTCTAGGAAACCTCAACTTTGTCAAAGGAAATAGTCTAGAATTACTGTAGGGTTGAATTTCTCAGTCTCAGGTATTTAAATGTCTTATGACTTGGATTGAAAAAAAAACCCACCAAAATATTATGTTTAATACCTCCAACAAAAATATATAGGTTAGTAGGTCCCATTATTATTATGGTTTTAATGTCTCCTGCTAATATATGAAAAGGCCCATTAAATCCACAGCAGTCCAGCAGTAAAACATATTTAATACCATCAAGTAGGATCTTGCTGAAAATTATTCTCACACAGTGAATCCTTTACTCCTCTGGAGGGATGTAAACTCCAATGTAGAGTGCAATGCATTCATTTAATGGAATAAAAATTAATTTTCCAGCTATGCTGTCAATCTCTTAATCTTTCAGATCTGAGCTACCTGACGTGCAGGAGGGTTTGAGCTACCCTCAGTTTTTATTATGTGGATCAAAGACATTCACAATCAGCAAATTATATGCTAAGCCACATTCTTTTAACAAATACAGAAAATAAAGCAGACAAACAAGCCAACAAAAAACCCCAACCACATAACCACACAACCCGCCCCCCCAAACCCTATCATAACAAACCAAACATGGACTATGACTGCAAAATTATCTCCTGGTAATAGCCTAAGTAGAAGACCTAATGAACTGTTTATTTGGATCTAACTTTACCATCTCCACAGAATAAAAATTCAGTTTCTTACCCACAGAAGTCACCTTGTAATCAGCTTCTCAGTATTTTCCCTCAGTGTTTAAAAACACTGAGTAGCTCTCAGGCTACTTACAGTTTAACTAAATAGATTGATCCACACTATTGCTGTGTTTTATTGGAATGAAATTTTTTTTTAAGTTCCCCTAGGAAAAAAACTTTTTCATTACCTCACAGTGATTACCTAGATACTACCAGAGTATGCTAACAGTCTAAAATTACTTCATAAAGAAGTGAGTTCATTTCTGACTGAGGTCATGCGAGCCAGTTTTGTTGTGTGAGTTTTTAAAGGTAAAGGCATGCACGAAGAGGGGACCATCCCAGCCAGTTATTCAAAGAATGTGACTTTCTAAGTCACAGGCCAGACCCTCGGACTTTTCCAGTCTTTGGGCAATACTGATCGTTGGTCTAAACATCCCTGGGCATTTGTACCAACATTCATACTCATTCTTGGCTCTGGTGTAATGCCCAGTCATGACGGAGAATCAGTACATACTGGGGGATACTGGGCAGAAACACTGATACTTCTGTAGCTAGAAATCTAAAGAGCTTGGAATTTGCTGCAGCAGTCAGGTCACATGCAGAAAACTATTTAAATATCTTCCCCAGCATCTACTAGTATGCCACACCTGAGCATCTGGAGCATTATGGATAAACATGCTTACAGCAGTAGCAGTTGAGAGAGCACAGAACACTCACTGCTGTCTGCATGGTTTTCAAAGCAAAGTCAGGAATGAAAATGACAGAAAATCAAAATGATAGTTGTAGCAGTACTTTTTTTTTTTTTTTTTTTTTTTTTAAATCAGTCATTACATTAACCTTAATAATCTCAGATATCTTACAGTATAAACAATTTCAGAGAGGTATGTTATTATTTATTTATTTAAAATAAATATATATGTATGATAACTAAATTATTTGGCATTCATCTTTGTACCCAGAATCTCAGAGGGAAAATATAATTCGTTGTATGTCAGTTAGTCTGTTACTCAGGGCCTTGTCCAGATGGCTTTTGTATACCTCCAAGGACAGACTACACCACCTACCAGAGCACCTGTGCCAGTGTTCCACCACACTCACAGTGAAAAAGTGTTTCCTGATGATCAGGAAACCTCCCATATTTCAGGTCGTGCCTATTGCTTCTGGTGCTTCACTTGGCATCACTGAGAAAAGCCTGCCTCAGAAAGGGCTTCAGATATTTGTAAAGCTGAAATAATACAAATAGCCTCCAGGATAAAACCAAATAAAGAACCTTTCTATCCATAAAAGAGCTTTTCACAGATGTTTCATATTTTATGTGCCATCTGAAGAGAAAAATGTGTGGTATTATAGCAGTACTTTAGGCCATTTCTGAGTAGAGTCAGAGGAGAAGCCTGTCTTCTATTAACTATAGAATAAAGTGGCTGTTATCAAGAGTCAGGGAGGCTTTAGTCTTTGCAAATGAGCTTCAAATTTATGTAAAGTGCTAGAAATGAACAAGAATGGAGAAAGAACTTTTCAATTATTACAGGACAAAATAAAACACTAGAGTTGTAACAATATAGTTCTCCACTTTGATTCACCAAGATGACTCATTCTAATAATGGGGAATTTATTTTAGGGTCTAAAATGTAGTTTATTCTGTACGTCCATGCAGCTCTGGCTTTTATTATTCATTACTCATTTTGAACTGCTTAAGAACCCTTCTTATACATAATGCCAGCGGGGTTGTTAATTGTAATGGCAGTGTGATACTGTGAGCACCCGCACTTACGGCAGGGCCAAAACTCAATTTATTTCTCAGCAATCATCATCAAAACAGCCTGTCAATAGTATCTTATAGTTATGAGCAATGGAGACATCAGAATTATTTTTAAATGTGAAGTCACAGAAATAATATAGGTAGGCTTAAAAAGTAATTTTTGAAAAGCTGACATTTCTCACCACTCAGAAAAGGAAAAGCTCACAAGTGATAGAACTCTAAAGCTCTATGCATTTCGAGCTATGATTAGAGCATGGTTTGATGATAAAATAAAAGTACTATTGTTTGTTGCTTTTATATGCCATATCCACTAATTTTCATAGACGTTCAGAGAGCATGTGTTACATTACAAATAAATGTGATTCATAAGAATGATTTATTAATGAAGCCCTAATTCACGTATTAGGCAAGAGACTAAAGTATGCTGCATAATAACGTTGTCCAGAGCTTTAAATGTAGACAATCAGAGACGTGCTGTGTTTTTTTGCTGTATATCAAAGAGTCTGGAATCACTTTTCAGGCTTGAATGCCTTTGTAATGGAAGATGCAGACTGCATGCACATTAAAAAATCCTGAGGATAATGAGTTTGCTAAAGAAGATCGTTTTGATATGTTACAGAAGTAAAGTATTAAGAACAGCTACTACATGAAAACTTAGTGTTCACACTGACTTTAATGACTCTATAAGTGATGTTATGGTACAATGGAAAACTGGCCTGTTTTGAATTTTAGTGAGACAAAAATAAATGAGGCTCCAAACACCATTTTGAATAAGGCTCACATCTCTTCTCTGATCGTGATGATCCTAAAATCAGAATATATCACATGAAAACAGATCTTCTAAAGAAATCTTAATGCATTAAAAGAGGTACTGTAAAAAGACCCAAGCAAAGTCAAGAGAGTGTCCAAGCACAAGAGTATTAGCTAGTCTGTCAGAACTTTATGTGTCTATTGGAAAGTGTCACCATGAATGCATCTACATGTGTAAGAGAGAAGCAGTAATATTTCCAACCTTTCAAACAAAGTCTTCATTATATTTAAGTGCATATTTTACTGGCAGTTTTCTTATAGATATGCACTATACGAATGAACTGCTATCCATTTGTAATAGGTCATAAGTGGAAATCAACTTAGAGGAACACAGACAATAATTAGAGTTCAAGTTTCACTTTGCTGGGATGTTTAGAAAGTTAGTATCTGTGCATAACAATTCTCTACCACAGGACAATAGCAACAGATATCCATCATAATATCATGCTTTGAACAGGGCCAGCCACAGACAAGTGTGGCTCTTGTAGTCATGCATCTTTTGGAAGTCCTTAATGGTCTGTGTGGATGGTATCAAGGTATCATTCAGTGGTGAATAGTTTTCACAGATCCTGGAATCACAGGAAATTGGGTTCATTATCTTTGCAAAATAAAATGTATATTAAAACAGGTAGTCCTCCCCACCAAACAGATGATACAGTGCCAAAACTAAATAAGCTAAGATGTCTGTAGAGGCATAAGCACTATGTGATTTTGAAAACTCAACCCCACGTTCAATTAACTGAGTCTAATCAAAGTTCAGATTCAAATCCCATAGCTTCTGCCTTTTCTTCTTTAACAAAAAACAAAAAGAAAAAGAAAGGAAAAAAAAAAAAAAAAGCTATTTTAAAATGTATCATATTTAAGGATTCCTACAGACTGTCAGAGGATGCATCAATGTATAAGTCCCAGCTAAGAGTTAGGCTTTCCACTTCTTGCTATCTGAAGGAGAGCCAGACCTAGGTTTTATAAATAATTAGGAACACAAACACGATAGAATCTTAACAAAGCATATAAGCATTTGTTTGCTAATGATTGATGAGAAAAGCTATACTACAGAGAGTAGCACTGTCAGGATGAATGCTTTCCTTTCACAAGCATTTATTTTATTAATCTATTGTGATATTAAAATTTAATATTCATCTTAATGTTCTGAATGTTCTCATTTTAAAAAATGTGCATGTAATTTATCCTGGGAATAAACAAGCTAAATTTAGGTTGAAAGGCCAAGGTAATATAAATGAAAGCAATGGAAAATTCTATTCTGCTCAGATGAAAATTTGTTTTTAAGTCTGTTTTATACTGTTATCAGCAGCAAAAAATGACTTAAAGGAGATCCTTTGTTTCACTACTTGGTTTTGTTCAATAAGGCTTAGGGTTATTACTGAAAATGCTGTAAAAACCCAGTGTGTGTCATCCTGAAAGCATAGCTTTGAAATACTTCAAGAAAGAGTAAATGTATCTTTAAAAGATCAGCACAGTAATAATGTTGAAGATGGACATTCTGTACTGATAAAGGTAAAGAATCATAAAAATAGCAGGCCAAGAAGAAGTAGCAATGGATTTAATACCTCACTCACTTGTTAAATTCTATGACCCATGGTATTCAGGTCAGAATACATGCTTTCAAAGGTGTACCAAATTAAAGTTAGAAACCAAATTCAGGGCATATGAATTTTATTACTCTCTGAATGGCACAGAAACTTTATGCTTTTAACAACACCCAAGAAAAAAAAAAGTAATTTCTTGATCACAGAACAGTCATTCTTTGGGATTCCACTTCACTTGCCAGAAATGAAAGTCAAATAAAATATTCAGAACCCAAAGACTGAAATAGCAACTGTCTTTTGGAACTGGATGTTGTAAGTAAATACAGAAACAGCAGAGGGATCTGGACAGGCTGGATGAATGGGCTGAGGCCAATAGTTTGAGGTTCAACAAAGTAAAATGCCCAGTCCTGCATTTGGGTCACAGCAACCTCCTGTACTTCTACTGGCTGGGGAAGAGTGGCTGGAAAGCTGCTCATAACAAAAGAATCTGGGGGTGTTAGTCAAAAACAGCTGAACATGAGCCAGAGTGTGCCCAGGTGGTCAAGAAGACCACTGGCATCCTGGCCTGCATCAGCAATCAGCACTGCCAGCAGGACCAGTGCAGTGATCGTCCACCTGCACTCAGCACTGGTGAGGCTGCACCTCAAATCATGTGTCCAGTTTTGGGCCTCTCACTAAAAGAAAGACATTGAAGCACTAGAGAATGTCCAGGGAAATGCAGCAGAGCTGGGAAGTGTCCAGAGCAAAAGTCTGATGAGGAACAGCTGACAGAGCTGGGAGTGTTCAGCGTAGAGAAAAGGAAGCTCAGAGGAAACCCTGCAACTACTCTACAACTACCTGAAAGAAGGGTGTATCCAGGTGGGAGTTGGTCTCTTCTCTCAGGCAACAACCAACAGGATGAGATGAAATGTCCTCAAGTTACATCTGGGAAGCTTTAGTTGGGACATTATGAAAAATTTCTTCATGGGAAGGGAACAGACTGCCCAAGGAAGTGGCAGTCACGATCCCTGAAAGTGTTCAGAAAACATGCAGATATGGCATTTGAGGACATGGTCTAGTGGTGAACATGGTAGTAGTTCTGGGTTAGTGGTTGGACTTGATGATCTTAGAGGTCTTTTCCAATAGATAATTCTATTATTCTATGATTCTACACCCCATGCAATCTGCTTTTTTTTTCTCTTGGAATGCTTTCTAGGACAATTTCTGATATGCACAGTGCTTCATTCAGTGACTGAACAGTCTATTGATAAACTTGAAGGCTGAAATTCCCTTACCTGGCAAAAATAGAGCTGAAAAGAGATGATGAACATTCCCAAAGGAAGCAGCAAAATCTATGAAGTAAATGTAAATCTTGGAGTAGAATTTCCTGTTACAAGAGCTTATTCAAGTCCTTTTGAAGACATCTTTGCTGAGGTGACAAGTTTAGAAAATTTCCTTTTGCATAATATGCAATTAATATTATCAGGTAGTAGGAGTAGAACTTGGTAGGGAGTTCTCCTTCTAGATGTAATATAAGTATTTTAAATGGATTAAATTTGGACTAATTAAAATGAAATATTCTACCCTATGCATCTAATTTTCTTTGCACTTACACATTTACAGATTGCCAAAATGAGACCAATATAACTGTGAGATACAGTCAGATCATATTGCACTGAAATACAATTGGTACCTGAAATCAGCTGGGCTTAGAAATAATAACAAGAATCCATGGAGATGTCATATTCAGTACAGACCTAGAAAGGCTGGTGTTAGAATATTGGAGATTTGATGTGCAGTATATCTGATCTCCAAGAATTCCATTAATTGCATGCCAACCTTCCACTTTCTTTATCTTACCACTTAAAAGCTTTTTTTTTTTTTTTTTTTTTTTTTTTTTTTTTTTTTTTTTTTTTTAATTATACATGAAGGCATTTTCAATTTATTTGGAATGTCATTTTACTTATCCCTGCCTGAATTTCATGAGATGGGATAATATAGTTCCAAATTGTTTGCTGAAGAACATTTGACTCCCAGTTGTCTGTGAGTTTGGAGGAAAGAGGAAAGACAGGTTAATAGCTGTGTCTTTCTCTGTCTAATAGATGAGTTTCATTCTAAAAAAAAAGCAGTGGAAGTTGTTTGCTTATGCAAGGCCTTTTATAAACCTTCCTAAATCCAAGGCAGGGACAAAATGAGAAAGCAAATGAACGTTTAAGATTGAGAGTAATCAACTTGAAATGTAAAAGAGTCAATGCTTTGCCAAGGGTTTAGATAGAAAGGCTATTTAAGGAATATGTGAAGAAGAAAAAAGTCTTCTTAAGAACACAAGAAAAATATTTAGCAGCAAAATTTAGGTTTATCTAAACTGGGAGTTACCACTTCTCTTTCAAGTCATCACCTAGAATAGACAGGGATTTCCAAGGATCATTTCATCCAACATACATTAAGTACCTTCCCTAGAATTATAAAGTTGATTTCTGTTTATCCCTCTACTCCTGTATCTCTGTGACTGGGATACGCAAAGCAATCACACAGAGACGAGAAATTTCGCAGGGCAGAGTTGTTCCTCCGAGAGAGCCAAGGCCGAGAACTAAGGCGGAGAACCCCTCTGCCTGTTTATTTTTTACTTTTTATACATTTGTGGGTCTGGCTGTGGATTGGCTTTTGGAGTTATCACCTCCCAGCCGAATGGCCAGACCAGCTGTCAGTTACAATTGTTTTCAGGTTAGAAATATGCAAACAAAGGACAGAGAATGAAAAACAAAGGATTTGTTTATGTTACATGTGTGAGAAAAAGTGAAAACTGCTCCTAATATTGTACAGAAGCTAAAAAGTCTGACTCCATTTTATGAACAATCAAAAGGCTTTTAAAAACTCAGAAAAACCAGGGTGACACTCTACCATGCTTATGGTAGAGAAATAGAGAAGTATATCTCCTTACATGGGGTAGAAAGCGTGTCAGGTGTGGTACATGAATTTTATGTTTTAGATGTCGAGATTGCTGAGATGATTCTTCAAATCCTTGATGATCAAGAAAAACATGAAAAGTTTACATCAGCTATTAAGAATGGACGGTACTCTAATATAAAATAATGAATGCATTCAGCTATTTAAATATTTTATTTAGAAAGTTACACTCAAGGGCAAATATACTTTTTTTCTGGTTCCTGTTACACTGCTGTTATGTATTGCAAATTGCATCTAAAAGAGGACATCATTTAATACCAAAGATCACAAAAATTTCTATATCAAGTGCATAACAGTTAAAAACCAAGTGTGCTATTTCTTAATCACAAGCCCTTCAGATGAGATACAAGGTCTGAAAATCTAAAAGATTTTGTACAGCTCACAAAACATGATTAAGGATTCAGAAACTCAGACTCACTATTTTTTGTTCTCTTCATGTAGGAGGCCAGATGAAGAGTTTCCATCACATACTTTATTCAATCTATAAATGCAGTGAGTAAACTGAGTGTATCATTTATTAGTCCAAACAACATGTAGTAAATATCAATACCATATCATTTTTAGCTATATATTTGTACTGCATTAGGACCCTCCTAAAAGTTTTACCAACATGTTTCTAGACTTAAGACATATAAAAAGAAGAAAACACAGGAAAATAAGTTGTTTTTTTCCAGAGCTTAAATCAGAAGCCTGTTGACTTTAAGATCTGAAAATATTTATCTTGTTAGGAATCAGAGGGTAGAAGTCACAGCTAGTCACTCAGTGGGAAACACTTCACAGCAAGTAATAATGTGTAATATTGTTGCATATTCCCCAAATCTCCCTCTTGAGCATACCATAAGACTATTCCAACTCAGCTGGCCTTTCTGAGAAGCCACAGAGCAGGAAACTTTTGGGAACACTTGTAAACATTTTTTTTTTCTTCTCGCTGTAGTGCTCTATTTTTCTCACCTCTCCAGTGAGCTGAGGGGGAAAAAAACATCTGCTGTTGTTCATTTTGCAATATGGAGGAATAGTTTGAAAACTGTCAAGCTCCTTTTCTGATCACCAATTTTGTTCTGCTAAAATTGCAATTTAACTGTCAAATTAAACAATGGAGAATCAAGTAAAGAAGAGCGATTTCTGTACAGTAATTTTCTTAGGTAAAAAAATCTCTCCCCTCACACACACAGTTTTTGAAATAGGAGTAAAATATTATTTTGAAGTTAAAAAATAATGTAGTGCAAAAGCTGTAGGCAATAAAGAATCATACACGAGACTAGGAAAATAAAGACCTGGGAGGGATTACAGGAGATAATTTGCTCCAGTTATGCATTGGAGCGGGCTTAAATACAGTTTGATCACTTCTTCACCTGGACAGACTAGTGTTCACCTGGCAGTAAGAATTTTCTTTGAAGAGATTGCACATTCTCCTTGCTCTGCTGTAGTATTTCACTAGCTGTGTAATGAGAATGCTCAGTTGCTACTGAGAATGATTAACAAGTGAACTATAATTCTTCACATAATTTTGAGATCTTGAGACTGCTAAGTAACGTTTTCATTAACGCTAGGATTGGTTTGTGATTTTTTTCTACTTCAAAGCAAGCAAAAGCATGTAATCTGTTCATATGTTTATCAATATTGCCAAGTTTATAAATAACGCACTGTTATTTGTTGAAAAACCTTTTCACTATGTTCATACACAAAGAAGGTAGTCTGCCTTTCTACCATAATTCAACCTCCAGGACCAGCTTGTAGGGTTTTGAAAGAAGTTGGACATTTTTTTCATTAGAATTCCTCTGGCAGTATCTATATGAAGGGAGGAGGTACAATTGTACATATTTCTTTAATTCCCAGATTTTTTTTTCTCCCCTGTGGGCACCTTATTAGTGTATTTCATGGCAGTCCATTCATAGCTGGATGATTAGAAATTCTTAGTGCTCATTTCCAAAGTCAAAACACAAACCAAGCCACCACCAACAAAACAGAGCAGGAAAAAACCTACAGATTACCATAACCATATTTATGACTTTCATTTGTCCGAACAGAGAGTTTTAATCTCTCATTAAGCTGTTTAATTCATTTAAATCAGATTTAATCTCCTTTGTTATAACTCCTGCCTGGAGTTGGCTACTGACAAGAACTCTATGGCTTCCTCATCCATCTGTAGGTGTGGTTGCCTGCCTGCCTGTTCCTCTGCCAGGCTTTCTTCCCAGCCAACCATAGTAATTTTTGAACCTACTAGCTAATTTTAGTTAAACCTGAGAACTCATGTCTGGAGGCCTCAGTGATTATCACTGCCTGAAAATGAGCAAATGATTAAGAAAAAGAAAAAAATTTCCAAATTATCATTCTCCATCCACCCTTTGGCTAAGGCTAAAATGTGAAAATAGTTATCTAATTATGCATAGGAAAAATCAAACAGGAGAGAGCTACAGGAAACTAATCTGTAACTGGTGAGGCACACAAAATTTTGTACAGCTCTAGGTATGTTGAAATGGGTTGGGCAAAAAAAGAAGAAAATTTCTAAAATAGTTTAAATATTAAGGCTGCAGGTGAAATGGCATGTTGGACTGAGATTCCTGTATCCTGATTTAGGTATGAAAAGATTTTCTGACTCTGGTGCCTTCTTTACCCTGTGTTCAGGTAATGATAATTTCCTCCTCTTGCCTTTTTACTGGAGCAAAGTGAACGACTTGCAAATCTCTTATCAAAAATTGCTGTTTGGCACAGTCAGACCATTGTGTCAGTCTCATCACTGGCATTTAAGCATTGCTTAAAGTGTACTTACTTAGTGGCTTGAAGTAAAAATGTCTTATGCTGAGTCACACCAAGACTTCAGAATGTTGGAGACCTGAAGTTCATAGAGAGTTCATATCAATAAGTGACTCCAAAGTTAAAAGCACCAAAGACAGTTAATGTTAGTTTTGTGGAGAGAAACAGAAAGATGGTGCAACATTTAAGTTTTTCTGACAATCAGCCAGTTATTGATATCTAGTACTGGTATCTCCTGACTGAGGAGAATCTTAAATTCACCTGGTGTGTGAGCACCAGGCCATGTCTGACTGAGTGCTTCATAGTTCTCATTTCCTTTCACCTGAGACTCAGAGTATCGGGTGCTCACATGGGCTTTGCCACTCGCTCACCTTTCAACAGCAGCATTTACCTGTATTCAGACATCATTAGCTGCTGGTAAAATCAGCACATTGCAATGAATACCCCTGGGCTCTGCTCAGTCACAGATGGAACAAGGGATCCACAATGATATGTTAGCTCTTTTTCTCTTTTCTGGTGCCTTCTGAAATATTGCCACTCGAGAACACAGCATCTGAATCACTGAATTTTATTCACCTATGCACTCACTTTTGGTGACCGGAGTTTTTCCATAAAAGTCATGATGCCTGATCAGATCATGTGTTGCAACAATGCATTTCTTCAGACTAGGCAGTGCAATATTACCAAAGTCAAACTTTGAGCTAACTTTTTTTTTCAGTTTTCTGAATTCATAAGAAATGGTGAGTAGTGTCCAAAAACTACTAATTGCTTCAGGCAGTAAATACACATCAATCGATACTAAAGAACACACAGATATTTTGTGCCCCATAAATACAGCCTCTAGAAAGAGACTGAGCCTGAGAATAAAAAGATGTTGTTAACATCTATTTATTTAGCTTTGAACTCTGTAATTGTCTTTCTCCCTAAGGCCTTATTTTATAACTTTCTCCACAAATTCTGGAAGGAATTTTTGAAATGGGAGAATATATTAATCTGTTTCAAATTGCAGAGAACAATTCAATCAGCTTAGGAGTGTGTGCCTGCATGCATGAACATTTGAATGTGTATGCTGTTAACAACTGGTATCATGTCCCGATTCTGTTTTAATTTTATCCCAGTGTTATGGTTTAACCCCAGCCAGCAACTCAGCCACACACAGCCACTGACTCATGGACCCCTGTGGGAAAGAACTGAATGGGTAAAGCAGGAAAATTCACAGGTTGGTATGTAACAGTTTAATAGGTAAAACAAAGGCCACACACACAAGCAAAGAATCAAGGAATTCATTCCCCACTTCCCATGGGCAGGCAGGTGTTCAGCCATTCTCAGGAGAGCAGAACTCCAACACAAGTAGCGGCGACTTGGAAAGACAAACACATTGCTCCATATGTCCCCCTCCTTCCCCCTTCCCCCTTCCCCCAGCTCTATATGATGAGTATCATATGGTGTGGAATATACTGTGTCCCAGTCAGGGTCAGCTGTCCTGGCTCTGTCCCCTCCCAGTTCCTTGTGCAGCCCCAGCTTCATCACTTCTGGGGTGGGGAGAAGCAGAAGAGACCGTGATGCTTTACGATCAGTGCCCAGCAGTACTAAAAACATCCCTGTGTTTTTAACACATTTTCAAACACAAATCTAAAACACAGCCCTATTCTAGCTGCTATGACAAAAATTAACTCCATCCCAGACAGAACCAGAACACCCAAAAACATGATTGGAAGATACAAATGCTTGGTTGTAAGGCTGATGTTGAAATAGGCATCCAGTTACTTGGAAACTGGCATGCTGTATCACTGTCTAACTGGGGCAAAAACTAAGAGAAACATACATTTTTGCAAGTAAAACAAGACAGCGCAGAAAAGAAGTCCCCTTTCCAGGTTGGTAAGTAAATTAGTGGTTGAGGAAGCTGGAAGGCATGCACCTAATTTCCTTATCTCTGTGATACAGGCTGGAAATAATTCAGATCCTTCAGGGCAAGGCTGCTTGTTCCCCTGCCATGTTCCTTCTCCTCTGGCTTCACACTGCCACTGACAAGTACAGATCCACTGAGAAGGTTTCAAGGAAAACTTCAGTGTTCCCATGGAAATCTTCACTATTTTTGACAAATCAAAAAATCTTTTCACCACAAAGAAGTCAGACCTATAGAGCTCTTCTCACATCTCAGAAGACTTCAGCACTCCTGCGCATGCAGGAATGGTAAGGCTTCAGAAACTTTTGGGTGCTTTTCATCACACTGTATGCGATTTATAAACATTAAGTTATATTCTACCTGAAAAGGACAAAGAGATAAACAGCTCAGTTTTGGGTTTTTGGTGCTTTATTTGTTTTTGTTTGTTTTGTTTTTGTTTGTTTTTGTTTGTTTTGTTGTTGTTGTTTTGGGTTTTTTTAATAGCTACTTAATTTCTCTGTTCTGCAGTCAATATAATAAAGCTTAGTGGTAACCCAACCTTCTCGACTCTCTTTCCTAATTCTTTTTTATTTCTGTATATTGACTGTGGAGTGTGCTGAATTGTATTGATCAGTGCCCTACTCTGTTGCACACAGGTAACCACTACAGTAATTCTCTTTCCAAAGATCCCCTTACCTCTTACAGTAGATGTGGCTGGTTCCGTTCCTGCACCGGGCGGGAGCTGACCTCTGGCTAGATCAGGTCAACACAGCCACAGATGTTCCCACACCCGGGGGCACGCAGGCTGTTACCTGCTGGCTCGGCTTCTCGGCAGCTGGACTCAATAGTGTCATGACAGCAACAGCAGCAGAAGAAAAGATTGGCTCTCAGCTTTGAGGGTTAAAGATGTTTATTCAGGCCGGGCTGTGGGAAGTCCGCAGCTGGTCCAAACCTCAGGCCAGAGGGGCCAGAGACCCGGAGCTGAAAAACTGAGGAACTGAGAGGCTGAGAGCTCCGAGAGCTGCGGAGCTGAGAGAGCTTGAATCTCCCTCCTCCACCTTATAAGCAGGGGAGGGGTTCAAGGGAGGTTACAACAAGACAACAAATCAGGGGATCCAGGGGGTAACAAGGTGTGCCCACCCCCAATCCCTGGACCACTAAAATCCAGAGCTAAAGGAATTCCCCCCAGTGGGCCTATCACCTGAAGCCCTCTCCCTGAGATTTCGCAATCCGGGGGGCTCCTCAAAGTGATAGACAGGCTGCTCCAGAGCGGGGGGTTGGGGCAGAGGGGATGTTAAAAGTCAGGTGAGGAGTGGGAGGACTGACGCAAAACACCTTATTATACAGACAACACAAAAGGGATACGGAATTGGGGATACAGTGAAATGAACCATAACATAAACTTCTTATAAAAACCTAATAAAACAGTTCTGCACCACCACAGGTAGAGGTTTATAATATTAATTCTCAATATAATGTAACTCGCTGCTTTTCAGAAATATACTATAAAAGAGGACCTTTGTATTAGTTTATCTCCACAAAAGGGGGGACACAGTTATCATTAAGTACAGAACCGAAAACAACTCTATCAAGTTACATCAAAAGGACTCAGTATTTTTCTTAACTTGCAGTCAAAAGCAGCTGTCACTATTAAAATGGAGATTAAAAAAAACAAGCGCCATTTTGTAGAGTGCCAGAGACCAGGCAATGTGCATTACCAGTCATTGGAGCTACCCAGTAGTCATAAAAGATCATACAGAGATCTGATGAGAGGTGTATGTAGCTTGGATGATTGAAACAGATGATTTTCAATTCATATGGAAATATTCAATAGTCTTTCATGAAGGAACGGGTATGAGGGCATAATCTGGGGTTGTTCACCCTGGTTGTTCTTACTGCACCTTCCAGTACCCAAAGAGTGCTTATAAAAGGAGGGAAAATGACTTTTTATATGGGCAGATATAACAGAACAAGGTGGGATGATTTTAAACTGAAAGAGGACAGATACAGATTCGATGCTAGGAAGAAGTTATTTACTCAGAGGAGTATTCACTCAGAGGTGAGGTGCTGCATCAGGTTGCCCAGAGAAGTTATGGATGCTCCATCCTTGGAAGTGTTTAAGGCCAGGTTGGGTGGGGCTTGGAGCAATCTGATCCAGTGAAAGGCCACCCCTGCCCATGGCAGGGATGTTGAAACTATCAACAAGGATGTTGATCCTTGATTCTATGATTCTATTCTACTGGAGAAAAGGTTTCTCTATTTAGGAGCCAGATCCTTTCTTGTTGTTTTTAGTTTGAATGGGTGGATTTTGCAAGGTGTCTCCAGTCAAGTTATATTTATTTGCTGAATAAAATTTCTCAAAATAAATAGATTACTATATAGTGGGAAAAAGAAAAAAAAAAAAATAATCAAGTACATCAAAGCTGAACGTGATCAATTCACTGCAAATATTCTCAAGATTATTTCCCCCACACAGCCTACACCACTGCCCTCTGCTAAAAACCACAGGAGTAAGTTTTATAACAAGATTGGGGATTTTTTCAGTCTGACTAATGATTTTTGATATTTTTATGAGAAAAGTGACACCTGGTAATGCAAAAAAAAAAAAAAAAAAAAAAAAAAAAAAAAAAAAAAAAAAAAAACAAGTAGCAGTAAAAACAGGAATGGTCTTCTGTTATACACTTTTTGTCATGTTACCTTTTCAGCCATCAGCTGTTGCCAGAAACCCTTACTTTAAATAGGTCCCCAACATAGATATGAGTTGAGATGGTCTTCGAGAATCTAAAAAAATCCAAGAGTCTTCTTTAGCATCTTCCTCCTCATGGTAAAATTTGCTCTGAACACCACATAGCCTTTTGATATATGTCTGAACTCTATCACAGAGCAGATTTTTACACCAATCCCTTCTCCTCTGGAAGATGACGTGTAGCAACCTAAAAACAGATGTTTTCTTAGGCTGCTCATAACTTCCTCCAGTGATGAGGTGCTACAATCTGTCCCAGCAGTCTGTTCCACTGCTTCCCTATTACTGCAACAAGAAAGAGGTTTTAATCTTTAAACTGATTCTCTTCTGTTGAAATACAGCCTCATTATCTCTTGTAGTATGCTTGGTAATTATGAAGACCACTTCATCCTCTTTCTGTCTGCAGCCAGCTTTTCTGCACTTGAAGTCCATTAACATTATTCATTCCTGCCTGTCTTCTCCATGTAATACAGCTGTACTAGGCCACATTTCCTAAAGCTCTGAATAGTCATATGATTCTCTGGTTTCTCTCCAAGTGGTTTGTAGCCTTCAAAATGGATATACATAAGTTTCAAGTACTTTTAATTTCACCCACATGAGACATTAAATAACACTCAGAATTTTAAGCTTTTACTCCCAGACCCTGATTAATTTAGCCGTGATTAATCTGTGACAAATCATAATTTTTAGTTCTATCCAGAACCTTTCACCTACAGTGTTACATGCAAATGGTAAGTTTGGGTATATTAATCCATAAATAGTATTCCTAATGGTATTAGCCTGTGGACAGCAGTACCTGAATTTAAGTGTCTTTTGAAGTGTCTTGTACTAATGGATGTAAATTACTGTAATGGGTGTGACAAAGTAAGTATTACCTTGTTCCAAAGGAAAGTAGAATATCTTTGCTGCCCTCATGCTTGCAGCCATCTGGCTGAAGCTCTCCAGAGTATTTTATTCTGTGTTTATTTATATATTTACACATGGTTGGGTTTTTTTCTGAATAATACGCTTTTTTAGTCCTTCAACAGCTACACTCTGTGGTGGTGTGAGAATTGTTTTTATTAAGTTATTAAGTTATTTTTGTAAGATTTTTAAGTTATTTTTATAATGGTTACTGTATACCCCTGTGTTCTGCATTGGTTGTTTTGTCTACTGTATAATCAGACGTTTTCTGTCATTCATTCCTTCCCTGCACCTGTCGCTGTCAATTCCCCCCCTCTCTCCTCGTGGTCACCCTGTCTGTCACTCGGAGACCCTTCCCTGGCTTCCAGAAAACTCCGGGAGGGGTGTCGAGTGATAGGCTGGGGCCCAGGAGACCCCCTCCCATCATTTCGTGGTTGGTCCCCAGTTCCATGGTTCACACCCCCGGTTAACCCCCCGATTCCTGTGACTGGCTGACCGGTTGTCGCCACCCCCGTTTCCACCCCCCCTTAAAAACTGCCGCGCGCCTGCCCTCAGGGTCTCTCCTGGGCAGCAGGTGCAGAGTGCAGAGCCCCGCGCTTCCTCTGCCTCAATAAACCTATGTTACATCCTGCTCGGGAGAGTCCACCTTTCATTAGCTGCCGGGGTCGCTTACGTCATCTACGTGCCCGTCGCTGACGGTGAGATCCAAGTTCCCACAGGGAGGAAGCGACACGCTTAGCCTGTCGCTCCGACCTTACCACGTTGCCACAGTGAGACACTGAGCTGGCCTGTAGTCGCGCGGGTCAGCGCGAATTGGACACTGTGACAACACTCTTTTCTTCATTCCTAGAATTTTAGAGACTACTATCAAAAAGTGTAGAACTGTGCATGGTGTAAGGCTTGCGTAGTAGGTTGAGCTCAGTGATGATGATAAACACTAAAGGATATACTTACAGCATCCAAATCAGCTGAAAATCAGTCTGCATCCAGAAACATAATGACTTTTAAAACCATTTATAAAAATTTTCAGTTAGAATAAAATACACAATGATATAATAGAGTGATTGATAATGACTGACATCATCAGTGTAAAATTTTAACAAAGTGTTAAAACGATGTTACTGCTCAATAATGAAATATCATTTATTAAGAAAATTAACTGTATGCAAGTAAAAGTATATTGAGGTCTCTATATGATTTACCAATAGTCATACATAAAACAAGGAATGAATTTTTAATTTGTGCAAGTATTCATGAAAAGTTTGAGTTGTGCAACTGCCTGTCTGCAGAACACCTACCAGTGTCTACAAACTCATTAGGCATAACCTATCATCACAAAAAACACTTCAACCTCAAATTTATAGTTTTATGTGGCAGACTTTTTAAGACTAGAGGCAAAGTCATTATCATGGTCTTTTCATCAGATTAAAAGCAAATTTTTGTTGCAAGAAAAATATATCTGGTTTTGTCTTCTCTCTCTTTTTTTTTTTTTTTTTTTTTTTTTTTTTTTTTTTTTTTTTAATATGTTCAACAGATCTCCAGAAGTAATAAAATTGAATGCACTTGAAAGTAAGCTAAAATTCTATATTTTGTTCATATCACATAAGCTAAAACTCCTTCTATGGTGCTGTAGGTGCTCTTTTAACACTGGCTACAGGATCTTTTGATATACAGTTACCAAAAAGGATGTACTTTAAAGGAGAACTGGTAATCATTTATAAAATTAATGCAGAATTACTCCAAAACATTCTGGAAGTACTAAATGAGGGAATTACAGTTTTCTTCCCCAAAGCAGAAAATAAATGAAGGTAACAATTAAAACACATCCAGGAAAACTTAAATACAAACAACACAGGTACTGTTAAGACCTTTCTTGCAGAAGTTGATGTAAATTTTATTTGCTTGAACATTGTAATTTTTTTGGAGTGGATTGTGTATGAGAAACTTGCATGAAGTAAGTCAAGATTGATTTGATTCATTGTTTTCTGCTAAATTTTATTATTTCTTGCAGGCAATGTTCTATTTTACTATGGATATTATAATGTAAAAGAAGAAGAGAAACTAAATGCACCAGCTTTTACTCAGGTGCATTTGTATGGAATATGCCTGGCAGCAGAATATTTCAGTAAAGTTACACTACTCAAGAGAGTAATAAAGTATGTTATAATACTCCTACCTTTTGAGTGTGCAGACTATGATTTTCCAAGGATGAAGTACAGCTGGGGACATTTTCTGACACTGGCTATCAAAGCTTTTGTTTTCCTCTTTTGACTTTACAAAACCTATGGGATATATTGTAAATGTGACCACAAGATAATAAAAAAGTGGTTTTACTGGAATTACAGCATTTAAAGAACTCTGCAAAGAGCTGACTGAGGCAACATTTGTGTTGAAATTTGTGAACTATGTACAGTGTGTTACCAAATCGTGGTTCTATCACATTTCTGACATGCACTCTAAGATTTCAGTGCACTTGTCACAAGTCAATTATGTTTCTTATCTACTGGCAGTGGGCCAAACAATGAACAGCTGTACCTGGTTACACCAACTCCATTGTCCTGTCTGGCAAGATCCACATCTGGATGTACCCAGCAAGCAAACAGCAGTGTTTGTCAACATAAGCTCACAGACACCAGGGATTTGGGAAAGTATCACCTCTTGATTGTAGGCACACACCCCATATATAATTGTCACTGATGTATTTTTTATTTGACTCCTTTGGGAGTTAAAAACTCTTAAAAGGCTAAGCACTTTGAAAAATATACATAATCTAGATCTTTTGAAAGATGTTTTTTAAGCATGGATAATGCTTTGGCATGCAGATCCTTCTTTACATGTCCAGAAGGAAATTTCTCTAACATATTCTTTCTTCTTAATTAATTTAAAAGCCTTCCAGTGTCTTTGATAAGTGTTTGTTACTTGTGGTGTTCCCCAGAGAGTTTAGCCCAAAAGAAAAATCTTCCAGTGAAAGAACTGGGAGGGAAAAAATAGAAAAATAAGGGAAAACTGTTTTTCAGAGTCCTTTGGCTTTATTCATGAGTATCTGGGCTTAATATTTGTAGGTAGTTATCCTCCCCACCACAAAATATTTCTGTCTATGAACTTGGACTGTACAAATCATATCCATTGTCCTCAGTCAGACACATTGTGGAGCACAGGAGAGGTGCATAGATATTGCATCCAGGACGAACACATCAACTGAGGGCAGCCAGACTTCATCAGCATCACTTACAAAATGCAGACACACTCTAAGTTAAAATTAGAGGCTTTATTACTGCTGATTCTGACTAAAGCATGAACATGATGCTGCCAGGATGGGCCCTGTGCCGTTTGGAACAGCACTCAGCATGACAGTGTGCTGAATGTTTTTAACTCTTTCCTAACCAAATATAGTCAGAACAGTGTAATGAACCATAAATTTTCCTACCCTAATATCAGTTTTAGAAGGAGCACTGCTGGCTGCTATTGCTCTGTATTAATTCTGGTCTTACCTTTCAGCTCCTGTGTCTAAGTAAAAGCTTTGTATTTTAAAGGTGGGTCTGCCATAGAATCCAAAGGACTGCAGTGAAGTTAGCTACATCTGCTGTCTTTAATTTAGCTCTCTCAGGTACTGATCACAGTGCAACAGCAGCAATACAGGTTAGAATTTACAGCTCTTTTGAATCAATAGCAGGACTGTTATTGACATGTGGGATGCCTACTGTAGATATATCTCGGGATACTGAGGTACCTGAGTTGCTCTGCAGAGGACTAATGTGAGATGGATCAATTCAAATCAATCAGTTTAACCAATACATATTTTTAAAGTTCCAGTTTTTCCATAACATAATACTATGAGATCTGACATTATTTTGAGGTCTTGGATTGTTTTTAACCCTACCTTAGTCTAGCAATCAGGCTATTATAAAGTGAAGGTTACACCAACACACAAAACTATCATGAGTCCTTCTCCTTTCGAAAGTGTAACTCATGTAACAATGTCCTTTCTTCTGTGCCTAAAAAATCTGATATGGATGCTGGATAAAAATAGAGAGGTCTCAGCACATTGTGAAACACAGAAGGTTCCCTCTGAACATCGAGAAACACTTTTTCACTGTGAGGGTGACTGAGCGCTGGCACTGATTGTCTAGAGAAGAGAAGAGGTGGGGGAGTCTCCCTCCTTGGATATATTCAAGAACCTGGTCCTGGCAATTGAGCAGGAGCACTGGGCAACATGACCTTGAGAGATGCCTTCCAATCTCAACCGTTCTATCAATTAATCATTGAGAAGTCCCTCATACCCACCACAAGCACTTTTTCTAGCTGATCTCTACATCAGCCAGCTCAGACTGTACTTCATCAGGAGCTGAGCTGTACCTCAGCTGCCATTCAGCCACCAGAAATATAACAAGTGCCACAAAATAGGAATTGCTAAGGGCACCTTGAGTGCAAGCAAGCCTCATTACCGTAGTGGTGTGGGATTTGTTTTGGTTTTATTGTTTGTTCTGTTATTTTATTGAATGATTCCTCCTATGTACCCCTGTTTGTTCCCCCCAATGGTCTTTCCCTGTTTTTCTCCCCTCCAACCATTGTATGTCAATCCCCCACTCCCCCCTCCTCTGGGGTCTGCCTGTCATCTCGGAGCCTTCCCCCGGAGCTAGAAAGTTCTTCCAAGGGCATCAAGTGATAGGTCAGATCCAGAGGGGGTCCCTCCTTTGTTGTAATGCATTAATTGGGTTTATATTTCATCGGATTTGTAATGTTCTTTTCTATCTGTCCTTGCCCAGCAGTGCCCATCCCCACACTGAGATGTAACCTAACCCTGTTCCCCTCCTGCTTCTCCCTGATCGGGTGGTGCCTTTGGGCCCTGCCTCTGGGCCCTACCCCCTGGGGAAAAAGCCACGGTGGGGGAGGGGCAACCTCTCTCTGGCACCAGGAGCCATCGGGAAAGGTCTCCAGCAAGTAAAGCAGGACTTGAGAATAAAAGCTGTAATATCCCACCCAGTGTTAGAGAGCTAGACTCTTACTTTTGCCATCGGCAGCCATCTAGTCTCATGGGGAAAGCTACAACTGGCTCGCAACGTGCGGCTTGAAGCCACAAAAGGTTCCCAAAAAGCTGGCAGAACCACTCGGGGAGCACGTCGCCAAGGAATCTCACGCAGGTACGTGAGTCACGAAACCTAGCCCACCCATGCAAAGACAGACCCGTCAGGCTTGGTGTTCGCTGTGGAGTCTCCAAAACACAGGACTCTACAGGCCAGGGCTGCAGTTTTCTCCTTTGGACTCAAAAAACCCATCGGAGTGCTGCAAAGAAGCACCCCCGAATGGCAAGCTGTTCCAGGGAAGGTGACCACATGTTCGTGGAAATATGACCCTGGGAACCGAGACTGGAAGCTCTTTTTGCACCAAAAAGGGTCAGTCTCAGGCAAAAGGAGTGATTGGGAAAGAAAGGAAGGGAACGCTGGAATTTTGGTGAGTACCACTTTTGGTTTTCTAAGGGAAAATCTTTTTCAGAGGTGGTATTCCTCGGGGAAAAGGGTTTTTTACTCTCTCGGGGAAGGTTCTGCTTTCAGAGTAAACCTTCAAAGTGCTTTTGGCAGCCTGCGGGGGGGGGGGGGGGGGTGTGGGTGGAACAAAGTGCTTTTGGCAGCCTTGGGGGGGGGGGGGGGGGCGTGGAAAAGGAAACTGATTCCCCTTTTGGCTTTTTTTTCTCTCCAGCAAGTTTTTTTTTTTTCCTTCCAGTTTCTCAGTCACAATAAAGAGAACACAGAAACTCAAAATCTGAGCCAAAAATGGGTGCAAAACTGTCTGTGTCTCAAAAGAGAGTCTATTACAATATTTTATATACCTTGGATAATGGCGAGACCCATTATTCAAAGAAACAGCTGAAAAAAATTTCTCTGTGGTTGTTTTCTCAGTTTCCACATTTATCATTAGAGCAAATAAGCTCCCCAGAATTTTGGGAGGTTATAACAAAAAAAAAAGTTGAATCTGGCTCCTCTAACAATAAAGAAGATGCAAATTTTGCTTTTTATAGCTTAAAAATTAAGTTCGCATTGCAAAAGCAAAATAAAAAGGAAAAAAAGGCCAGTTCTTTGTGAATTTTCCCCAGCTTGTACCCTTGCAGGCAGTCCGAGTGCTCAGACCTCCCATCTCAGTGGTCCCCAGATGGGAAAGTCACAAGATGGAGGGGATTCCTTTGTCCAAAATGGCCGAAGTTATGTGCTCCTGAACCACGAGGAGTCTCTCCCTTTGTCTGTCCCTCCTTCCGGCAATCCCTTCTTCTCCCCAGACCCCTCCTACCCTTCGGTGCTGCCCCTGGCACTGCCCTCTCCTCTGACTCTGCCCCCTACCCTCAAACCTTTGCCCTCCAATTCTCCCTCCAATTGCCCCCGTGTGACTCAAGCCTCCAGCCCCTCCCTGCCCCTGGCTCCCACGGTTTCCCCACCCACAGTCCCGGTTCCCATGCCCCAGAGTGGGGGGAGCGGGAACCCAGAAGCAGGAAGCGATCCCAACTTTTCTGCCACCCCTGTCACATATCGACAGTCAAAAAGAGGGGGTGCTGTCCACAGTAATTGGGACCCCTTCCCCCAACAAGCGATTCAGGGTTTATGCAAAGCTCAGGCCAAATTGGGATATGAAAGAGAATACTTTTGCAACTGTTTAAAAGAAAATTTAGCAAGAAGTACTACAGTTCCCTTTGACCTCCAAAAAGATTTGCTTCCAGAGCTTTTGCAAAATCCTGAAACGGCTGTTGATAATAAGAATCTGCCAATTCAATTAGCAACCCAGCCCGATGGGTCTTTCCAACTTTATAGTAAAATAAAGCAGCTTCCATCGGAACCTTTAGTAACATTTGTGGAGCGGTTAACCAGAGCTATCGAGTTACAGGTTAAGAATGAAGGAACAGGTCCTGGAGGAGGTGGCTCTGGCTGATGCCGACGAACAGTGCAAGGCAGCTATCCTCAGCCTGTCTACAGAACCAGCTCCAGCTTTACATGACATGCTCCAGGTGTGTGCCAGGAAGGTTCCCTTCATAAAAGCTCATCAAAACCACAATTCCAGAGTCAAGCTGCCACAAAAAGCTGCCGCTGCAGACACCCTGCTTCCTGTGCCTGTGCCACGGCCACGGCCCAAGAGAGCAACAACATGTCTTCTGTGCGATCAGGCTGGACATTGGGCATCTCAATGCCCTTTAAAGAAGCAATTTCTGGACTTTTGGGACAATGGGGGCGGGAGGTCTCAAAGGGCTAAAGGGAATTTTTCAAAGAAACTAGAAAATGTAAATGTTAAACTAAATAATCCTGCTTTAACCAGTTCTGCCTTTCAGCAAAAGTCACCGAATATGATAGTAAAGGATCCAGTGACCAGAGAAACAAAAAGTCCTCATGATCAGGTCACCTGGGGTCGTGGGTACGCCTATGTGTCCACTCCCCCAGATCTCAAGTGGGTGCCAGCTGAGTGGGTGAAACCTTTCATCCCTAAAACTGCAAAACCCCCTGTAGAGGGCCCACAAGGGGCCAGTGTTGCCTGGAGGACGAGAAAGCACCGAATCCTCTCCTAATTATCATTATTCCTTAACAGTGTTTTTCTAAACAGTTTGCACTAAAGGTAATTTTTCTTTTGCCAACTTTAAAGGTACTCAAGGTCCGAACTCTGAGCATCTCGCATGAACCGAGCCTTCCTCCTTCTTAATTTAATAAGAAAAGGGGAAATGTTGTAATGCATTAATTGGGTTTATATTTCATTGGATTTGTAATGTTCTTTTCTATTTGTCCTTGCCCAGCAGTGCCCATCCCCCACACTGAGATGTAACCTAACTCTGTTCCCCTCCCGCTTCTCCCTGATCGGGTGGTGCCTTTGGGCCCTGCCTCTGGGCCCTGCCCCCTGGGGAGAAAGCCACGACTGGGGAGGGGCCAGGTCTCTCTGGCATCGGTGAGTCATCGGGAAAGGTCTCCAGCAAGCGGAGCAGGACTTGAGAATAAAAGCTGTAATACCCACACCGGTGCCAGAGAGCAGACTCTTTTGCCATCGGCGGCCATCTAATCTTGTGGGAAAAGCTACACTCCTTATCATTTATGTTTGGTTTGTGACAATGTCATTCACCAGGATGACCCCTCCCTGGTGATCCCTGATTTGCTCACCCCCTGCCTCTTCTCCTTGTTCCACCCCCAAATAAAAGCTGCTGGCAAGCAGCCTGGGGAGCTCTGCCTGGGCAGTTACCTGGAGGTCAGGAGGTTCCGCGCTGGGGCTCCAAAAAAATCTTGTGACCCGCTCAGCAGAGTCCGCCTTTCTATCTCTGCTGTCATTGCCTTGCACCACCTGTGCCTGCTGCCGAGCCTGCTGCGTGGGAGCCAAGACTCCACAGGATGGGATGAGCTCGCACTGCCAGCTGTCTGTACCTTTCCAGGCCACAGTGCCTGAGCTAGCCCGAGCGAGCGTGGAGACCACGCATTAGGCACCGCAACACATTACCACCCCTCATCAAGATCTTCCAAATGCTTTCCTGGGGAAGGGCACAAGCAGAAAGACCACCTGTATTTCCCTATTAGCAAATTCCATTTACATTGCCACAGGTTGGTCTTCATGTAAGATTTGCATCTTTACTGCAGGCAGGAAAATAGGACTTGCCCAGTTTGCCATGGAGGAAAACATCATAACTGGTTGAAGACTCAGTAGCCTGTCTACTTATATCATTGATTAATGCAGGACCACAGTGTACCATTTTATTCTCCAAAAATGCATAACCAAAGTCTGACCTAATAATATTTTTTCTCAGGCTCAGTTTATTGCCAGATGGAATAAGAAATGCTGGGAGATAGTGGATATCCAAAGCCAGCTTTCACTTTGCCAAAAAAAGGCAGTTGTGCTAAGTCAAGGGTTCTATTTTTAAAAGAGATATTCCAAGTTGACACCATTTTGGATAACAGTACATGATCTTTTATTAAAAGCATTTCTGATGCAAGTATCATAGGGATGAATACCTCTTAAATTAGTATAATATTTCTACATACATGCATGTGGGTGTGTCACATATGTGCACAGATTCCCTGTAATTTATTCCTGCTCATTGGGTGTAATAGAAAAGAGCGAGAGATAAATATGCTAAATCTGAATGAACAGCCTAAATCACAGTGAACTGATATGTGCTAAACAGGATCTGCTCTTCTAAGGTGCATTGATGTTTTAAAGCTCTCTGAAATTATAAAATGGGATTGAAAGAACGAACAGGTTAATAAAAAGCAGGCAAAATGGTATAAGGGGTGTAATTAATTCCCATGTCCCAGCCCTCAGAAGTTTTTACCATTGCTGAGCAAGTATGTGAGCCTTAATGATGGGCAAATTAAATGACAGATTAATTCCTATATATGTGCATGTGGGAGTGCATGTGGTGATATCAATGATTTTTATTCACAGCAGTGACTCATCTCATCTGCTTCTTGAAATTCAACAGTGAGAACTGGACTGGCACCATGATTCTCAATGGCAGCATTAATTACTTTCAGATCTTACATTACAGGGGTATCCTCTGGACTGTTCACAGGCACTGAGCCCTTGGAGCTAATTAGGATGTAGTCCCTAACTCTGAATGAAAACCAGAAATTTTTAGTTCCATTTTTTTTCCCTGTAACATCCGTCCATAAACCTGCTATCAAGATAGCCATCAACAACAACAACAACAACAATAATAATAATAATAATAATAATAATAATAATAATAATAATAATAATAATAATAATAATAATAATTTCTTAAGCTTTCTCTCTGGTTAAAAATAACGCACTTCTCTCCTACGGAAGATTCTCAGTGTCTACTAGCATTTATCTGAGATAAATAAAATTCACATCTCTTTCTACCTAAATACAACTGCCAGAAGTTTTTGGTCCCAGTAGGAATGTCTCTCTCACTTGGAGGATTCTTAGTATAAATCCAAAAACTTCACTGGGAACATTTGGAAATGCTCTAAAAGCAGCAGAGCTGATATATTCAGTTCCATTTCATCCTCTCTGGCTCCCAGGGTAACGAGGACGGTAGGACTGCTAGAAATAAAATCACTTTAACTCTCTAGTACTCATTACCATGTCTGAAAGGGTACAGTTTATTGCTACAAAAGGTAGGAACATTGTACTATCTATTAAAATTAAAAGCATGAATACCAAACATTAGGGAAGTGATTCAGTAAAGGTCAACAATCATCTACTGAATGCAGTCATTGCCATGATATTTTTGGATGTGCATGCCCAGGATATGCAGCAACAGATCATCAGAGTTTGCTGTGGCTTGAGCAGGCTTTCCTAGAAAAAGAAGAGCAGGGAGCACCTGAACCCCTGAAGCAATATTTGTCTATTTTATTAAGATAATAATAGACCTCTGCAATATCATAGTGTTTTTTTCCTTTCATGTTGATTAGGTAAGCCACACAAAACTCCGAAGAGGGTAATTATTTTAGGTCCCAGAAAGGGCTAAGCGAGATGCCCTAAGCCTTGCAGGGAATGGCAGAATCAAGAGATGAGTTAGACTTTTGAGTGCACTTTTTCTGTACAGAAAGTCAGCCACAGAAAACCTGTCCTGCTTTTCAGAGATACAAAAGAGCTGTTCTATTTATCAGCTTCGTGGGAGGTGAGTCCTCCAGCAGACAAAACAAGTACACTTGATTTTCTTATGTTAAAAGCAAAAATGAGAAGCTTTTAGGCCTGTTAGCCAACTTCATTTGACAACAGGTTGTAGATCCAGAAAACAACTTGAAAACTGTGGTTTTACTGTGTATAAATGGAAGCTTCCATTACAACAACAAGAAAATCTTTCACACTACTATTTTAAATTTTAAACACAGATTTCTGTTGCTGGTTCTGTCCCCGCACCGGGCGGGCGCTGACCTCCGGCTAGCTCTGGTCAGCACAGCTACAAGATGTTCCCAGTTCGGATGGGCACGCCGGTTATCTTTACCTGCTGGTTTGGCTTCTCAGCAGCAGCTGGACCAAGTAGTGTCTTGACAGCAGCGGGAGCAGAAGAAAAGGCTGGCTCTCAGCTTGTTACAAGATGTTTATTCAGGCTGGGCTGTGGGAAGTCCGCAGCTGGTCCAAACCTCAGGCCAGAGAGGCCAGAGACCAAGAGCAGAGAGTCTGAATCTCCCTCCTCCACCTTAGAAGCGGGGCAGGGGTTCAAGGGAGGTTACAACAAGACAACAAATCAGGGGATTCAGGGGGTAATAAGGTGTGCCCACCCCCAAGCCCTGGAAGACTAAAATCCAGAGCCAAAGGAATTCCCCCCAGGCTACCTATCACCTGAAGCCCTCTTCCTGAGATTTCGCAATCTGGGAGGGCTCCTGGAGTGATAGACAGGCTGTCCCAGAGCAGAGAGGGGGGCAGAGGGGATGGACATGGATAGGTGGGGGGTGGGATGATTGACACAAAACACCTTATTATACAGAAAATACAAAAGGGTTACAGAAATGGGGATACAGTGAAATGAACCATAACATAAACTTCTTATAAAAACCTAATAAACAATTCTCACACCGCCACAGATTTCAAATAGCTAAACAAAATATCTGACTTTTTCAGACTGTTTCTATACTGATGTATATCTCATTTTCCCTGCTCGACATGTCTGTCCTAATTCAAGGTACTATCTTTCATGTTCAAAGTTTCATTTAGGTTCCTCTGACTCTTTCAAATAGTTATATATGCATTAGGCTGGAGATGTGGTCAAAATCCGCTTCCCAAATTTATTTATGTTTGATATAATTCAAAAAAGTAAAGTAACGATATTATTTGTATGTCATTAAAGAAAGAAATGCCTTAAAAAGACAAACATATGAGAATTTCTACTAAATCTATTCTTGGACATCCTTAGAAGTGTAAGGAGTAATTCTGGTAGTAATTTTTACTCATCATTCTTGAAGAAATTATACCTCACTACAGTCAAAATAGACATGATACATAATATAGAATCAGCAGCATTATCTTTTTCCCTTTTTTCAATATCAAATTTTAGTTTTTCTTCTGATTTCAGACTAAATTAATTGCCTTCTGGAAGAACATAATAAGAACTGTCAGATATGGAAAAGGTCTCTTACTTACAAAATCACATCTAGTCAGAATACCAAGGAATAAAGAAGAGAAAATGTTTCAGTGTGATATATCTGCCATGGTCATGATTGTAATTATCGTGTTTCAGTACTGAAAAACTGCAAGTCATTTCGCTGAACATGTCTTGCCTTGTGCCATTCCCAAGTGCATATGAGGCAATTCTGTATACAACATTCATATTAAGGCTTCTAATTGAAAGCCATGTGTTAACATGATACATGCGGAAGTGTAGTTCTGCTATGAGAATCCTGTAGCTTGAAAGTCAGAAGACTTTAATTTTCTGTTGAACACAGGCTCAGTCTGTGTTCTCCTGTCCACTATACACCCAACAATTTTCCTCCACCTCTATCTATCTCTCAGCATGCCAGTCTGGCTTTCATGTAAAGCTGGTATCAGCTGAGATTCATATCACCTGTGTTAGGAAACTAAAACTAAAGTGAGCACACTCTTCAGAAAAAAAAAACAAACAAACAAAAAAAAAAACAAACAAAAAACAAACAAACAAAAAAATGCACAAAAACAAACCAAACCAACCAACCAACCAACCAACCACCACAAAAAAAAAAAAAAAAAAAAAAAAAAAAAAAACACCAAAAACACAACACAATCCCCCCCCCCCACACACACACAAAAAAATTCCAAGTGAAAAGTAGCATTCCAATTGGGATTTGAATTTATTTGAGTATGGAGACTCCACAGCCTTTCTGGGTGACTTTTCAGGGCTTGTTCACTCTAACAACAAAAAATAGCTTATTTTTCTTCATGTCTTACCTGAATTTGAAATTAGTCCCTCGAATCTCTCTTTAGGTCCTTTAAGCAGAAGAGCACCAAAATATTTGCTTAAATTTTTGCCTAGATGTTGAATGGCTAAAGCTAAATGGAGTGAAACACCCAGAATTACCAGCTGCAGTCAAATAGGTTGGTAGTTAGAGAAATAAACTCCTGAGGGTATAAACTTTGTCATTCAAGTCCTTACTTTCACTGAGTAATCTGAACTTTCATTCCCACATTTTGATCATTTAGCCATTAGACTATTAGACTATTCAAAGGACTAAAGCAGTAGTTTTCTGTTTCTCTTTTTTATTTTTTTTTTCCTTTTCTATTTGTTTTTCATTAGCTGACTCACAGTCCAAGAAGATACATGTTTTGAATGCCAAGAAAAAGGAAGATAAAATAGTACCTGTTTTAGTTAGCCCAGTATTTACTCAACACACTATTTACACCAAACTCTTCCCATGTTGTTCCCTTCTGGACAGTTATGAAAGCTCTCCTCAGAACTGACTACTGAAAATATGCATCTGTCATGATCCCTTTTTCCCCCAACTCCCTGACTACTGGGGGGGAAATGGGCATCTAACAGTGATAACTTCATGGATATATACATATGTACAGCATTTTGGACCTTAATTCTGTATGTATGATTGAAATGCATACAGTGCTGTAGTACTAAATGCACTAAAAGTTTGATTCTGCTGTGTACAACAGCTAATTTACTTCATGTGTAAATCCACATCCATCACTTCCATTTTTTATACACAGTGGAACAGCTTCAGCTGTGCCTTTTACGACAGCATGAAAGCACAGTTTCTAACATCTTCCATGCATGGCTCACTTCTCCTCGTACCATTTTCCCAGGGAAAAAATCGGATGCATACTGCTTTCATTTTCATTTGTTTTTTCCTTTTTTAATAACATCTATATGAATATTCTTATACTCTTGTAATAAATTATACAGTAAATAAAATACGCCACAAGCTGGAGGCAGTAAGCAATTATGTTTAAGGCTATCCTCATCGTAGGGGAATTATTTCTATAGCTTGTGACTGGGGCCTCCCCAGCTCAATTCCCCATCTCCCTTTCCCCTTTTTCTTGCTCAGCGGCATGGCGCCCAAAGGCAGTTACATGTATAGAAGAGTTTTCCATAGCTGCTTGCAACCACAAGACACCAGTGTTTTTCTGACAAGCAGCAAAATCCCTGTTTAATTAGTTAAAGCTAAAGAACCTTAGAGGACTACATAGCTTTTTTGCATATACAGTTATATAAACATAGAATCCATCCCCTTTAGATGTATTGGAATGGACCTGTTCCAGCTCTAGAAATTATCAGAGATGCTGTGAGTACAAGTCTTCAATGTGATCCAGTTATAAAACACAGGGAATCTTTTTCATTACTGTTGAGGCTTCTGTTGAATCCTCTCTTAATTATTTTATACAATGGTCAGTATTAAGAAGCCAATAGATGGGTTAAATTTATTGTGGAGAAATATTTGAATATAATATCATTGTTCCCTCTGCTGAACACAGTTCACATTTAAATAACGTTTAGTCATGTCCTTAACATGAAAGTACAAGAATAAATCAACAACTTCTGGACACTACTGAGGTTACCAATGTAAAGAGAGAGATTCTCTCCTAGACTGGTATGGTTCTCAAATAATGGCAGGTTGTTTAATGGAAACACCTAGCCTTCTGTGGGTATGTTTATAGGGAATTTTTGGGGGGTTGTTCAGCCTGGAGGAAAGAGGCTCCAGGATGACCTTATGGTAGCCTTTCGATATATAAAGTGGGCTTATTTTAAAAGTGTGTATAAATACATATATATATACATATATGTATATTTACCAGGACTGTGCTGACAGGACAAAGGGCAATGGTTTTAAACTGAAAGACTAGACTTAGACTAACGAAGACTTTTGTGGTTTGTGGTTGGTGTTTTTGTGTTGTTTTTTTTTTTTTTTTTTTTTTTTTAATTAAGGTATTGAGACACTCCAACAGGTTGCTCACAGAAGTTGTGAATGACCAGTCATTGGAAGTGTGGTTTATGATGATTTAAAGTCCCCATATGTCCCTTCAGATATATTCATTACCATTATAAAATCACTGAAGTTTTAAAAGTTAATTTTCCTCCTTTGGTAGAAAGGATGTAGAAGATAAATGGTATTGAGAACAAAAGATAAACCAGAATAAAAGCAACCAGTACTGGAGAAATCAAGTAAGCCAACATTGTGTTAATTTATGAAAGACAAAAGCATCTACAATCTGTCCCCCACTTGGGCATGCTCACAGTCTGAACCACTCAGGAGCAGGGTTAAGCTTTAACTCCAAGCTTATCCATCTGTATTTCTTTCCCTCACCTTCACTGTGAACCCTACATTTTAAAATCTTTGACCAAAAAAACAAAACAAAACAAAACAAAACAAAACAAAACACCCACAAAAAACAAAAAAAAAAAAAACCCCACAAACCCCAACAAAAAACCACTTAACAAAAGTTATTCTTCTAACTAACTCTTCTGCTTTGTTTCCCTGTAGATATAGATAATAATAAATAAGTCAGACTTATAAATAGAAGAACCAGTTGATTTACAATCCAGTTTCTCCAATTTATTAGTTAAAAGCATAGGAAAACAATTGAATTCTGTTGAATACCAGCACATCCAAGCTGCTGCAGATAGAGGGGAGTCTAACTCAAGGACTCTGCAGCAAGAAACTAAACTCCACTCGGAGCCTCATCAAAGCAGAAGGAAGGAAAAACAAAAATTGAGATTGCTGAATGAAAGGCATAATCCATGCTTCTTTTCTTAATCTTCCAAAATTCTGTCCTTTTTGTAAGGAAAACAAATCACTATTCTAGACCATTCTAAACTACAGAAAGAACTCCGAGGAAATAGAAGAATACCATGGTTAAGTAGCAATATTTAGAAACTCTGTGATCAGATCAATAGCTTGGGATATGTTAGTCATTGTCTAATACACAGAATTTTTCTAGAAACTTTTGTCAGTATCTTGTCCTGTACTACATTTTTTTCTTATTTTTTCAAAAACAGTCCATATAAGAAGAGCTTTTAGGTAAGTCTTCAACTCAAAGTAGACCAGAGAGAGTGTGAAAACCAGATGAAAATTTTGTAAGTAATTTTATCTCCAAATTGCTTGGTTTGGCCCAAGTTTTCAGCCATCTATTTTCATCCTGAAAGCAGCTCATCTTGAGTGCTGGTGGCAAAATTGTTACAAAGAGGGATTTGCTTAGAGTGCCTAATGTTGAGAGCACCTAATGTTCTGAAAAATGAATTTGGAAAACTTCCCAGCTTACACATCTGCCCCTAAAACGTAAGAATAATGGACTGAATATGAGAAGGGAGGATTAAGTGAATACTTCCTCTCTTCTGCCTTCCCTTTCCTAAATCCATGTGGTCCCTCTGGATGACCTATATCTTAAGCACTGCCTCACAGAATCCAGGCCACCAGTTATCTTACAAAAACAGAAGACCTATCTGACAGGCAGATGTATGGATGTGATACTGCTAATCAGCTGGATATGTGAGCACCATATGTCAGCAGTTGGAAAGAAGGTGCATTGGAAGAAAACTCACACTATGATTAATTAGTAACTTGAGAGGTCTTTTCTTGCTGCTACTCTTTTTCTTTCTTTTGTGTTAAGTGACTCTCATGTTGCCCTGATGATGAAGAAAGGGCATCAAAACACATGAAGAACTGAACAGTCTCTAAATTAAATAAAGGTGGATAACAGAATCACAGCATTAAAAGCTGAGCAGGATTCTCAGATCATCACTTCCTTTTCCTGCTTTATAAGGCTGTTTCACAGAATGTACTTTCTTAACCTCCATCTACTTGGCAGTATGATCCAAGAAGTTTGGCTTTAGCTATTTTCAGTCTGAAACAATCCCAAAGCATAATATATGTCACTATCAGAAAACATTTTCCTGATAATCAACCTAAACATTCCAGGTTTAGGTTGATTAGCTCTCATTAGCTTTTACAACAGACATCAGATGAAATTACTTACTTCATCCTCTGTGTTTAAATCTAGGCAAGGAAAAATAATTAATAAATTTAAAACAGATCTCTAGAGGACAAACAACCAATACCTGTTCCAGCTCCATCTACCTATCAAAACTATTGAAACCTTCAATATGGGTTACCGCTGGTTACCCCTCACCTCAAACTGTCAATTGATGTTTCCTTTTACTGATCACCTTTGCTATCACTTGTAACTGGTGATGCTGAAATCCTGCACTCTGGATGTCTGCCTCAAGCAAGAGTTTACTAATTTATTTTAGACTTCAGTTAGAAAGATTCCACTGGGGAATGAATTACTAGCTCTTAAAAATATATTAGTACATCTTCTGTGAATAGGAGAACTGAAAAAAAATGTGAATGGATTGAATGTGGTATTTAAAACATTTATGTTTTAACTACCAAAAAGTGACCAAATTTTGGATGAAAATAATGCTCCCTGGGAAATTTGACAGCATCCACTTTGCTAGTAACAGAATCCTCCTCCAGGTATGTACTACCACTTTAGTGAGCTATTATCCTGGTAGAAAAGACAATGTAAATACAGTCTGATCCATTTCATACAAAATCAGCCAAGTCTGAACAGACAGCACAGAAAATCTGGAGAGCTCAAACAGTCCTTCCATCTTCAGATGGAAAGGGCCAGTCAACTCTAGCCAGCAAGCAATGCCTCCGGGCAAAACCCTCTTCAGCTATCATACTGAGATCTAGAATGGACTGTCTGAATTTGACCTTGACACACAGGGACACATGCTCAAATGATGGGATTTATCCACACCTTTGATTGAAGTCCAAGAATCAAAACAAACAAAAAAATAAGACAGCATTTGCAATGAATTTTCACATCAGCCATTTTGTTAGCCATAGGCAGTACATTAGCTAAACTTTGCCCTTCACTTAAATGTACTATAAAACTTACTTGTATTTAGAAAATTTCCTTATAAATTTGTAAATGTAAGTATTTTTAAGGCCAGATTTAAAGCAGCTGACTGTGGAAAAATGAGATTTTGTGGTTAACTTTAGGACGTTGTCCAGTTTTATTGTACAATCCCAACCAGTGAAAAGTGATGCCCTTATGGTTGTCTGAGCTGGTGGAGGATACTGTGGTCGGAAAGAAGAAGCTAAACCATGGAATTTGTCTCATTTCATAATGGTTCTCTAGGAAAACCTCTCTGCAATCCACTTGAGACACTAACATTCCCCAAAACTTTTCTTCTATCACTTCTGTTGTTATCAGAAATCTTACCTTCATCACCTTTCGCAACTGTCCCTCCCACTCAATTTACCTAGTGCTGGAAATAGCATTCAGCTTCGTTATATCCTTTATACACTAAAATAATGGAAATGCTAGAATTAAATAAAAGTAATTCATCCTCAAAATCCAGGATAAATAAGCAGAAGGAATACAAAGAAAGTATCACTGAAGTACCAAGTCCTGAGCCAAGGCAGTTGCTAAAAGTATTGAAAGTTCATTTATTTTGTAAAGCCATTTTGTTTTTATTTGGATTTACCAAAATTGCTCATCCACAAAAAAAAATTGTCAGTATTTATCTAGATTTTACATAAAGGTGTCCATAAAAGCATTATTTGCTTCTGGTTCACTGTCTCTTCTTTTTAGCTCTTCATTCAGTTCAAAACATAATTTTGATCCATTTAGTTATTTTTAAAAAATCTAAGGCACTCCACAAGAGAGCATGGAAAACTCTAATTAATATACAATTGGAAAAAAAATTGTAGAAACTTATTAAGTGGAACAGTTACATCAATAAATCTGCTCACCTTTAGCTACTCTTTATCTTTTGGGACTCCTTTTTCATGGTGTATTGGTATGCTCAAATGTTCGGTTTTCATTCTTGTATGTTTCCCATCCCAGACACACTGGTGGCACTTAACTATCTGTTAATAAGGTTGGCTCCTAAACTAGCTTGTATTCAGCGCAGCAGTGAAGCCAGGCCATGATTCTGTCCCATCAATAACAAAAATAGTACAGAGTTCTGTCAATTGCTATGTCCTATAATCAGCACTTTTTTGTGCCAGAACACTTTTGTCTGACAGGAGATTTGAATACATCATACACATGGTATTGACACAAATTTTTTCAAGAGCACTTGTTTTCATGTTGAGTTCACCCCCGGCTCTGGTGGATTGCCGTTCTTGTGTATTTTCACAATTTCTGTTCATTTTGCTACCTGTCCTAAAGGCCCCACAGTGCTCACATCTCATGATAAAAATACATCAATGAAACACTCATCTGGCTGATTTGGCACTGTAATAAACCTACCCCACGCCCGTCCAAGGACTTAAATAGGTCTCCAAGTCAATTGCCTGAGTGTAGAGTAGTAATTTCCTTTTACTGCCTTAGTATGCAATATATCCCCCAGGTAAACCTAGTTTGGGAACAAAGAGTCATTCTCTCCTAAAACTTTAACAAATAGGATCTAATGATAACAACATCCCTGTAGGAAAACACAGACAACTGACCAAAAAAATAACAGAAACAATAACAAAAAGAATACATAAATGCACTATTAGTCAGTGACAACAGATGTGTTAGGGTGCAGGATTATTTATACCAGACCTGAAAATGTGTTTGCAATAGCCTTAATGTTTCTTGCTCAGCAGCCAACACACCCAAACCATTTTATGTGCAGTTATCATGAAATAATACACCAGAACTGACCAACTGTTTGAAATATTCTTAGTTACAGATTTACAATTGAAGTTAATTAGTTAAAGATTTTTTTATTAAGTTGATTTCTAAACCATAGCTCTGTGATTAGTTTATAATTATTAACAGAGAATGTATTAGGGAAAAATGTGTGTCTTAATTAATTTTTTTTTAATTTACATTTACACTGTCTGGAATTATTTATGTTCAATTTCCACTCCTGGAACCTACCCTGCTGCAAAATTGCAGCCTTCTGAAGCATTTGGCAACTGAAAAACCTAGCTATGAAATTTTGCTCATCATTACATTTTTCTCCTTTTCAATTATACACTTAATTATAGACCATTAAATCAGCCCTCAATAAATGTGTAAGATTTTCTGTCTTATGAAGAGTGGTTCTTTATTTACCATTATTGACAGAACGCTGGAACACTCAGAAAGAATCTCTTTAAACATTTATTTGTCATACTGCTTACTGTAGAAAATGCAGAAATCCTTAAAATAAACTTTACAGTCACAATGCTTGGCAGTAACACTCAATCCAAAATTGCCAAGTCTCCTGTATTTGTTGCAAGTCGTCTTCAGTCCCATATACAACACTTTGCTTTCCCCTTCCATCACCCCTCTACCCCTCCTCTTTTCAATATAGGAACATCTTTAAGTTCATTTTAATAAGTTCCTTTTTTAATTTTTATTTTCAGTAATTTTTCAGATCACTGAGCTTGGAAGCTATGGTTCACTGCTAGAACTAAAACCCTGACCGTGGTTTCAGTCAAGATGAAAAAGAAATAGATAAGAAACAGAAACATAATAACAAGATAGGAAAAAAAAAAAAAAAAAACCCACCCTATTTCCTGTGCCTATTAAAATACAGGAGAGAGATTTAAAAATTGCTATTCTTTCCAATGTTCTAGCAATTCTCAGGCCAACACTTTACACACACTAAACTTCTTTGTAATCAGAGAAAGTGCATCTGAAAGTGTACTGGGAGCATAGAAAATCACACAAACAGCACTACATCCATCAATTAGCACATCACCTTGTTACCATTCAGAACCAATATAGAGAGGCACCTATTTTTGTGGATAATCCATTAATCAGCATAGGGAAATTCAAATCTATGCCTCCTGTTCCCAGGGAAAAGGGCGTTTGTGCCATTGACCTAAAGACTGAACAGAAGTGCCTGTCCTCATCCCATATAAATGGTGCAAAGACACCAGGAACACACAAACAGTGTAATCTTTTAAACATGGTGATCAGGTAATTACAAAACAAACCAGGGAAAAATATCTGGATCAGAGTTTCAGCTATGATATCTTGTTATACTCGTAAAATGAAACATTGATTGGATAAAACAGAAAAAGTTTTTAAGGTCTGCAGTAAAGAACTGAGTCCATTTTAGTTTGTTTTTGTTTATAGAGGCGTTATAAATTTCCTATTTCTCTACCTCAATCAAAATCCATTTATTTCTACAGGAATATATTGGCAAGATCAAAGATTTGAACCCAAGTTCAAGAATTATTCTGGATACATTAATTTTGAGCAGAGTAGTACCCCTGAGGATTTGGGGGTTAAACTCAATATGTAGTAAAATGTGAACAACACTACATACACTTTAATTACTTTGGAAATCAGATTTTTATAGAGAAAAGCAAGCATTAGTCTGATCTTGTTTCAGTTAGGCTGGCCAATGTGGCACCGAACAGATGCAGTGAAGTGAAGTTTATTCCAACTTGCCTGCCATCAGTGCGACAGAGGCCGTGTCTGGGCCAGGCTGTGGGGCCAGGGTGAGCAGCACTGCTCGTCACCCAGGAGGCAGAGGGTGACACGATACAGGAAGGTGATGAGGTGGCAAATGATTCACCAGAAGTATCGCTGCAGTTACAGAGATTTGTTATGTGCTGATAAGCAAAGACAAAAGACCATCTTAAACTTCCAGCTCCAACTTCAAGTCATAATAAATAAATTAGGATGAGGGAAAAGAATTTTTTTAATGAACTGAGCATGGTGGAGACTGTTGAGAGAATGTGTATTTAAACCTCACGGAAGACCTATTCCAAAGACTTTTACAGAGCAGTGGTTCAGTTAATGACGCAGAATATATGAAGGGAAAAAATGACACATTATAATGGCCTACCTGCATAATGTGAAAATATCCCTGTGATACTGAATAGATGGAATCAGTCACCTGAGTAAGTCTCACCTCCACTGTGCTGAGAAAGCACAAAAACAGCAGCTGAGGAGCATGAATAGTGGGGCAACCAGGGGAAAAAAAAATTAACTGAATTAAATTAAACAAGAGAAGAAGAGGCTGACAGATTTTCATCTTTAACGCCAGATCAGTGTACTAGAAAGCCAACCTTTCAGCACTGAGGGTTTAGGAGCTTGTGCTGCTTATAGTGACTTAAAGTCAGAATTCCTACACAGAATTCCTAACAGAGACCACCAGCATCCCAATAACTTAAGAGAATGTCTGTATTGCATGGTACTGGACAACAATGGATCACTGTTTCCAGTAAGTGCTGGGCAGTGCCCCAAGCACTTGCTGAGGCAGCGTACCTAGTTCCCTACACTCTCCAGTGAGTATGGAGATATTTTACAAAACAGAGCCAAAAGATAACTGTTTCTCATTGGCTTGTATTTCACATATCCATTATTTTTTGTGCTATTTTTTCCTATATCTATTGTTTTATCATATAGGAAACAATTTATCTGTATTTTAAATAAATTCTCAAGAGGACATTTGAGGGAGATTATTTAATTGGTATGTCCTGATCTTTCTTTTCTTCTTGTTATGGCATTATCTAACTGCTGCTTCCCACAATGTAGGCTGTAGCCGAATTAACTGCTCATCATTTACAATTAGTTGATAAAAAAAATACCTATATCACAGTTCATAGAATTCTCAGACAATTTAGCTGCTTAATATTCTTCAGTGCTGGGGTATTTTCATACTATATTTTTTTGGGGGAAAAAAAAAAAAAAATCCTGCCTTACATGTTTTCAATTGGGAATAAAATCCTCATAAAATTAAAGAAATTATTTCTTCCATAACTAGAAATTATCTTAATTCTGTACATTTCAAGGAACAGTACTGCACACTCTAAGAAAAGCATAAATCTAAAGATTTCATCCAAATAATTTAAATTCACTGCTTTATTTATTTGTGAGAAAAGACAACACATTTCCCAAGAAGACACTATTATAGTCTTATAATGATTATCAAAGAAACTACAGGCTCCAAAGTGCAGTCACTGATAGTTTTCTAGGCAGGGAACCAGACTGAAAGATCCTCATTCTGTTCTCAGATATATAGAAAGCATTTTCTGTGATACTGAGCAATGGTTTGTGCCTTTGCATTTCCTTTGGAAGAAAGAAATTCCTGTATTTCTTTTATTTTCATATTATGTTTATCCTAAACAGTCCTATCTAATCTCTGTAATAAAAATAACTCTTCCCTTCACTTTTTGGTGAAACTTCTCTCAGTTATCTGAGCTATAATTGGCTAATAATAAGAAGAAATACCTAGATCATTCCATGTTTTAATCTTTTGAAGATCCCACCAGAGCCATAATAAATACAATTCACATTAACACTATGATCAGTCCTGACTACAACAGTAAACCCAATAACATTTTTTCAAAGTACCTTATTTTCATGATGTAGAACTCTTATCCTTCAAATGGGAGTTTTAGATACAAGCAGGAAACCACCATTGTAGCTTTTGTGTAAACCAAAATGCAGTAAATACCTAAAAAACCCTCTAATTTCCAAAGTTTAGCAAGAGTAGAGATACAACCCCCAAATATGCTTGTGAATTTCATGATAGCTAACAGCTATCAAATCTAGAGCCAAAACTTTAAGAAAACCAGGTTTAAAAGTGAGAGAATGTAGCTGATATGTGAATCATATGTTAGTGAATTTCAGAAGTATTGATTAAAATAATAATTGGAAGTAGAAACACTTCTAAATGAACCTTGTGCAACACGAAGAACCAATATGTCTTCTTAAATGAAAAATCCTGCTTCTTTGATAAATCATGATTTTTATAGGTATCAAAAAAGCTACAGGGGAATTGTTTGAACTTTCATTTATTACTTTTTTGAACTTCCTAAAATTATTGGCACTATTCCTCAATGTTAAAGAAAATGAATAGGTTAAGAATTTTTGCGTATATCAAATAGTTTCCAGGGCTGAAAGCAAAACCAGGAAAACTTCATTAAATACTGAGTGATAAGAGGGGATAACAAGGATCTGTTTAACACCAATCCCAGATTTAATACTTACCTGAAAACTGTAACTTCTGCTCTTTCTCTCATTTTTTATCACTGGTAATATTCACCTGCAGAACAATGGCAAGGTTGGTTGCTTGTTCTTTATCTGAGGAAGTGCTTTTGTATATAAATTAACTGACTAATTTTAAGAGAAGCTACAATTATGGAATCTCTGCACAGTTAATGATATCTTAGATTGCTTATACAGGATATTGGTTTTCTTCCCGAAGATGTGTACAAGCAGATGCTATTTTTCTTCAAATACAGAAAAAATATTTATAGATAATATCTAAAATTTCTTCACCAGTAATATTTTAAGTAGAGATTGTTTTCTTTACCATTTTTTTTTCCAGGAACAACTATGTCCCCTCCCTTATTTTCCCCTTCTCACACATATCTCGCAAGCAAAGATATTTAAAGACTGAAAGATCTGCAAAGTAAAAAATAAAACACAGGAGCATTTCTGTGAGAAATATACTATTTGGTATAAAGAAAGACACAAGTATTTCACAACATAAAAATCACAAGGATAATGTTCCTAGCTCTGTTTTCCACTTTCAAGTATCTTTCTACAGAGGAACTGGAATGCTATCTATCAGCTTGTCACTCTGTTTCAAAGTGCTTTAAAGTCAAGTGCTGCATGCAGCACTTTTCTAACTGACCAAATGCAGCCTGTGCAATTATATTAAAGTTCTGTCTGCCTTCTCAGTGGCTCTAAAGGTTGCTTTTTTTCACAGAAGCCTCATGAGAAGCCAAAGATGTCTACAGATGCCTGTGTCCTGAGCTGCAATGTGAAACAATTCTTACCTGTTTTTTGTTGTATCAGTCCCTTGATACCTTCCCAGAGAAGTTGCATTCATTCAGTGTAAGATGTTTCTAGTGATGTGACTCCTAGTAACTAAACAGTTTTGGGCTATCTTTGAAAAACAAACCAAGAACAAACCCAAAACTTTACAGTCACAAAAACTTCTGACTTAAAAGATACCAAAACACTGGAGAGAAAGAGCCAGTGAATGAGAAAGAAGACTAGAATTTCTGTGTGGTTTTTTGAACCAGACTGATGACACATGCAACCACTGAAGACTTGTCTTCAGAAAAATAATCATTCCTGGAAGAAAAATTCTCCAGTTTCTGTGACACAACCCACACATTGTTTTAGCTCAGACCAGAAGTGAATTTTACCAAGCTAATCTCCAAATTCTCCTAACAGATTGTTCAGGCCAATTTCAGCCTTCTCAGATGAAGCAAAACTGGAAGGTACAGTTCAGGAATGAGGACTCTGACTCTGACCTGTCATTAGCGCATAGTCGCTGTGTCAGATGAGAGCTCATCACAAAGTCCCCAAAGTGGGTGAGTACTTAGCATCTGAAGTTTCATTGTCTGGGTTGTCCCTGTGCTCACCAGCCAGGCTCCTGCCCACCTTATACACAAACTATACCTTATAATTTTGCATGTAAGGAAGCCATAGATTACATAAAAAGCCTTTCATCAGAAATCATTACATTAGCCAGGCAAATTCGCCCATGGTGAAGAATTGCTGGTCATTCCAAGACATCCTCTTGGATCATCAGACACCTCCTCTGATCATGGTACAATTAAGTTAAAAAAATAAACTAAACAAATTAAAATGGTAAAATGTATCAACTGGTTCCTTTAGAAAGGTATAGAAAGTGCAAATTAATATTTGAGGAGGTATAAATAATATATTCAGGAAACCTTCATCGAAAGAGATGGAAAAACTGGAGGGAAACTTAAGAGATACAAGAAATTATCCAAATTGATAGGGGAAATTGCCTTATTTTAGCAAAAAAAAAAAAAAACAAAAAAAAAAAAAAAAAAAAACTTTTTCAACAGAGAAAACTACTTAGCATTTCTCTAGAAAGCCCTTAAAAGAAAATTCACCAATAGTAGAATTCCATAATTAACGAAGACAAGCATAGTGCATAATGACTCTCATTACAGTGCTGTCACCTGGTGACGATGAATTCTCCATAAATAGTATTATGCCTGTACTAAAGAGTACCAGAAAGTAACACCATATATGAGAGTGTAATCAGACCTCTGGGACAAGGCTGCAGGTAAAAAGCAGGATAGAAAGAGATCAAAAAGACAAAGATTCAGTCCAAGGTCAGGATATCTACCTGGGGGATTTATATTTGGCCAAAGTATCTAAGGACCATTATAGTTGATTACTACCTTCTCAATACAGTCAGAGGTGCCTAAAGAGCCCTCAGCTGATCAGCAGCTGGATATGACCTGGAGGATGAGGTGATGGCCCTCAGCCCAGTGGAAGAGGCGCCATGAAGTGGCACTGCTGCAGTACAGGTACAGTACAGTGCAGTGCAGTACAGTACAGGAGGCACTGGGTCAGCCTTACAAAGAAAAAATTTCTTGCAAAGGTGTGAGAAAGTGTGTGAACTGCAGCTCTGTGAAACAGGCTAAATGGAAACATGGAATGTAATTGCTCATGTAGTAAAAGCTGGTTTAGAATCCAAGTGGAAAAAAGACTGATGTGAAGGATAAATTCTGGGGGAAATAAAAGAGGCAGAGAAAAGTAAGACAATCAAGTACTACCAACCAGTCTGTTCCAAGGAGAAAAGCAGACCCACCTCTCCCCACAAGGGTGGTGACTGGCTGACCAGAAATTACCTGCTGGGTGCTGTGGGTGACCAGCTTCTTCCTGCTCAGTCTGGTACACCACAAGTCCCAGATACACAGCCCATGTTAACACACAGTGCAAAGATGGATGGGGGTAAAATTAGAAGAAACTGAGAATTTATATTCTCATCCTCACAGAAGTTACAACAGCACAGAAATTATAGGGGGAATTACAGTTGCTGTTCCCTGGATGGAATGCAGTTGCCATGCTCGTAATCTATTTCACGGTGACTCACCACACCCACAATCTGCATCCACAGCACCTGCTAAGGGAGATGGAACTGAGAGTGGAGAGGAGTGGAGGCACCATGACCAGGTTCTGCTGAAATCCTTGTAGGGAGAGGAATTCAATGGTGCTTTGCAGCTGAAAAACCACATAGCACCTGTCAGCCAAGAGAGAGAGGAGATGTCCTGCTGCTGCTGAGCCAACAGCTGTAGTGAAATCACTCTCCCCAGATGAACTTGGTTCATTATAACCTAATTGTAATATTAACACACACCTCCAACCCAAAGGTACTCCCTCCCACCCAAAGGTACCTCCAACCCAAAGGTACTCCCTCCCACCCAAAGGTACCTCCAACCCAAAGGCACAGCCACACGGCGTGTGTGCTCTAGATTTGACTGTATCTTTAAAAGTGAAGCAAGAGAATCTATACAAATCAGCATCAAAGGTATGCATGCCTACAGTCACACAGGCTCCACCTAAACACAAAGAAATAGTAAGATGAGAACAGAGAAAATTCAGGAAAGGCTCCATCGTAGCTGCTAGAATCAGTCAAGGGGCTCACCCTGTCTCCTCCCCCATAGGGACACCTACTGGGCAAGAACCACAGTGTGTACTGAATGCTTTTATTGGGAATTACAGCTTGTCTGTGCCATTCTTTGAATATGTTTTTGCAGTCAGAGTCTGTCACTAGCAGTCCTCAAACCTTAACCTGTTGCAATCTTATATTAATAAAGAGTGTTATTCCATAAACTGTTGGTGTGAGTCTTTCAGGTGCTGGCAGTCACTGGCAGCAAGGAACACACCTAAATGAAAAGGAAGAGCTGCTAAGCAGTCTCCCTTATGTTGTTGCCCTATTTCCCTGAACAAGTCAGTCAAACCACGCCTCGATCCAGCAGGACTGTTCAGTGAAGGGTCCCCCTAATGGAACACTAACAGACTGGTCAAGCACAAGGATCTCTGTTTTCCTGGGATGCTGACAGACAAGTCAAACTCCAGGGGTCAAGTCCATCTCCCCACACTAAGGGTTGAGGAAACCTCCCTTTTTTACGTGACACACACAAATAACTACTCAGTTCTACTCTGTTCTACACAGTTCTGTCTGTGTTCTGCTTCCAAAGTAATTTGAAGCATGGTAAAAGGCACCTAAAGACCAGTAACACAGCAAGGGAGGGTTACCAGCTCAGCAGCTTTGAGGAACTTAAATATTCTGTGCATGTCAGCCCACGAGTAAAGTTGAGTTGCCTCAGAAATGTCATCTGTTTTCACGACACACAGATTTTACAGGGCCTAACCTCCAGCTGCTGGTTCAGAGGGGTGACTGCATTTGGTTTTTATCGTGATAGGACATACCTTCTCCTGATGCCTTCAGTAAAACCTCTCCAACTATCAGCTGCAGACCTGCCTGTTCTGGAAGTGAGCTGTTGTGATTTGACAAAGTAACAAAATTATAAAACTGTAAAAACTCTGGTTTCCATCTTCATATCTTAATTACCTTTTTCCACTCTTTCTCCCTGCATGCTCTTCTCAGTTCAAAATAAAACTTTTTCTTAATCGCGGCAGATTGATTAAATTGATTAGTGCGTTGTCCTTTACCCTTTCTCCAGTGGAAAGGAGACCACACTCTTTATGTGCTTGCAAACAATAAGATCTACTTTTTTTTACTTTCCCCTCACAAAAGCTTACTTTCTCATTCTCTCAGCCTGTGCTTGATAATGTAATATAGCGAAACAGGAAACAACCCAGGAAGTCTTCTGCTCTTTAAGAAATTATTTTGTGCATTTACCATTTCCATTCCTGACTTTAACTATAGCCTACTAAAGATGAAAAAGTGAAAGTTTATTTTGAGAACTAGTTTCAGACTAATGAATACTCTATTCTTATAGGGATGCTTTTTCTGTAAGCATCTACATATGGGACAAGTCTGATGCCACAAAAAGATAAATTAGAGGCAAACTCTGTTTCACTTCCCACTGCCTGCGTAACTTGCTTTAAGGGAGCATCTGCCAGAGATGGAGTCACGCCTCCTTCATGGGCTAAGCTTGCTGCATTTACCACGGGCACAGATTAACAATCCTTACCACTACCACCATCCTATTTTATTTCATGGCACCACACCACTGCTGCCTGGAAAACAACTGGAAAATGCAATGACTTACTGTGATAAAATCATCTTTGCATTTAGGTTTTTGAAAATTGCGAAAACTAAGGGTTTCCAAATGTTGAAGTTTTACACACTTCAAGTGATGCATGCATTTTCTTTTTAAAAAACAAAACAAAGTTATGCTTTCCAGAGTTTTCTATCTGTTGCTCTAATTTAAGAGGTCTGTTTCAGACTGATAAAATTGGAAACACTGCTAAATGTGAACAAAAATCTTTGTCCAAAATTATTGAAGACTCATAGCATATCTTCTGCAACTTTTGCCATTTTGTATGTGGAGCAGACTGAGATCAGGAAGCAGGAAAGTATTTCTTTGGTTCAGATCTAAGCCAAATAAGTATAGAACTTTGTTAGTTTTGATTAGACTTCTACACTGATACCAAAAATATTCCTGTCAGCCAAAATTTTTTTTTCCTTTAATCTCCCCTACTCAAAATTACACCAGATTATTATAATAAAAAGAAAACTAAATTATTGATTTATTAAGTAAGTTTGGCTCATGAGCAGAGTCTTGAGCTAAATAATTCTGAATTGTCATTTATGGAAATATATTAGTAAGCTGATTCACTTGAATAGCAAGGAAGACTGGTTGTGAGGATAATAGTATATAACTATATATAACTACATGTAAAATAATTCCTGGAAATATCTAATGTGAAGAAAGGGCAGAATTAGGAGGAACAAGGTTAACTTATTCAATGCCAGCATCTAATTTCAATATGACTGCACTTTCAGATAAATTATAGGTGAATGAAAAAAGTCAAAAAACCAAGAGCTGATTTGAAACTTTTTGAAGTGACTTCACCTTAAAAAGAGAACATGAAGCAGCACCCTGTTAAAAGTCTGAATACATGTATAAAGAGGAATTTGAATTGGTAGTTAACAGATGTTATTGATTAAATTGTATGTAAAAAATAAGCATAAAAAGTAAAATAAAAAATTGTCCTTGAAAACCTGAAACCCAGCACACTGTGTAATGATTAAATATATCAAGACCCTTGACAAAATGTTATGTGTATTCAACCCATTTTTTTATACAAGGCTAGGAAAGCAGTGAGCTGAATCTCATATGATTCCTGCCTGAGCTTCTCTTCAAAAGCATCTTTAAACATTTGCTTAGCTTCAAATACTTTTATAGAATTCATTATATTGTGTGACTCAGGTATGTGCTTAAGAGTGTGAATAAAAATCACTTTAAATATGTGCTGTGTTTGACTAAACTGGACTGTAAATATATCTGGTGCTTTTCCCAGTGGGAAAAAGAACCTGGCAAGATTGTTAATTAAGGTCTAAATTAAAGTAGTCATTTATGTTTCCTTGTCACTGGAGACATGATTGCTCTCCAGAGGTGATTTTTTTTCCTTGGCACAGAGCTATTCCATCTGGACAAGTTCAGACAGACGTAATTTTGAGATGGCTCCCATGAAGACAGTGCAGAACCAGGACTGATTTAAACATGCTGCCTCAGGGTCCAGCAGGAGACTGCCAATACCAGCATGGACAATGTCCCTGCTTGTTGTGTCACTGACACTGCTCCTGCTCCTTCAGCAAGAGCAGAAATGTCCTCCATCTGCTTGCATACACAAAAACCAAGCAATACAACATCATTGCCCCTCCCAAAAAGATATATTCTTAATTGCTTTTTCTAGCACAGATTGATTCTCTGAAATATTTTGAAAATGAGGACAGCAGGCAGCACTTTATGACTAGAAAGAAGCTGGAAAGAGGAAATTACAGAAGCATTTGAAAGCAAAAAGGAGTAAGACTTGGGAGTCATCTTCATCCTCAGCAGGCTGCTTACTCAGTCTGCCCCTTTTCATGGAACCCAGTCTGAAAAGTAAATTTTCATCCTATATCCTAACAGTTCAATCCAGATGTGGATTACAGTGCTGAGAGAAAGCAAGCTAAAATTTATCCGCAGCAGTGTCTGAGTGAGATGTCAGTGTTGCACCAATGAAACAGTTGTGACAGTGGTAGAGCCCAGAACCAGCAGACTGTCTCACAGAAAACTCTTGACTTTCTATCTTTTGGCTGAATTCTGAGTTAGGTAAATGTCAAAATATACCATACACCTCTTCACAACAGAGGGGCAAATAAATACATTTCAAGATCATAAAATTAGGATTTTGTGAGAGCATTTATGTAGAGATTGGAGCCCACAATGAGAAAGAACAGTATTCCCTCTACCCAGCACTGATGATGTCAGACCTGGAATACTGTGTTCAGGCATGGGCTCCCCAGTACAAGGGAGAAATGGAGACATTGGAGAGAGTCCAGTGAAGGGCCGCTAAAGTGACTGTACTGGAACATCTCCCCTATAAAGAAGGGCTGAGAGAGTTGTTTGTTCAGCCTGAAGAAGGCTCAGGGAAGATCTCATCAATGCATGTAAATACTTGGAGGGGGTTGCAAAGAAAGCAGAGTCAGGCTCTTTCCAGAGTGCCCAGAGACAAGACCAGAGGCAAAAGGCACAAAATGAAACACAGGAGATTCTGTCTAAACATCAGAAAGGTCTTTCCTTTGTGAGGATGATCAAGCACTGCCTCAGGCTGCCCAGGGAGGCAGAGAGTTCTCCCTCCTTGCAGATATGCAAGAGCCATCTGGACATGGTCCTGAGCAAATGGCTCTGGTGCCTGAGCAGGGAGGCTGAGGGAGATCACATCCAGAAGCCCCTTCCAGTGCCAACCACTCTGTGATCTGGTGATCCTCCCTCCTGTGTGGTTTGTGTGGTAAAGAGCTGGTGCCTGCCTGGGGGTCTGTGCAGTGACCTCAGCCAGAACTATACTAGGAAATAAAAGTGTTATGGTCTGCGTGCTCATCCTGGGACCAAGCAGTGCAGTTCACTTCATTCTACAGAGATCAACTGTGTTCCTTCTAAAATAAGGTAGTTTCACCAGTTTTATCTTATAGGTCCATGACTTCTATTAAGTTAAAAACTAGCATTATTTGGGCTAGTGCTAAGCAGCAAAACCAAAAAATGTGCCAAGGAATGAACTAATGATTAAAGACTATGAATAATCCCATGCTAATGCTGGACCAATGTTCTGGGTTTGTTTAGCTTAATGGTATAGATACAGCTTTTATATTTATAACAAAATAAAGGACATAAAATAGAGCTCTAATTTCACTGTATTAATATTTAGCATCAAATTCTTTAGTAACACCTTATCCAGCAATAAATCTTATAATGTTGCCCTTGGTTTCATACCTAACCACTACTTCCTTTGTTAGTAAGATTATGGTCTTCCTACTCTGTTTTTGGGGTGAGATGCCTCCAAGAAAATGACAAAAAAATTTAAAAATATACTGTTTGTGACTATTGTCATCAGATTTGCATCTATAAATGCACATAGGACAGAAATGTCTAGCAATTTCTTTTACTTTCATGTATTTTTTTAATACCTTAAATTTAAGGAATAAAAGGCTGCTTTCTGTTTTTGAAGTCTAGTATTAAAATGAAAATATTATTTAGAAAGCTACAACTATTTTTGCATGACATCTCTATACATTTGTATTATTAAATATTTTTTACAGGAAGATGTTTTCTATGTATTTCAATAAGCATGCCTGAAAAACACATTTATCACCATGGCAAAATAAACTATGCATCACTGATTAAAGGGAAATACATGTTATAATTAGATATGAGCAATATCAGAAATGCTGAGTGAAAAAGAGAGATAGACGGCTTTGTGTATTTTAAGCAAAAGATTTGTATCTCTCACATTTGCCAAAGGAAACTAGGTACTACAACTTTATTTTTTAGTCTGAAAATGTATTACAATTCTTTGCTTTCCTTCTGGATGCACTGGTATCAAATGTAAAGATCCATGTTCTCATTAGTCATAGGTTTGACAAATCAAGTTTCTTGTTTCTCAGTGTCAAGTTACAGTAAATTTTCTTCAAATACTCAAATACATGAATAATTACAACTACTTAAAATATAATTTAATATATACAGTTCTTGATTTTTAATATGGACAATTTAAGATACAAAGCTTGAGATAATTCAAAAATATTTTTACTACACTTTCAGTTCAGACAGTATCATAGAAAAACTATGCATCATCCTTCGAAGAGCCTATTTTTCTAAGAACTAATGGATATGAACCTTTTCTCAGATGTAGCAAATTGTCGTTCAAAGCAGCAATCATGCTAACAGGAAAGGTCACCTTCACTTCAGCTATAGATTAAATATATTTCATTGCTGTTTCTTTCCTTACATCCTGATTAATGTATATAAGTTGATGTTGAGCAGAGGAGTTATGGCTTTGCATCTGCATGAGCATGAATTCGTCTCTCAAAATATACAGGGTAGTCAGAAACTTTTCTTTTTAACAACCACCTGTTAACACTTTACAGCTTTTTAAACAAGGAAATAACCTCAAATTAAAATTAATAACTTCTATGCTACAATTTCTGTCCAACTCTAACCCTCCATTTCTCCCTTCTTCCTCTGCCTTAGTAATTTCAGTACAGATACTAGTTTTGCAATCATCCTATTTGTCCAGTCTACATGCCTTTGAAAACAAGAAGCCATGGTCAAGGATCACTGAAGGAGAAAGCTGAATTCTCATCTTAGCTTTGCCTTGACAGTTTGTGAAATCTGGGTAGGATTCACTGAAGTTTATTTTCTGAAGGTATAAAGGGAAAAATAATGCCTGTTACTTCCTCAAGGATTTTGGGATTTAGAAATGTGAAATGGAATGTTAGACTGTGACATTCACAAAAAATATTCTTGATATTTCTGTAATCTCTGTAGACCCACTTAATAAGATGTAGTTTGATATGAACAAACATCAACAGATCAGAAACACCTTAAATTATATACATATAACTTAACAAAGCAAGTAATGTTTCATACCAATAAACACTGATAACATTTTTAAAATCCGAATTATCTTTAATTTGGGATTCTTCCATTAACCAGAATGTTTGAATTTTCTCAATTAATGGAATTTTTAAAAAAATATTTCTAGATTTTACTTTGCTGGGATGCTTTCATTTTGCCATAAACTTTCTGTTTACACTGCAGGCTGAAAAACGTTACCTTGTTCACCCATTACATAGATAACTATTTCAAATGTTCACGTTAAACTCTAGATTTCTTATTTTTCAAAACATAGGAAAGGGAATGTAGTATGCCTAAAAACTGATTCCTCAGTCTGGACTCTGTGCAGCTCAAACAGTCTTTCTGATTGTCCTAAACTACATATGGCCTTTAATCTCTTATGAAAAGATGGCCTAAGTTCTTGAATCGGGATGTGATTCTTCAAATTGTAAGAAACCCCAAGAATGCTCCATCCAACATTCATCTATGCTCTTTTCTATTTCAAATCTCTCTCACTGGATCACGATCACTCTGTTCGCTGGAAGTTTTCTACTTGGGACTTTCTACTGTGACTTCCATAGAAAGAGACCATTATTAAACTGAAGACAACAGACACTGGGACAATAATGTGAGTAGGGACTAAAGCAGGTCAAATTAATCAGCATTCCCAGTGAGATGAGAAGACATCAAAAATGTTATTTCTCTTTTTCTGGTGCAACCGGTTTCGAGTTCCCTGGCTGGGAGAAAACAGCTTTGGTGCAAGGCTGCAAGAAGCTGCAGCAGTCAGGGAAATTGCTGGAAACGGGGCTGCAGACGAGGCATACATACAGAGTCCTTGAAGAAAAGTGTTCATCCTCCCCAAACACAGACTGAATGTGCTATGGATGAAGTTTGAGTGGGAGAACAGAAAGTAACCTAATCGATGGGAAAGTAGAGGAAACACTGGGAGCTGGAGTGTGAGAATTCTCAGGGGACCGTACTACACGGAGGCCACAGTGTGCCAGAGGTCAGGCCCAGGTCAGTTCGGCGAGGAACAGGGAGCAGCGGCCATCACTCCAGAGGAGGCTGGATGCCAGCCCATGGCAATGCTGGAGGTCCAGGGAGAAGCAGCAGCAGGTGGGAGGATGACCCAGGTAAAATCATGAAAGATACCCAACAACGACATTTGAGAACAATGGCTCTGAGAGATGTTATGGCTGAAGCTGCCCTGTCGGAGAGATTCATTAACCTTCATCATGAATTATTCACTTAGCCCTGAATTTAATCAGTAACCTTTTACTACACCATAATATAGGAATAATAACGTCTGAGTTCTGTTATGAAGTCATATTCTGGTGTGATCCTAAGCAAAGCAGAGTGGATATTTAGGAATATCACTGGGTAAATATTCACAGGTATTTCAAGATATGTGCTTTTAAAAGCTGACAGTCATTAAAAATATGTATCTGTATACTTCCACTTTGAAACAAAATAAAAGCATCAAGCAACGTATTGATTTAATGTTAATTCAAATGATTAGTTAACAGAATCACAGTTACAGGTTGGAATGGGTCCTTAGGAATTGTCTGGTCCAACCTTTCTTGGTAACAGCATGGTAACATCTAGGTCTAGACAAGATGGCCCAGCAACCTGTCCAGCTAAATCTTAAAGGTGTCCAATATGGGGGAATCCATCACTTCCCTGGAGAGATTATTACAAGGGCTGATTGTTCTCACTGAAAACTTTTCCCCTTGCGTCTAATCAGAATCTTCCCAGAATTAACTTGTACCCACTAGCCCTAATCTTCTCCATGTGACTCCTTCTAAAAAGAAGTCTCCATCTCCTTTGTAGCCATCATTTAAATCCTGGAACACGGTGCCAAGGCCTTCTCGAAGCCTTTGCCCTCCAGGGAGGGGCACACTCAGATCTCTCAGACTTTCCTCATACATCAGACTTCCCAGTCTTTGGATCATCTCTGGACCTCTTCCCGGGACCCTCTGCATTCTGTGCACATCATTTTTGTACAGGGGGGACCAAAACTGAACATAGTGTTCCAGGTGTGGCCTGTCAAGCACTGAGTAAAGTAGGATAATGCCGTCATCTCTGCTGGTGATGTCCCTGTTGATGCATCCTGCTGGCTTTCTTTGCTGCAGCAACAAATAGGTTTTCTTGAATTTTTTTTCCAAAGTTTCTTAGGTACTAAGATGAAGTTTTCAAGACATAAAACTTCCTCTGTCTCATAATAATCAGATCTTTACCTCTTCCTCCTCCTTCCAGCTTGTAGTGGGAAGTCATAGTCTTTTGTTTATAAGACCATCAAGGCAATTACATGACAAAACGGGCAGCCACTAGTAATCATACTCTTTGCAAAATGTAAAACATTCAATTATATGTAGAATTGACTTTAATTAAATCTTGTCAAAGGAATAAAATTTCAAAGCACAAACCCCACAACATAAACGCCAATAAAATCATGCTTTTCTAAACAAAGGCACTTCATGTCAAATTAATTTCTTTCTAAACAGATTAATAACTGTCCCTTCTGTACCCGATTATATATCCCAAATTATGCATAAAAATTAATGATTATAAAAACTGAACAAAACTACCATTGTGCCAAGATGGACATACTATCAAGAGATTAATGAGACATAAACCGTTTCTCTATGAAATCTGTTTCAGAGCTGATTGTCATGACACAGGACCATCTAAAAAGCAACTAAAAATCTTTATTAAAAACATCAGATTACTTATGTGAACAGAGTTGGAGCCTCCGTTCATTCCCTAATGGACTTGTTACTCACAATATGTAGAAAATAGGTGAAAAATCAGGTGGAATTCTCTCTCATGCAAAAGCACATTTCATACTATTCTAAGCTTTAAACAATTCTTCTTCTTCCATCAGTAGCTTACTGTGTTTGATTTTATTTGAGATGTGTCAAACCCAAAACCAAAAAGTGTTTATTACATATATAAATATTTATGTCATGATTCACACAAACTCCCCAATTTCTTCTTTATGCTAGTCTTTTACACTGTACATAAGACAGAAAAAAAAAAAAAAAAAAAAAATCAAGCCCCAAAGCTGTCCAAGCTAAAGGCAAAGAACTATAAAACATAAGTAGGGTGGAAACCTCCTACATCCCAGGTGCATTATGCAGTTCTCTTCTTCAGGAACAGGGCAAAGAAACAGGAAAGAAAAGTATGTTTCACTTTGGGGAACACAGAAGTCCCATAGAAGTCTACAGCAACTATCAAAAGTAGCCCATAAATCCCTGGTAAATTATTATGCTCCCTGCACAGATTTTTTCCTGTATACAGTCACTCCTTTCCTTATGACTATATGCTTGTTTACACAGCTAAAACTAATGCTAATGAAAAAGAGTTGTTAGTGTTCTCCAGTGACTAAAAAGAAATGTCAGATTTGTACTAACCTGCACAATCTCAGTTCTCACCCTTTACATTTCTATTCTTTTCTCTGAGTGAGGCAGATATTTTGTTAGGGAAAAAAGATTGGTGAGTGTATATGTGGAGTTTATAACACACTACATACCCACACAGCTTCTGAATTTAAACAGGGAAAGGGTGTAATGGTTTTAATTTAATAAAACCGGGCGGAAACACCATTTAGTGTAGGGGTTTTAGTGTTAATGTTTTTGTGGGAGAGGGAGATTAGGAGAAAAATAACAAAGCAGGCTTAAGCTTAAAAATGAACAAAAAACATAGTTTTATTAACATAAATTAAAAGATTGAGAAAAGAAAAAAAAATTGAGAAACAAGAAAAACTTAAACTAAATGAAACTTCAAAAACATGCTTCTTTCCTCTTACAAACTATTAACTTTCTTACTGAGCAACATAGAAAGACATAACTTAGGATTTTCAGTCAGTTTCACTACCTAGACATAACTACACATTATTTTAGGAGAAGAGTCCTTCTAAGGTCTTTTATGAAGATGTTGCTACAAGACAAAAGGATCCAGTCTTTTTTATGTCCTACACATCTGCTGCCGCCCGGAGTTTTCGCAGACTGTGATGTTCTATCCGGAGAGCATCTCAGTGTATCTGGGGTGTTATTTACGAATACTTCTTCTGATCTAAAATTATCTTTGTCTCAAAAGGCTGAGACCTCCTTTTTGACCCAGGAGCCAGGGTTTCAAAGTTCCCAACTAAATCTCTATTACACCAGTCCTTAATTTTGATTAGAATAGCATTCTACCCAAATAATACTAAGATGCTGCAAAGAACAGTTCATTTCTTCATAATTTACCTTAGAAGAGTCCGGTTAAAAACATCCACTTCTTCAATCCTATCCCAATATTATTAGTTCTTTCACTTCTCATCTAACTGACTTCATGCAGTGTCTGTTCCATTTACCTTCTGTTTTCTTCTTTCTTCTTTCTCTTGAGGAAGAATTGTGCTTTAAAAGTTATGTCTTGCTAAGAAAGGGTTAAGTTTACTCGGGCTTGCAAAAGCCACGTGTATTCGCCAAGCTGCAGGGCTGAGGAAAAAAAAAAATGCAAGGCCATGCTGATAAAGGAAAATGGTAAAGGTCCTTTTTTCTACCCCTTGGTCTCATTTAAGGCAGTCCAGCTCAAAGTTGTTACGGAGCTGCAGGCTTCTCTCTCCGCTGCCAGCGATGATTAAGCTGGGCCATGTTTTGGCCCCTTCTGCCGTGGTCTGAGCATGTGGCCCTGCACCGCTCAGCTGCAGCTGCCCCTCTCCCCTGCCCGCAAGCAAGGGAAAGGGGCTCAGCCGGCCCGGGCCTTCCCTGTGCAGGCAGTGCCGCCCCGACCCCTGCCCAGGCCAGGCCCAGCCGCCCAACCGGCAATGGGTGGCCCAACCTGGGCTCCCCCCGCTCTCCATGCAGGCAGCAGCTTCTGAAAGCCCAGCCAGACCCAGCCCGGCCGCCCAGAGGGGCAGCAGAGCCTGACCCGGCCCGGGCCCCAGCCCGGACCCAGCCCCAACCACCCCGTTACCTCATGGCAAGTCACCGAAGCAAGAGAGCGAGCAGTCAGCCGCAGATCAGTTTTAAATGTGCCTTCCGAAGTCGCACTGACACTTCTCATTGGTCAACTTAGCTGTCAATATCCCAGCCTGCTTTCTGATAGGTCCTTATCCTCCCTCCCCCAACCCACGCCACGGTCAGGGCAGGGAAAAACATTTTACATTTCTCTATATCTAGAAAACAAAATTGTGCTAACCCATGATAAAGGGCCAAATAAATATGTCCATTATCTAATTTTTGACTACTTGTCTTTGCAATTTACAAGTCTTCCATCTGTGGCAAGGAGGTTCTTAACTTAAAGAAAGGATGTCATTCTGGTTCCAGGAATAAGTAAGAGAACCCAACCCAGTTTCAAAGAGTTTCTGCTGTGATGAAGAACATCATTCCCAAAGAATTCTCTGTAAAAGAAGCTGGAGCTGTATACGAACTTCAGGAACAGATTTAATCCTATTTTCACTTTGTCCACTCAAACCTCAGTCCCATCACAACTGTTCTGACAAAGTTCCAGAGCAATAAATTTTGCTACTACGGCTTTTGAAGTGGTTGGTTTCAGGCCTATAAATGTTGTCTTTCTTCACTATTTTTCTATCAAACTGCTAAAGCTTTTCTAGAAAATGCAGCTGTGGATGGAAAGGCCAATTTCTAAAGGTGCATAATTGAAAAAATGCAAGTCAATTAAAACACATATGAAAGAAAACTACAGAATAAAGCTTGAGAGCCTTCTCCCTTACAAATGCCAGAAGTTCAAAAAATCTTATGACAGATGTCAGGTTCTAGAAAGGTACCAAAATATACACAGGAAAGATTAATAAAATTGTGCAGAAATATAATGTAAATTAAATTAAAAATAAGTGGATGAATGTATAAATTTTCCTAATTTCTGCTCTAAAGTTTCAAAACAGACTTCAATTTCATTCTAAAACTCAGGTTTTCTGCCTCACATAATGATGACTTTCATTACATGTGCTGAGGTGCTGAGCAGCTGTATCATTCAAAGATAGATAAGAAAACATCTGATCATCATCTAGAAAAGATTTATCAACGTGTTAAGAATATGTAAAGGCATAGAAGATAATCAGGACTGCAAGTCTTCAACCAAAGTGGATCAACATCTTTCTTCATTACAGATCCATAGGAAAAATAAAAACATACTAAAAACATACTAAAAACATACTAGGGTTTTTTTTTTTTAACACACACACACACACAAAGCCAACACTCCCCCACCAATACCCTTTTGTAACCTATATTTCATTCAAAATGTGTAAAAATAGCTGTTATTTACTATCTCAGATGCTCAAGATAAGAGCAGGGACCTATACTGGAACCATGATCTGTTGGTCTGCTGAGGATCAGTAGGAAGGGCTAATACAGATTTATCAGTGAGCAAATGAGCACTTGTGAAATATCTTAAAGAAATGTGCTTTGACTTTTTAGTAAATAGATCCTGATTATCCCACAAAATATGTGCCATGTATCATTTTTTAAAACTTTTAGCTGTATTTCTTTCATTCTGTATTCTTCATATTTCATTTTATTTAATTACTATGCTAGTGAAGCAACAAAAATATTCTTAGGTCAAAAAAAAAAAAAAAACACAACAAAAAACTAAGAGAAACATTCACTCTCACTGAAAAAAAAATTGAATTATAGGTTACTTCCAGCCTACAAGAAGCTGATAAAATTACTGCATTTGGGAAGACAGCAGGATATATGGAATGATTCTAAAATTTAAAGTGCTAAAAAAGTCTGGTAACAAGTCAACCTGCTAACTTGTAAGCAACAAATGAGCATTTTTAAAAACCCAGCTTGTTATTCAGCTAATGCAAATTATTGGCTTGGACCAGGAAACATATTCCAATTAGGAATGGTCACATGAGGTTTTACAGCCACTCTCTAATTTTTTTTTTTACAATATTATTCATAAAAACAATAGATTAAAAAAAAAAAAAAAAAAGGATCAAGCATTTTTCAAGAAAGCACATATCCACAGCTATTGCTACCCACCTTTTTCTATGGAAATAAGGAGTGAAAATTGGCCAGTACTGAAAGTTATGTTCAGTCAGTAATGAAGCCAAGCAATTCACACATACTCAGCAAATCTTCAAGCTATGCTTCCCACAGAAAACACAACCCACCAAATTCACAGACTTTAGTTAAAATGGTGCAAAAATGGACCTGAAAACTCATCTAAGCTGACAACTCTCAAATGTCTTCTTTTGTTATTCAGCTGCAGGAAATCTCCGAAGTTCCCAAGAGCTTTATTCCAGTATTACATTATGGTTACAGTTCAAATATTTTTCCAAACGTACAAACTGATTTTTTTCTTGCTGCAACTCAAACAGATTACTTCTTGTCTTATCTACCCTGAATCTGTAGAAAAGGTCACCTCCTCTTCTTTACAACAAAACTGTAACTGTAAGCAGTAACTGCATCCCCATTCAGAGCCTCAGTCATTCCTGTACGTATCATATTGCCTTAACCACCTCCTGTTGCTGTGTCTGTCCTGTAGTCCATTCCTACCCAGAAGAGAACCATTCCTGGGAACAGACAGTGCAGTTATATCACTTAACAGATCCATATCTGTAGTTAGTTGTTCCCATTAATTTATAATACCTTGTGTTGTCTTCAAGAGCTTTGTCTTATTTTCATATCGTATCTTCAATCTCTTAAAACCTGTTGAATTCTAATCTGTACTTCAAAGCAATTTCATTATCTCCTGGTGTCAGGTAGTCTGAAACAATGATAATTGAAGTGGTTAACAGAAGTACTTAACAATACAGATAAAGATGTCTTACATTTCCATTTTAAAAAACCCAACAAATTATCCTGAAATTTCCCTCTAAATTTGTACAAACTCTTTTTCACCCATGCTTTAGAATGCTCAAGAATGTCTCAACAGCTTTTTTTGTAAGTAAGATGGGTGAAACAGTGCCAAAAGCTTTTCTGAAGCTAAGATGTAACATATCTACAATTTATTTCTGTAGAAAGGTCTCTTGCCTTCCAGAATTATAGAGGAAATTGAAGATAAGTGTCAGGTTTATAATCCATTTTCCTTTTCCCTTTCCTACTTCTTCAAACTTGCACACTGTATTTGTCTGGTTTCCGTCTTCTGACATTTCATAAACCTTTCAGACATTATCAATGAGAACACTTCTGAAACTACCTCAGACAATGCTTTACAAATAATCAAATGCAGGAGTTTTCCAAAGGATTAATTATTCTTAGGGTCAATATTACACTTCAAGGAAAAAAATACCTCAGGATAAGCTCCCATTCTGTATCTCTACATCCCAGGACAGATGGGCTCAATGTCCACATTATGACAGTCAGGCATTGATCATAACAGCATGTCAGGACCATGGTGGCACACAGACAACTCTCCACTTGCAATTTGGGTTACACAGGAAATCTGATGGAATACAGGAAAAGCTCAGGGGAAAAAAAATGTGTTAAACAAAATGTCACATTCATAAAATATGTTTTTCTATTTCAAACAAGCTGGTAGGACTAAATAAATACATTTTAAAATGTTTAATTTTCAACACTTCATTTTCAGTTCATCTCAATCACAGACTTTTCTTAATAAAACAAATAATTCCATGATCACACAGGTGCCAATTAAACCTGGTTTATCTGGATTCATGCCTTTTCTAAAAATTTAGAGTACTTAAAAGGGTTGCCTCACATATGAATTCGCTACTGCCTGTGCTGAAGAGCAGCCCCACAGAAAGGGCCCTGGGGGTCCTGGCTGATGGCAAGTTGAACATGAGCCAGCAGTGCCCTGGCAGCCAGGAGGGCCAACCCTGTCCTGGGGACATCAGGGACAGCACGGCCAGCGGGGCAAGGGAGGGCATTGTCCTGCTCTGCTCTGCACTGGGGTGGCCTCACCTCGAGTGCTGCGGGCAGTTTTGGGTGCTACAATGTAAGGACATTAAACTTAGAGAGCATCCAAAAAAGGGCCACCATAATGGTGAAAGGCCTTGAGGGGAAGCCGTGTGAGGAGTGACTGAGGTCACTTGTTCTGGTCAGCCTGGAGGAGACTGAGGGGAGACCTCACTGCAGTTACAACTTCCTCGGGAAGGGGAGAGGAGAGGCAGACACTGATCCCTGCTCTGTGGTGACCAGGGACAGGACCTGAGGGAATGGCCTGAAGTTGTGTCAGGGGAGGTTTAGGTTGGATAGTAGGAAGAGATTCTTCACCCAAAGGGGGACTCGGCATTGGAATAGGCTTCCCAGGGAAGTGGTCACAGCACCAAGCCTGACAAGAGCTTAAGAAGTGTTCAAGTGATGGTCAGAAGTCAGACTTCAAAGGTCCTTGTGGGTCCCGTAGGATATTCTATAACTCTATGATCAGGAATCTGTGCTGCAGCCTCTGCAGTAGACAAGATTCTTTGGCAGTTATTCTTTCTCCTGCCCACAGGAGAACATTCACATTATTTTTATGACTTTATGAATTCTTTTCCTGCTGAAAGTTTAATCAGATCATCTTGCCCTCAATAACTAAAAAAGAGAACTCGGAGAGAGTGACTCCTCCAATAAAATATCTTAAGTCAGATGAGATGATGCCACCTTAAGAATACTCTTATAATGGGCATGGATAGTTTAATATCTTTTTGAACCATCCTTAGCTTTTCTACCTAAATCACTAAGTGTCATTTAATAGGAAAAGTCTTCCTGGCACAAAACTTGAAGACAGTGGAAAAATGAAAATATTACATCCTGGCAGTGAATTTTCATTGTCCTAGATTTCACCTTCAGTATCAGGAAATACAGAGAGAGAAAGAAAAGGCTTGGACACCTGAGGACTTGTCAGCTTAAAATCTTTAAACTAAATTCGATCTACTCCTTCTGTGAGTTAATAACATGAGCTGTGGGAAATACCAGGAACAAGGTTTTGCAGACAAGAGGTAACCCTGGGATGACACAGCACTGAGTTAGCACAGCAAGACAAGACATTCAGCAGATTCTTCTAGTGAGAACAAGATTCAGCAATACAAGAAAGAGGTTTAGAAAATCAGCCCACAGCTTACAGATGATTTCAGGATCTCATGGGCAGAAGTGTGCATATCAGATTTGTGTTCAGAGGAAACAGCATTTCTGCTTAATTATTCCAGAAATGGAAACTCAGCAGAAATGTATCTGCATAATCAAAATAGGGACTGACCAAGTTTTTAAGTTTAAAAAACACAACAACAAAATGAAGAAAAAAAAAAAAATTCACATTGAAGTAGTGAAATGCAGGATTTCTGCTGCCTACAAAAGGAAGTGTTTGTGGATTATCACTACTCATTGGACCTTCTTATCAAAACATCTCAATTAAAAATTATTTTATTCCTATTTTTTACACTAATAAAATTGTTCCTGACTTTTACCTCATAAAGGCTCACCTAACAGTTCTTTTGCAGAAATTTGGAATGTTGGCTTTACAGTGGAGTCACTACGCTGCTCTACTGCCTCCTGCAAATATGCCTGATGCCTCTAAGTGCTTTTATGAAATACATTTTTTCTTTAAAAGTGAAGAAATGTAGTAGACATGATGTGACAAGGAGTATGTACACAAGGAAATAATAATAATAATAAAAAGTGCCTCAATTCTTAAGCCCTGAAGATGAGAGGGCAGACTTGAACTTGTTCCCATCCAAATGAGGAGGCCACACAGAGACTGGCATTGGGAATCACCCCTCACTCCTGCAAACTGCTACATCATGACCAACCATTATTTGGAATATTTCTGCTTTAAAACGAAGCTAAAAACATACTAGGGATCATGATAATAGTTAATCAATATGATCAGACAGAGTGCTTGCACTGTCTCCTGGTTATGCTTGATTTGCTGCCATGGAGCCAGGCAGAGCCTGATGGAGAGCTACTGCACTAACTGGATACTAGGATTGTATAGCTTCCCTTTCTGGAAACTAATTTCTCTTTCAAAGAAGCTTCAGCCAAGGAATGGTGCCCAAATCTGCTTTACGGGAGATAAGTAACACTGCTGAATTTTCTGACAGAGAAGCTATGACAAAATTGACTAATGACACGGAATGAAACCTGCATGTTACATTCAGAACTGACAAAGCTTCAAATCAAAATCTATCTCTGACACGTTTTTGTTCTGACTAGGTCTGAAGGCTTTAATAATTTACTCATGTAAAATGGCTTTATTAATATTTAAGCTCAAAGATGGGTAGGCATGTAGAAAATAACATTAAAACCACTGGTTTGGTGTGTTTTGGTTTGTTTTTTTTTTTCTTTATTTCCCCTTTAGTCATGTTTTACAGTTGTAAATATCAGTTGAGATGTATTACATTATGTATTTATATTCTGCTTGGCATACTGGAGAAAACCTAAATGACATATTCCACATGTTGTATCATACAAACCACTGCCTAGCTAGTTACTCTTAAAGTGTGTCTGCTCAAATCCATATGCATGCAGAGACACAGGATTGATATTTCCTTACCACACACATATTAACTTTCTCTGTATGGAAAATCAGTGGAAATTCCACACATTCCTTAACATTTGAAATGAGATTTATTTATTCTTTAGCTTAATTATAATCTAGGAAAAGACTTTCTTTTTTTCTTCGAGAGGTAATTTAAAATCAGAAACATTCATAAGAGCTTATTAGTGATTCTTTCACTGCTTTCCATTATCTTTGTTCAGACAAACAGACATCTCCCAATCACAGGCACTCTTTTTGCACCAGCCTCTGCAGGACTGCCTTTCAATCACAGCTAGACAACAGAGCTAGGTATTTTGGGTTTTTTTCCAATGTCTAATTCAGAAACCAACATAGCTGTCCTCTTCCCTGAGAGAGTGATGAAGGCAGTCTCACTGAGTTTAAATGCACCTGTTAGCTGAACTCACTCAGGTGGACTAATTGGCAAAGATAACTGTCATACTATGTTAGGAATTCATTATTTCTGCAGACTGACTAGTAACAGGTTCAAGGTTTTCTTGGGGGAAGAATTACATGCTTTTTCATAAAATACAAGGAAGGAACACGAGTTCTGTCAAAAAATATTATTTTAATGTATTTAATCCTTAAACTAAGACTGAATCAATTTAATTTTTATTACGTAACATCTTGATATGAAAAGGAAGTATTTGGGATGAAATGGGAATAATCATCCAAATTAGCCATATCTGTTTGAGGAAATAAAAAGCTGAGAGCACAGGCTGAAGCAATGGCATGCAACTGTCTTTACTTTTTGACATTTAGTGAGCTCTCTATCACAATATCAGCAGAGGCTTCCCCCCACTGCCTGCATATAGCTCAGGGGTTGGCTGAGCCCCAATAGACAATTTTTGTGCAGTCATCCTGTGCTGGGGGTGCCAGAGAATCCAGCTGGTGGGGTACATCTGTGCCATGCCAGCTGGCCTCAGGCCAGCAAGCAGCCCCTCTATCATTTCATTTATCAGCCTGGTTGTAGCTGTTAGTTTATAGAGGAAAGCACATGAGAAAATGTGATAAATAATGGGATTCTGCCACTTTTCCTCCTTGGGACACAGAAAAGGCTTGATGTCCTTAACAGATGTAAACAAACCTAGACCTAACAGGAGGCTCTTTGGGAAATCAGGACCATCAAGTCATGTACTTTATATATTGAACCACAGGATACAACTGAATTCTTCCTTTCAGATTGTCACATCCCACCTGCTTCATCTCAAGAGCACTTTGTCTTTCTGTTTACTTCATACTCAGGAAATAGCTATGAAATTGTACTAAATCAGTTGAGCATTACCTTGTGTCTTGGTTTGAAAAGACAGGTATCTGCTAGGGAGAGGCGGGGCCTCTCTAGGAATGGGGAATTCCAATACCTTCCCTCTGTGTTATTATAATTTGGAAGATTAAAAAAAAAAAAAAAACTTTTCAGTCAGAGCTATGGGGAAAGGAATAACAGTCCTTTACTAGTAAATGTAACAGGACAGACAAACAACAACAGTAATAATAATAATAATAATAATAATAATAATAATAATAATAATAATAATAATAATAAACAGAACCAAGAACCCTGAGGGAGTTTGTCTCACAAGTCCCCAGCTGTCTGATCTCTTGGGATCCCAAGAGCACCAAGCCGAAACGGTGGAAACTCGGGGCTGATGGCTGGAAACGGTGGGTTGTCCTGGCAGGCAGGGGGTGTCCCGGCAGGTGAAGGGAGCAGTGCCGGAGAACCCGCAGCGGCTGGACCCCGGCTGACCCCGATCCCGCAGGGCAGGCAAAGAGCTCCGAATTCCTGGGCGCTCCAGCAGATGATAGAATTCCCAGGACCGGACCCTCCGTTAACAGTGGAGCCACGCAGCCAGCAGTCGCCTGACCATCCTCCGGAAAACCGAGAGCAGAGAAACCACCACCCTCAGCTCCCGGGAGCCTTTCCCTCCCCCACTAAACTAAGTGATCTACTTCTTTTGTACCGGTCAAGCACCCTCTAAGCATCAGTATTTAGTCTCCTAGCAACTTATGGGGGGAAAAATTCCACAGGAAAACTTAACTCCCAACACCTTGAAATTTTCTTTCCCCAAATAGTCTGACAAATCCAAAGAAATTTGTTTATACCACTGGTGTAGGTATGGAAGGGATGAAGTCTTTCTTCTGAGCCACTGAACTAACAGAGGCACAAAGGCAATTTGCTGTATTCGATAAAGATGGCAAGTCATTACCATAGCAGAAATCTTGGAAACTACAAACAACACATATAAATGTAGAACAGTTCATCTACCCATGAGTGAGGTATGAAAGCAATGGTCATAATTACAAAGCAAGGTAGGAACTGGCATTTGAAGGAGAAGGTGCCACACCACACCTGGTCCCACAGGACTGGTCTCTGGTCTGGCAATCACCCGGCACAGGGAGTTGTCCTGATGCCACTTGTGGATGTGCAGACTGTGTGACAAAGTCTGCAACTACTGAAAGAGGTAAGAGCACTGCAAAAATGGGTAAGAGCTCTATCACCAGCTCAGGACTTAAATGACTTGTGAATGACCCCAGCATTTCCTCAGCAGTGTAAAAGCACAGGTAGTAAAGAGCAGACCTGTCAAGAACCAGTTAAACCTGGAGATTAATTTTCAGATATAAAAGCTTTTATGTCAAGGTCATGAGCTCAAATCCAGCTAATAGTGCGTTGTCCATCTGCAGCAGTTCCTGTAGGCACTCATGGGAGGTGAGGCTTCCCTGGTTACTACCAAGGAAATACCTAACACTGATAGTCTCAAAGAGAAAACACACTGCCATCCTCTTGCAGACATCATGATGCACACATTTCCATATAAACGGAGACTATTTTACACAGCTGACATGGAAAATCCTATATATATTCCATTTGTCTCAGAAAAAAAATATGCGCAAGCTTATGTAAAGCCCATCCCAGGCACCAGTAGCTTGGAAGCTGTTTAAACTGTGGTAGCAGAGCTCCGTGATGGAAGTCCACGAGGAAATAGATATGAAACACGGTGGAATGTGCACTGTTAATATCAGAACTACACAGTCATAAGCTGCATGTGAAACTCACCCTAGACTGCAGAAAAGCCCTTTTATTAACCGGCATATTGAATCATGTAATATGTGGAATTGTCCTCCAAGTGTTTTAGCCTCTGTATGCAAGGATCAGTCAAATATTACGGGTGGATAAAGTGTAGGCAACTGCAACTAAACCAATGTACTCCAGAAATCCAGTAGGGTGCAGTAAGTCACAGAAGAAAACTGACCCAAAATGATGGTAATTTTTTTGTCTCTATTGTTTAATTATGTACAAAAAGCAATAGAAATTATATCTCTCTGCTTAAGAAACACAACAGTATTTTTGGACAGCAAATTAAAATATGGCTAAAAATTATAAACAGAAATGATTGGAAAAAATTTGCAATGCGAAAAGAGACTAATTAATAATTATATCTATATAATATATTTATAATTTAAATTAAGGTCTTTTAAATCTATATATGTCATTATTATGTTGAAATTTTGGAAAAGATGGCCAACGCAACCAACACTACTGAAGATAGTTGCAAAACCCAGAGCCTCAACAATCCAAGTCTTTGTTAGTTCTAGTTAATATAATTTTCATTATTTGTAAGTGAAATAATACCTGGGTATCTATTCACTGCTGAATCATCTGGCAGCAAAACCAAAACAAAGAATTAAAAATACCAGCCAGGAGTGAAGCTGCTTCCCTATCATCTTCCTCAAAGTGATACAAATTTTTAACTAAGCTGCCACTTTACACATTTTACTATAAATAACTGTGAATCTGCACAGTCAATGGACATAATGTGGTTCTGTGTGCTACAGATATTCTTATTTCAGATCTGTCTCTTCATCATCTCTCCCCGCTAGATATACTGCTCTGGACTAAATCCATATCCTAAACAGAAAGGAAATCTTAGTGTCTTAAATTTCTCAGTTCATACAGAAGATTTTTGTCAAAGAAGATAAAAATTAAAAATTAAAGGTCTACAATGATAAGATAATAAAAAAACACAAGATCTCTTCAGAAGACCTGTTCTTCTGGTTTATATATTCATGTTATATATTAATTCTATTTTATATATTCATACTCTTACACTATACAAAAAAAATAAATCAAGAGGTGTGCTAATGTCTCAAGCACTGATAAAAACAACAATAAAAATTCAATTTCTTTATAGTCAGTAAACATTTGGCTAAGAAACCACTTAGTGCCCAGTGATAAATTCACTAAATGTCTGCTAGGATTAACAAATACAAGAATTTTTTTAAAAAATCCATATAGAAAAATATGAAATTTCTCAACAGCTCAGTTATTTTAATATTGCCACTTTTTAACTTTCATGTAACAAAACAATTCATGATCAGTAACACATTTAAAAAATATTTAGATAGAAAATTAATGTTATGATATCTCATCTAGAAAATGCTACCACTATTATTTGTTTCCTACTCTTTCCTTTAAAATTGGAATTTTACCATTTTAAAGCCCAACCTATCTCTATTTCTCTTTACCTCCCGATTTTCTCACTCACTTTACTTTCCATTTTCCCTTGCTAAGACTGAGACACAACAAGAAACTGAGTTTATGAAAAACAGGGCATTTCCAGTCAGAATATGGAATGTTTTAATATCTGTGTATTTTTACAGAATTATCATGCACCTCATTTTGCAACTCAATTTTCAATATTTTTCTCTGTCTTGGCATTAGTGGCCTACTGCTAAATCCAAATTAGCATGAACCAATGTCTTTTATTTTTACTCCAAGCTGCGCAGAGATGCTTGGCTGTACAAACTTCAAGGATGTTCCATACATGAACCTCAAAGTGTGGTGCAAGAGATGCAGTGAAAAGCTGTAAACAAACTGGACAGGAAGAAAGTCAAATAGCATCATCTTATGCCTTTGGTATCAAATTTTCTTAACACTGAAGCAGAAGGAGTGAACCACATAACCCATTTTAGTCAAATTTTTTTGATTATAATATGCCATGCTGCATAAGGATTTATATTTCTCAGATTTGGGAGAATCCCAAAGTCAAAAGTCACATATTTAAAGATTGTCAATGCTACACTCTTTGTATTTATGTTTAAAATTACCTAACTGTATTTGGAAGTACTTCCAATTTGCAGTAAAACATGCAACAAGAAGTGAAACCTTGCTTACGAAAACAAGTATACAGCTATCTTATATTCCATATGACAAAAACAAACCACTCTTATTTTTCTCCATTTAAATTTCTTTCCAGCATTGTCTCCTGGCTCATTTCTTCTTTCTCCTCACATTCTCACACCTTCAGCTTTTATAAATTCGATTTTCAAGTCCATGTATTATATGGCTACTCAGCTGTCCACTTCTCTGCTTTTTACCTCATCACTTGTTTATAAATCTGGGAACTGATCTCCCACACACCAAAACAACAGAAAGCTGAGCACTTTTTTTAGAAGGGAGTTTCTGTTGCTCAGCCCTCTGTTGCATTCTTGCTTTGGAAGAGAATGTATCAGACTTAGCAAGAAGATTTAATTCAGCAGAGAACACAGGGAAAAAAAAAAAAAAAAAAAAGGCGCCAGAAATTAGTGGATTGGAATTGAAGAAATAGCCCTTGACATATGCAGTCAAAATGTTTATTAGAATAGACCACAGTTCAGTTTTTAGGTAAATTTACAGTCCCATAAAATTTAAAACTCCTAATCCTAGGCTACAGTGCCTTGTAGTCTGGAGTCTGAAATTTCTGAAAAACCCTGCATTGGAAATCAAAATATATTTTAAGCTACATCTATCATAGAGCCTAAACTTAAGGCAATGTTTTTTCCCAATGAGTGGCTGAGTGCTGGGATATGATTCCCCTGAAGGTTATGGAATCAACGTTTCTGGAAATATTCATATCTCAACTAGAAAAGGCTCCAAATAAACTGATCCAATATTGGGAATGGCTCTCCTTTGTGCAGCGGGTTGAACAAGATTACCCCTGAAGACATCCTCCAATCTAAATTATAATGCTTTTGTAACTGAGAGATGGTTAAGGAAGTGACCATAAGCATGGCTTTACTCTTACCTGCTTCTGGTAGGAGACAGGGCAAGGAGGACCAAATATTGCAAAGATGTGGTTTCTAAACATCCAGCTTCTAAAATGTATGGAGGACTACATCTACTTCATCTGCCGAGACGCAGGACAATACATAAAGTGAGACATTGGAGCATGGAAATGTCGTCCTAGAACAGCAACAAACCCAAACCAGAATACTCAAACCACTGTTTGTAACACAGATGGCTTTATCCCCTGACGACTGCAGGGATTTGGTAGCCTTTCTGTCTGAGATGGAGCACACAAAATCAGAAAAGCCCAAAGCAAGTTAAATCATAGAATGATGCAAATGTTAAAGTTGGAGAAGACCTCTAAGATCATCAAGTCCAAGCATTAACACAGCACCACCACGTTACACATCAGGAAAAAAATTATTCACTGAAAGGGAGATTGGGCACTGGAACATGGTGGAGTCAGCATCTCTGGACATGTCTGAAAAAAGACTGGATGTGGCACTCAGTGCCATGGTTTAGTTGATGACGGGGTGTTAGGTCACAGGTTGGACTTGATGATCTCAAAGGTCTTTTCTAGTTCATTCTGTGATTCTGTCAACCATGTCTTCCACTGTGACATCCATACATTTTTCCAACACTCCCAGGGATGGTGACCCACTACTTCTCTGGGCAGAAAATTCCAAAGCTTTACAACCCTTTCAGCGAATAAATTTTTGCTAGTACCTGATCTAAACCTCCCTTGTTGCAGCTCAAGACCACTTCCTCTTGTCCTGCCTCTTGCTCCTTGGGAGAAGAGCCCTGCCTCCACTATACTACATCCTCTTTTCAGGGAGCTGTAGAGAACAATAAGCTCTCCCCTGAGCCTCTTTTTATCCAGGCTAAACACCCCCAGCTCCCTCTGCTGCTCCTCACACAAATCCCCTCATCAAAACATGAAGTTAATTTCATGAAGGCCTCATTTCATACCAGATAAAGATCAACTCAACATTGGTGTCAACAACTGAAGCTCTCTGAGCTGTGACTGTACTAGTTTGAGCACTTAGCTATTGAAACCAACATACGGAGCACAGTAAGAGCACAGTTTGATCTGCTCACTTCAAGGTATGTATGGGATGGTCAAATACACATGGGAAAAGAATCTTCTCTTCTAATGAGTTTTGGACTACCACTTGCAAAATTTCACTTGTAGAAGCCTATATTCAATCATTCCTTGAGAAAAAGATAGTGAAACAAAGTCTGCTGACTCTGAAATGTCCCCGTAGGAATTAGATTATCAGAGCCTGCTTATTGAGATATCTTTTGTGATTATGATTTATGCTGACAGTTTTAAATTGGAGGGTGCAGTTGACTGAAATGAGCTAATTCAGTTTATAAGTGCAGACTGCAGGAAAGAATTAGCTTTTTCCAGGTCCAAAATGATTTTTATTTTACCTTAATATGTAAAGCAAATGTGGGGAAACAGATTTTAATTTACAGCAAAAAAGTAAAACCAAGTAGATTTTGTGGCGGTGCAGGAATTGTTTTATTAGGTTTTTATAAGAAGTTTTATGTTATGGTTCAGTTCACTGTATCCCCAGTTTTGTAACAGTCCATCCCCTTTTGTTTTTCTGTATAATAAGGTGTTTTGTGTCAATCATCCCACCCCCCACCTATCCGTGTCCATCCCCTCTGCCCCCCACTTTCTGGGACAGCCTGTCTATCACTTCGGGACCCCTCCCAAGATTGCAAAATCATACGGAGAGGGCTTCAGGTGATAGGTCCCCCAGGGGGAATTCTTTTCCTCAGGAGGTGGTTGGTCAGAGGCTTGGAGGGAGACACCCCCTTATTACCCCCTGAATCCCCTGATTTGTTGTCTTGTTGTAACCCCCCTTGAACCCCTCCCCCAGTTATAAGGTGGAGGAGGGAGATTCAAACTCTTCGGTCGCTGGTCTCTCTGGCCTGTGGTTTGGACCAACTGCGGACTTCCCACAGCTCGGCCTGAATAAACACCTTTTAACCTGTGTGTCTGTTTCCGTCCCTGCTCTGGGCGGGAGATGACCTCTGGCTAGCTCGGGTCAACACAGCCACAGATGTTTCCAGTTTGGATGGGCACGCAGGCTGTTACCTGCTGGCTCGGCTTCTCAGCAGCTGGACCAATAGTGTCGTGACAGCACGGCAGCAGAAGAGAAAAGGCTGGCTCTCAGCTTTGCAGGTTAAAAGATGTTTATTAGCTGAAGAGCTGAGGAGCAGAGAGGCTGAGAGCTCTGAGCTGAGAGGGTTTGAATCTCCCTCCTACCCCTTATAAGCGGGGGAGGGGTTCCAGGGAGGATACAACAAGACAACAAATCAAGGGGTTCAGGGGGTAACAAGGTGTGCCCACCCCCAAGCCTTGGACCACTAAAATCCAGAGCTAAAGGAATTCCCCCCAGGGGACCTATCACCTGAAGCCCTCTTCCTGAGATTTCGCAATCTGGGACGGCTCCTGGTGAGACATGCTGCCCCAGAGCAAGGGGGGTGGGAGGACTGACACAAAACACGTTGTTATACAGACAACACAAAAAGGGTTACAACATTGGGGATACAGTGAAATGAACCATAACATAAACTTCTTATAAAAACCTAATAAAACAGTTCTGCACCACCACAAACCTGCTAAGCTGAGAGCCATCCTTTTCTACTGCCTCCACTGTCACACCACTATTTAGTCCAGCTGCTGCTAAGAAGCCGAGCCAGCAGGTAAAGATAACCTGCGTGCCCATCCGAACTGGGAACATCTTGTAGCTGTGCAGAACTGAGCTAGCCGGAGGTCGGCGTCTGCTTGGTGCAGAGACAGAACCAGCTAGAAGAAGATTTTAAGATCAGTCTTCAAGAAATACACAGTTTGAGACTATTGCTCATTGTTCAATACATATGCTTCTGTATTTATTATGCAAATTCTCTGGAATTAGATTAGAAAGCTCAGTTCATTTTCAACTGCTTAAGCAGCAGATAAAAAAGCTAAATTAAGGTCAATATGACATGGGCATGAACTTTTTTTTTTTACACTTTAATATTGATATTTAGGGAAATAATACTCCTCATGGCAAGATCCAGTCTGGCAGATTATTTCACAGCAGGTAGCAAAAATCTTGCACAGAAAGAAACATCAAATCCTCTTAAAATACTAATAAATTACATTGTTTATGGGACGATTCCCTGATTCACTGACAGAAGAGTCTTCAAAAGGAGACAACATAGCATTCAGAGTTAACAAATCAGGCTGTACATGCAGAATATGCAGAAGATTTATATTCTCTGTGATGGGAAGAAGAAGGACGTATTTCATATACACTAACTTGCAAATTATACCTAGCCCTTGGCGTAACTGCGGTAATAGATTCAACCGCCATCAACAAATCTGTGACTAGGAGATCTAAATACACTAATAGAAATAATACAGATGCTGGCTAGAAACAGCAGTTTATGTCCTAGAAGCAACACTACATTAGAGGATATTGTTCTCATGACAGTTTGGAGTTCTGCATCCAGCTCTGGGGTTACCACCACAGGAAGGACATGGACCCATCAGAGCAAGTCCAGTGGAGGCCACCAAGATAATCAGAGGGATGGAGCACCTCTGATACGAGGAAAGACTTAGAGAATTAGGATTGTTCAGCCTGGAGAAGGCTTCAGAGTGACCTAGCTCCACTTCCAGCACCTGAAGGGAGCCTACAAGACAGTAGAGAGGTTCTTTACCAGAGCCTGTAAAGTTACAGGACAAGGAGGAACCGCTTCAAACTGAAATAGAGTAGGTTTAGATTAGCTGCTACGAAGGAAGGCTTTACTGTGAGGGTGGTTAGACAGTAGAATAGGTTGCCCAAATAAGCTGTAGATGCCCCATCCCTAAAAGTGCCCAGGGCCAGGCTGGATGGGACTCTGAGAAACCTGGTCTAGTGGAAGCTGTCCCTGACCATGGCAGGGGAGTTGGAACTAGATCATATTTAAGGTCCCTTCCAAACCAAGCCATTCCATGATTCTGTGAAATCATACTTTCAACTGCTTTCCTATTTCACTATAACCTATATAGAGGAGTAATACTAAACAGGGTTTAATTCCTTAAAGTCATAGAATTGGAATGGCACTCTGCTTAAGCCAGATTCTTCGACTGTTAAGGGGTTTCTTTAGTAACAGGTTGTTTTATTTTTTTATTTCGGCTCAAATGGTATCACAAATACAAAAAGTGAAATCAACAGGGGTATGTTGAGTGTGCCTCCATCCCAGGAAGAGGAGAGCTATTCTCTTCCATCAGCCTGGTGTAGGTGGTCATAGTATTAAATAGTATATATATATAATAATATAAATATATAATAATATAAATAACTATGGTGGAAAATTAGGTCTTTGAAGAAGACTAAGAAATGGCAGAGAACCTGAAACTGCCATAGTGAGGCACCATGATTTCAAAACATGCTACAGGGAAACTTGGAGCCTTGCCCTTCCTCTGCTGAGCTGAGAGACATTTATTGGTTTGGTTCACTTTGCCCTGACGCTGCTGCAATTGAGGAGCAGTCAAGCTGAGACTGATGAGAAAAGTGGAATATAAAAGTCTGCACTATATAAAAATATTCAGCTATGTCTACAAGAGTTCACATTGAAAACCACACTTTGTGCTGGTGTTACCAATGGCTTTGTGACCTCCTCTGAAGTTTTGCTTGTGATGTGGTTATGGCAGTTTGGGGCTAGAGGGGAACTGGAAGTCTATAGCCAGGGGCAGGAAAAAACATAACTGTTCTCCAGCATTCTGACTTTGTCAACAGCAGATTATTGTCATTAAAAATCATTTTTTTGTTCAAGGCAACAGCAAGGATGAATGTCATGCATTTGTGTGCATACAACCCTCTGACAAAGGAAACAGCTTGCTCCTGAAGCTCATACCTTTCCCAACCACATAGAAACAAAGATAGCAAATTTTTTTTTCTAAATAAAAAGACAAGCAGTGACAGTAGCTGCTAGAAAATTGTGATAGGAAGATGATAACCATGAAAAGAAGAAAGCATTCGTATTATCATAGCATTTCACAGGAGAAATAACAATCTCAGAAGCAATGCAGATCAAAAATCATGCTATTTGTCTGCCATTATTATCAAGGAATGTAAGTTTTACAGCATTTCCCCACAGCCAGAGGTTATTAGAAGGTTGCTAAATTATAAAAACACTCTGGAATTCCCACCACCTCCCTCTATCTTAATAAAAACATGTACCATGACTTCAGAGCAAGGGTAAGGTTGCACTTCTTCCCCCAGGGACTCTGAGGGAAGCTGAAAAGGTGCCAGAGTGAACAGAGTAGAAGAAAGCTAATTTTGTACATTCTGGGGCTTTGCAATGCCAATATGTGGTCTTCTAAATATACATTTCAAAAATGCACCTGGGTCCACAATAAAAGCAGGAGCAAAGCTAGGCAGCAGCAACACCTGAATGAAGCTAGAATGTGACATACAGAGCCCTGAGAAACAAGCATCCAGAGTTGAGACATACTGCAGAAAGTTGACTCTTGGCCTGGGAAGAAGAAGAGCAGCTTGTTGGGGATCTGCAGCATCTCTCTGTAACCATGTGGCTTGCTTACACTGCTTTGGGCTCATCATTTTCAGAATTCATTTTTTTTTATGCACAATGCAGTCTGTGGCAGTTGCAGGAGTGTATATATTTGCCATCATGTCTCCTGAACACAATTAAGTGTGTCAGTCTCCATTATATTGTCATCTTCAACTAGGTTCAGGTCAAACAACACACACATTTCACATTTTTGTGTAGGAAGACAAAAGTGTACTCTGAGACCACCAAAACTTAGACGGAGCTTTCATTATTAAACCCTTCTGGCAAGAGAGTTTAAAACTAATGTTAGTTTTGCCCCACACTGACATTATATTAAAAAAAACCCAAAACAAAACAACAACAACCACAACAAAAAGCAATCCCACCACCCCTAAAAAACCCAAAACAACCACATACTTGGGAAGGTGCATGAACTGGCAGTCATAGATTGTTGCTAGGCCCAAGATCACAGCCACCCTTCTCCTCAGTCAGAGAAACAGTGATGTATAGACAAGAGCCAGAACAGATTCAGCCATGTGGGGACACTCAACAACATTTATGGAGCATGCTTTTACAGTAGTTGCAGCCTTCTTGTTTAGAAATCATCTTTCCCATTTTATTTGTTTTGTAACCTTTCTTCTAGAATTAAAGTCAGAAATAAACATTTCAAATTTACTTCTGAAACTGTTAAACCTATGGAATAGCTTCCAGTGCCCCCTATTTATTAACATATCTCCACATTATCAGTGAGTTTAGTTTTATTCTTTGATATTAAAAAAAAAGAAAAGAAAAGAAAAAAGCATTGCAATGGACACATAAGAGAATAGCCATTATTCTGTCTCCACAGGGGCTCCTTCAGAATTGTATCTTTAATGACATGTATGTACTAGCTATAATAAAGAACTATTTTAATGCCAGATTACTAAGTAAATGGAGTTTTCACTTCACACAAGCTGTCATGGAATTATGCCATTATTTTCAATGTAAATTTTTTACTCAGAATGTTCAGCATGAAGTATTTAAGATTTCTAGTAAGTTAATATTTTGAGAAAACACCTCTTATATTTTCTCATTTTGCTGTAAATATTCCTGTATTTTAGTAATTAATTACAAGTTTAGAAGTTTAAGATTTTAAACTTTTCCTCTTCAGCTGATTCAATTCTGAGGGTGAGGCGGAACCCATTTCATTCTAGAACAGTACAAAACTTCCCCAGGAGGTTCCGGCAGCAAATGGTCCAAAAATAAAAACACACAACAGTATTAAAATTTTGTGCTTAACAGATCAAAGTTCAATTTAGGCAGCCAGGTAAGGGGAGACCACAATTATAACTCTCTTGGATTTTTTATATCCCTGGACAATTGGTATTGATACGATATGCTAAGCTTCCTAGTATCTGTAGCACGGGCAAGTTTGTAAGGTGAAATTTGAGAATGATATTTTTTAAAATGGAGAGAAAATAAAATATTTAGTAAGATTCTACATATTATGTCATCCTAAGAATAAAAAAAGTTCCCTACTGCCTGTAGAGTTCTTAAAAACAGTGGTTTTGGAAATTTGTAGGTTACTTGTTAACAGAAATTATTAAATACTTATTTGCAAATAAATTGAAATGAATTGCAAATCGGAATTAATTTGCTACAGTATTAAAGAAGAATTTTTTCAAGTTTATCCTAATCAAGAGTTTAAAGATGAAATGTAAATTACAATAAAAATACTGAGATCTTACAGTATTTCACATACACAGTTCTAAAAGTATTTGAAAATATGTTTTTTAACAGCTTCAATTTTTCAAGCAACTTGCTAGAACCAAGACCTTGAATTTAATTCACTTGAGTCTAAATAATGCCTACACAGATATACTATCATATGTTAGAGAGAGAGAGAGAGAGAGAGAGAGAGAGTAGTGTTTATTATTGATCCATAGAATTGAAAATAGTAATTTTACCAGGGAGCCCATATTGTTGTTATTAATTATACAAAACGAAACAGCATTAGAAAAGCCAAGGGGAGGCAAACACCAACTGCTTTTCCCTCCATACTCTCAACTCCCCTGATACTGCATTTTAAACACCAGCTCCTCTGTTACTTTTTAAATTCTGACAAAGAAATTTCTTTAGCGTAAAAAGACTTTGACTGAACTCAAAATCGTAACAGTCACACTAACTGGTTTTACTGAAGTTCTTTTCATCAATAAAGGGAAATTTTACTTTATTTTCAGGAGGCTGATACAGATTTGGTTAAGCACATACAAATGGATAATACAATGGATAATTCTGGCCACAGAATAAACTTCCAAAAGCAGAAACCTCATGTTTTCTTTCTTATTCTTCTTTAATGCTTCTAAGGTTTTTAAAAGCATAAAACTAATTTTGAAGGTACCATGACAATGTTCCTCACCTCAGAAATGAACAAATTGTTCACACAAATAACAAATATCCATCACAAAATTAGTTAGAGGTTAAAACACAGAGCAGATCCATCATCTGTTCTGCTAGGTCTCTCTTGTCAGTGCAGTGCTCAGTCATCACCTTCACTGAGGAAAGTGTTTCCTGATGTTCAGGTGTTCAGTTTGTGTCTCTTGGCTCCTGTTCTGCCAGTGGGCACTACTGAAAAGTATCTTGCTCCATCTTGTTTGGATTGTTTCTTCAGGTATGTATGCTCACAGCTGCTGCTGGCAGGCTGGGAGCTGCTGATTTTTTTTTTCTCAATTGTCTCTACCCCTGTAATGAAACTGATGCTTCATTAAAAAAAGATTGAGAACAGCTACCCCAGCAGTCTCGTCCTGTTCCCGCCCCGTCGCCAACACAAACTGTTGCCCCGTGCCCGACACAAAGACCCTTCACTGCATCCTCTCCCCTGTGTCCTTATCTCCCAGGTACTGGAGAGGCTGTAAGTGGACACAGTGTTTTGGGTGGAGAGTGCTGAGTCCAGGGGAAGGTCACCTCCCTCATCCCACCCAGAGCACTCCTGAGTGCAGCCAGGGGGACTGTTTGCTGCCTTTGATGTTGGCTCATGTTCAGTCTGGGATCCATGAAGACTCCAAAGTTCTTTGCTGCAAGTTGCTTTCCAGATGACCCCTTCCCACCACACAGGCTGTGCCCACAATTCCCAGTTCTCATTTCTGGGATTTTCTACTTAAACAAAGAGAAAAGTGGGGGATTATCTGTACATGGTGTCTTTTGAATTTTGCAAACAGGCATTTAAATTCTTAGGAAAGGCAAAGGAGAGAAAATGACAACACAGCTTTGCAAAAAACTGCAAATCCAAAATAATTCAAGAGGCCAAGATTGCTAATGACACAAAATTTACCACTTCAGATAAAACCTGCCTCTTACTCCTGGTAATGTCTACTGATACAACAATGAGGATCACCACAACTCAGTTTTACTTTAAAGAAGGTGTCCCTGTGATATCAACCCAAGCCTCAATCATTGTAACATTGATGTCTGGCATGAGGGCTGGACAAAGGGATGCAAGTGGCAGGCTATGCTGCTGAGGCAGATAGGTCTGATGCTGTGCTGCCAGCCTGCTCACACTGCAGGGTTCGGGCTGCTGGGCCTCCTCTCACAGAAATTCAGCAGCACTTTTAATTCCTTTAGAAAGCACGACATTACCTACCGAATTCACACACTGAATACCACAAAAAACAGTTTTCTAAATACATTCCTTCTCTTTCCTTTGAAATAATCTTTTTGTGTCTTGCCTATGTACTCTTCCCTCCAAGGCTCCTGCCTTGCTGGGCAGACATGGATATACAAACTAGATGAGTTTTAAAAGTTTTACCCAATATTTTTGTAATTATTACATGTCTCTCCTGTTTACAACACAGGTATTTTTAACAGAAACAGACACTGGTATTATAAAACAGATGTGCAAAGCAAAGTGGTTATACCTTCTCACTCCCAGACAGATGACAGGATAATGCTGCTAGCCCCCTGCTCTGCTCCTGCCTCCGGAGCAGGGGAAAGGCAGCATTCCTCCTCTGTCAGGTGTAGGAGCAGGTGAATCATTTCATCTCTCCTTGCAATTACACCTTTCTTCTCCTTTCTCTTGTCTACTTAACTCTGGAACAATGACTGCTTTTGTGACTTACAAGACACACATTACACACTGTGTCTGGACCTCAAGTACAGGCAATGGAAGGAGCCATTGGGACTTTCAATATTCCTCCCTTTTCAATTCCTTGGGGTTGGCTTACGATACTTACAACCACCTTCCTCCTACAGGTAGGATTTTTTTTTTCCAGGTTATTCTCACTAGGTGACTGCAGAATCACAGCTATGAAGAATGGAATAGGATTCAGCCTTAAGGGACAGTAAAACCTTTTCTTAAAAGCTCTCCTATGTGGGGGGCTCCATGGCCAGCCAAAATGACTTTAATTTGATGCTACAGTATTGCTGCAGTATCAAAGGGTTATTTCTATTAAACATTAATCAATGTGTTTCTTGAAATTATGGTGGTAATAATAGTTTTCAATATCTTAGCTCATGTCTCAAAGTAAACCTTATATTCTTGACCTCTCTCTGTTATAAAACTGCAAAAAGACATCCCAATTTTAGTAAGCAGTGAAATCTCTAAATGGAAACAATTATGTAGATAAATCACACAAGTACAGGTAATATAATCTGAAAGCACAATGAGGCTTTTTTCAGATGATAAAATCATAGGAAGTGGAAAAATAATTCAAAAAGTAGCCTTGAAAACTATCCATGATAACCTAATTGACTTTACGTGTGAGTAACAGTACCTGCGAAGGTAGAATGGTATCTCTGTGCCTTAATCTACATCTATGTGCAGAAGGACACTGAGTCTAAGATGAGAACAAATTAGTTAAGTTCTAAAGGAAAGAATTTGGAGATCAGCTCACCTGACAAGATGCTACTCCATGCATTTACTGCAGAAACTTTTATATGAATTTTACTAAAGGCTGGGCATCCGAGAGAAAATACCAATAAAAATAGTAAAAGGTTAAAGAAATCACTTTTTAAAAACATATTTTTTCAAGTGGTTAATTATATCTACTGTTAAAAAAACCCCTCTGACTAAGCTAAAGCCTTTGACATATTGATAGTTCTACACTTACCTGTAAAAATAAAACCTTTACAGTCCTCCATTTGTTCCACTTAGAAGAGTGTTATCCCCAAATATCAAAACACCTCATAGTCTTCTTTTGCAGAACTTTCATCTGCCTAAGCTTCTCACTGTAAGACAGCTATGAATCAGTTCTAAGTTCTCAGTAATTTTATTGTATTTGTGAAGACTTAAATGACTTAAATAATCCACTAACTCAACAATGTTAGATGAAAATTACTTTCTTATCCTACTCTCTACTATCCTTATACAGGATATCCCAATGATCAAGCTTACCTTTTCTACCAGGGCAGAAGAACTAGGAACAGTTCTTCTAGTGAAAAACTGGACATTTTATGTGAAAGAACATGCCACTAAAAACTTGAAAAATTAAAGAGTTCTAAATATATTTCATATTTATTATAACCATAGCTAATATATATTGTAACTAAGTAGAAGACAACACTGCTGCCTTGCTCGACTTCATTGCATGAGACACCTTAGCCCTGGAAACAAGAACTTCCAACCAAATGATTCCTTGTTCAGCTTGTTCATGGAAGACTGAGTTTGTCTAACACTCACTTAGCCTCCTTTCAAGCTGCTGTTCTAAGACACTTGTGGCTGTCCCAGATAGTTGCTGGCTGACAGAATGAGTGCCCTCAAGTAAAGATGAACAATTTCAATTTTACAACCATTTTTGGCAGAAGCACCAGACCAGGGTAGTGCCATTTTTCAGAAACAAGACCTTTAGTTTTAAATCATTCACATAACTGCTGGCTGAGCTCCAGGATTTTCTTTTCTTCACCTACTTTGATTTGTGAGAAAGAATGGATCACAAAGAAGATCCTCTCGATATTCCTTTTGTAAGATCCCTGAAGTCATGTAATTAGTTCCAGCATAAGATTCTTTTTCTTACTACAGATGGCAACTTGAGCTTACAAAGGTCCCTTGACTCATTTCATTTGCACTGCACTTAAGACAAATGTTGAATACAAGAGTAAATCAGGCTCTTGCTGCATACTTCACCACCGGGTTCACTTTATAGGAAATAGATTTTCACTTCTTGCTCTTTCAAGAGAATCATTACTTAGATATGTCTGTGCCTGGCCTTCTTTACAAAAATGTCAGGGATAGTTTTGAGGCAGACTCAACAGTAGTTTGGAATGGTGTCAGATGTCTGGGGGATATTATTATTATGCATGCATTGGGCATTCAAAACATAAACAGTGCAAAATTTGCTATCTCGTTCATGGTAAAGTCATGCTGACCTTTTAATAAAAAGCAGTGTGCTTAGTGGCTATTAAATCCATTTTAAATCTTGAGTCACAGATAAAGTCACTGTGTCTTATCATTTTAATGGGCCCCTTCCCACCATGATTGTATTGAGGGATTGTCCCACTCTGCTCCTTCTGACTTTATCAGCCAAGCACACTTACTGCTATCACTAGTAAATACAAATTAAATAAGAGGTAAACAATATGTGATTAGTACACATCTCCAATTGAAACTTTTTCCTCCTGCAAAAGTATCCTTGGGACATCCCTTCTCTGTCATCATAGCACAGACACAAGCAGACAATGTATTTGTGCATAAACCAGTGGAATGAACCTTCAGGCTCTGCTGGGACCTCCTGCCACAGCCACATGAAGGTAATTAATAAGAAGTCCCTGCAAGCCTGTCTTACGCGGTAGGACCGAAAGGGAGTTTGAGGCAGCAAAGGCTCATTTACATGTAGCTTACACTTCATTTTAAAAGAAGTCCAATTCTGTTAAACCTTTCTGAACAGGTAATTCTAAACTGTTGACAACAAAAGTAATTGCTATATGTAGATTAACCCCTACTGTTTGTAAAGTTCAACTCCATTTCCAGCTCTGTTTTCCACAACGTAAGCATTCCAGCAGATCTGCATTTCATGGCACAGATGGTCTCTCAAAAAAATCATCACAAAAAAAACCTATTCATTGTTAATATGTTTCTGGTGCCAAGACACACAGAAGGTTTATATGCCACTATGGAAAGGTAAGATTGAATTAAAGCTGTTTCTCACGTAATAAAACCATCTTTTATTTCATCTTCTCTTTCACAAGGATAGCTGTTACCCTGGATCTCTCTAGGTGTTCAATGGACAATATAAAGGAACTTTCTTTCCAGAAGCATCAGCACTTCTAACTAGTTTGCTAAACCAAACACGTTTCTCAGGACCATTCCTGACTTCCCTAACAACCTGTCTAAATTCATGTAAATCACAGACACATCAATCTGATGAGAAACATATCTGCTAGCTCTGTATTTAGGGAGCTGAGCCAGGTTGCTCCCTGCATGGGGGGTAGCCCTGTGTTTGGGGACAGGCAGACCTTTAGACTCAGATCTTAAAAGCTCTGTTTTTAAACACAATCCTGTCAAGACAGCACATACTTTTATAAATCTAATCCTTATCCAAGTCTGGAATCGAGTGTCACCTGTTCAACACAGCACTCTTATCTATTGGGACAGGCAACTTGTCCCAGTAAGTCTGAAAAGATTTTGCGAATAAAAATTTTTGATTCAATCAAGACTGGGGAGAGGTTTAAAAGAGTGCTAAGTCAAGGAAATCTCTTGTTTCTGCCAGGACAGCATCCATGAGCATGGATGTTCACTACACAGCAATCCTCTTCGTTAATATTGGCAGCCCCACTGGAAGTTTTTGAAAGTGCTTCAGAATCAAAGCACAAATCCAAACTACCCCTTGTGCTGCGGTGTCAGGCAGAAGGGACACAAAGGATGGAGTGTCATTTCAGGGTGACAGTCGTGGCCAGCTGAAGTCACTTCCTCCTCACCCCCAGCTGTGCAGGCATTACTGGCAGCCTCTCAGCACGCTACCCAGCATCTCCTTTCTATTTCACCAAACCAATTAAACCAGTTAACTTGTAATTGCTTTTGTTCCTCGCACAACATGCATATGGCAACTATTTCAGAATGCTTAGCAAGTCCTTGGGGATTTCTTTTTTAGTTTCAGTGTGATTTGCTGGTTCTGTCTTGTTGCGCCTGGGACAAGACCCATCAGCGTGCTGGCCATGTGATGTCTCCTTACTGAAGAGTGCACATTGGATACATAGCATCATTCTCCCCTTGGCAAGTGGGTGTGATGCTCTGTATGCACAGCAAGGGCCACTTACAGCACCATAGTAACAAAAGAAAAAAGAAACCTTTTGTAGCCCAGACAAATTCAGAACGCAGGCACAAGACATGGTTGCATAAGACAGTCACAAATATCACAGAAGATGCCAGTGGCCTTTCTTAGTTGCTCTCATCTCTAACAACAGCTGTTCTCATCTCATGTCAGAATCCAAATCTTTCTTGTGATTTTTTTTATACTATACACATCTAAGAAAAAAAAAATCAGCACAAGTACATTCACATAAAGCAGCAGCATGACTATTTCAGAACCTACCTTGTCAGCTTAAAACTATTATTTCTCTCATTCCCATCAAATGGTCTGAATTCTACAAGTGCCATAGATAGGATCCTTTTTCAATCATCAAAATAAATTCAGCAGTAAGAAGCCAAATGCTGAACTGTGACTTCTTTGCCACAAAAATTCTGTTTGCTACCTGGAAGAGGTAGTTCAGTCACAAACAGCATGCTGAAATTGCAGGGGGAAGCTGGGTCAAAGCAGTGTTTGTGGATGGTTAATCCACACTCATTCTCTCTGTCTGCTATGACTCTTTACAACCTGGAAGACAAGGGGAAAAAAAAAAAAAAAGAAAAAAATTAAATCCCTACCTCCATAATCTAATCTAATGTTTATGGATTTTGTGGCTGCAAAAAGGGATGTTCAATACAGGTACCATTTATTTTTCTTGCAAGTACTTAACTTTTGAATCCTGTATTTATCATAGTGCGTGGACTTGCACAGACCATTGTACTCCACATAGGAATATATACATAAATCACCACTTTCCACAATTAGCAAGCTCATTTTGGCCTGAAAAATGTTCCAAATCATTAACTAAATGGTTTTCAATACATTCCAGCTATACTGTTCTGAGTGTACACGGGCTGAAATAGAGAAATACATTAAAACATTCAGAACTTCCTCTTTATAAAGCAAGAATTAGAATTCATTTTAGAATAATTAATTACTTACTTGTCCAGATCTTGTGTCCACTCTACTGGACAATCTTTTAAAAAAATAATAATATGTTGAAGCAGCAGAAGTTTTAGTGCATGAAAGCAGATTAATTTTTAGCTGAAATCATATACCGCACGTTTCTGAAAACAAAATTAATTTCAGTGATTAAATAATGACTCAAAAAGCAGATAGCTCCATTCATTCAGAACAGCACACAGCTCTGACTTTTCACTCAAACTGAAGTTCACAGAATAGCTGTGCAGACCTGGGAAACACAAGATCCAGTCTTAAAATTCAATCTTTTCCTGCTCTAGCCTGTGATCACCCTTCCTGGGGTCCTGGAAACCCATTGCTGGCTGCAGAGCTCTGGACCTTGCTGTGCTCATGTCCTCAGCCCTGGCTGCAGTAGCCCTTCAGTATTTAGAGGGGGCTGGTAAGAGAGATAGGGACAGACTTTATTTTAGTAGAGTCCGTAGTGACAGGACAAGGGGTAATGGTTTTAAACTGAAAGAGATTGGGTAGAGATCAGATCAAAGGAATACATTTTTTACTGTGAGGGGGGTGAGTCACTTTTCCAGAGAGATGGTGGATGCTCCATCCCTGGAAGTGTCCAAGGTCAGGTTGGACAGGGCCCTGAGTGATCTGATCTAGTTGAAGATGTCCTTGCTTACTGCAGAAGGCTTGGACTAGGTGACCTTCTAAAGTTGCTTCCAATCCAAACGACTCGATTCTATCAACCTGATCCATATGCTCAGGACAAACACTAAACCTGCTGAGACACTCAGCTGCACAGAGGAACCTCCCCCCAGGCTCACTGCAGGGTTATGGAGGGCAGTGCAAGTCTCTCAGCACTCCACAGAAACTGTGACTTGTGCTTACTGATCACCAATTTCATAGTAAGTGTGCATACATGTTCATATAAAATACACAGAGTAAAGACTTCCAATCAGTTCAATATCTGCTGCATACCCAAGAACCATAAAACAGTAAAAAATATTGTCCATATTCTGTACAGAGTTTTCAGGGTTTAATTTCCCCTCCACTGAAAGGCTCATAGGATATCTTCATTAACACTTTTTCAGAACACAGACACACACAAGAATTCACCTGAAGAGGCAAGACTACAGAACGGTCTGTGGGGCGGAAAATACAACCCCAAACTCATAAAAATCCTCAGATATTCTGTGCTTGAGGCGCTGAATCTTTTTACAGGTTGCCAGGCCACATGAGAGGAGAATCCAGCTCCACCTGCATATCCCAGGCTGGAGTTAGAAGAGAGCAGTTCCTTGTTTTCCTATTTGCTTAGTGAAAATTAAAAATGAGGATGGGAACAATCCTTCATTCAAAATCATATCATTATTCCGACATGTAGAGTAAAGTAAACAGAAAAATACCAACAATTTTACTAATTCTTCCCTTCACATTAGGAATGCAAGTAATTGATCCTTCAGTTTCCCTCCTTTTTTTTTTTTTGAGAGTACATAGAATATAATTTCTTCATGTAAAATACAAAATATATTGGTCTATTTAAGAATTTAGAAGAAAAAAATTTATATCTACAAATTCGTAAATATGTCTAAAATCAGGACACTGAATTTCTGAAGTATTTCAAATAACTATGTGGAGCTAAATATAAGAGAAATTCTAAAGGAAAAAGAAACCCTAACAAAATGCAATAAAATTGTTTATCTCATTGATGATATCACACTTGAATAATTCTTACAATTTAATGTTGATAAAAAAGCAGCCAAAATAATTCTTCCAATGAAGTAGTTTAGAAATAAATATAAATGCATGAACATCTTTAAACTATGTTGAAAGCTTGTTTGAAGGAGCTATCAAAATAACACCTTTCAATGATGTTTTTATTTCAATAAATTTGTATTTCCTGAGCCAGATAAAAATGTGGCTCAGCTAGTTGGCTTTATCCAGCATCTGTCTGGATTTCAAAAAGACTTCTACTTGGCCATTTTAAAATTCCCATTTTCACAGACAGTTTCTCTCTGTTGCTTTCTCTTATAACTTGATTCTTCAAAGTCTGACACCAGGGGTTTAATGTGTGAGGGTTTTTTTCTTTTTTTTTTTGACTGTCAAAGGTATTCCTCTTTTAGCTAAACCATATCTTTAATTTTACTGGTACTTCAAATTTTGTATTTTTGTCTTTCTTTAACCCATTTATATATATATATAATTTTATTAGTTTCAGTTACAAAAAAACAGAATTATTTGTATTTTTTAAAGTATTTATTTTGTATTTTGTTTTGTGGGAGTAATAAAACAAATATGAAGCCAGTGTCCTTGAGACAGCACCACTTTTATAGGCAATAACACAACAGGTGTTAATTCACTACACTTTTATTAGTAGAAGCTAGGTAAGACCTAAGTAAAATAAGATTGATTTTCTCCTTGAATCCTCACCGATCATTTTGATTTTCTCCTTGAATCCTCACCGATCATTTCTCTTCATTAGACATCCAAATTCCACTGTGATGAGGGGCATAAAACTAAGACAGATTTGCAGATGGAAAGATCATTATTTCTTTCAATATAATCTCTGCTCAAGACCCCATCACAAAGTAATAAGGACTTTACTTTCAGGGACATGATGGAGGTATTTTTCTGATAGTACTTAGGAGGTTTGACAGCCCAGCTTCTGCTTGTCTACAGCAAGCTTTTTACACATTTCGTTTAAAGGAATGCAGCTATTTTTCAGGTGTCCTGAAAGATGTAGGAAAAATGAGAGCAATCCGAACGTTCGTAGATCATAAGAAATAATTGGATTGAGTATGAGCTATCAACTTAAGCATAAGGTAGATATGCAAAGATTACAAGGAAGCACCACTAATGAGATGACATTGTGAAACAGTCATAGCTGACTTGTGTTCTCAGCCCAGGTAAAGTGACTGGACTCACAACCAGACAAGCAGTTGAAAGTAATTAAATGCTTAGGCTCTCAGCTGCAAGGTTGCCTCTCCAAACCCACAGCATTTTTACCAGCATCCAGCAAACTGCTAATAAGAATGAGGAATGGAACAGCTGGGGGCTGCAGAACCATGTTGCCATGGAAACCACTGCAGGTGCGTGGTCCAAGGAATAATAAACCCCAGATTTTTAGAGTTTATAAAAAAAAATAAGGAAGAAATGAAGACAGAGAGAAATAAATAACACAAACCAAGGACATTGCAAATGCTTTTGAGAGAATGACAGACTGGTATTGTTAAATGGGACCTGTCAGAGAGTACAGTGCAGAGGACAAAGGCACTGACCTGAAAGATATCTCAGTGCATAAGTATGCCAGAAAAGGGAAGAAGAAATCAGAACTAAACCAAAGAAAATACAAACACCAGAGGGCACTGAAAGAGAAATAAAATCTATTACGGGTCATGTGTTTAGAAAAAACAACAGAAGAAAAGAATAGTTCAGAAATTGATGTGGGAATCAGGACCTCTTGGATTGCCTAACATAGTTCTAGTTCTCTTATGCCAAAAATCATTTGTACATCAAGTCTCCCACTCGTATAACTGATGCACCAGCCTTTCCCAAAATAACAGCTCATTCATCTATGTACAGCACATTGCAAATCTGATGGATCTGATTTTCAAAGGTATTATAGTCCCAATACTGTAGCTGGTGGGATTTGCTCAGCTCCTGAACAGGCTGAACACTTAATTCACATTCACATCAGTGGAACTGATGTTCCTCATGTTCACCTTGCCTGCCTGAGGACTACTGGCAGGCTAAAGTCCCTGTACAGTGAGGGGGATGTGCAGCTCTAAGATTTACTTAGAACCAACCAAGATTTTAATTGGTTTCTCTCTCTCAAGCAACTCTACAGGACACATTATCAATACCATTTTTATTAAGATTACATTTGTCTATGCTTCCTATTTGTAGAGTTTATGAGCAAAAGGAGGAATGCTGTCTGGAGATGCCACAGTGAGATTTCATTGCAGGCTCACAATATGATGCAAAAGAGAAGTCTCAGCAGACCATGATGTCCCCAACCCCATTTGTGGTGATGGCTCCTCCACACAATGGTCACATACTGCCCTGCAATACACCTACCCCTCACAGAGCAAGGAAAGGTGGGTTATACAGGTGAAGGATTCAGTCACCAAGACCATTGGTGATGAGAATTTTGATGCTAGAAAGCCTTGTGGTGACTTTTCTGACTAGGAGGAAACAATGTGCTGTTTTAAACAGCACCTAACAGCAAATCCAGGGAACAATAGCTATGGTACACTGACATACCATAATCCAGAGAACAGCAAGAGAGAGGTTCTGGAGGCAATATGTAAGATACTAGATAGAACACTCGAGAACTCCCTGACTGCACCCCCTGCATTTATCACTTAGTGGAAAAGCAGACAGAAGGTGAAATCATAGCACAAAAGACCTATGTACCTTCAAATACAGAATAGAATAGAAGATGTTAAAACTCAAACAGGAAAATACTTTGGCCAGACTTGAACAAAGAGAGCAAGAAACAAAAACAAAAAACAACAAACAAACAAACAAAAAAACCCCACCATAAACAAACAAACAAAACCCCCAAAAAATCCAAACCGAAAAATCACCAACAGTAAAACCCCAGAATCTAAACAAAACAAAAACAAATAAAACCCAAACAAAAACCCACCAAAACGAAACTACAGCTGTATTAGGCAGCATATTTGGTTTTCATACATGTATTCACTTACTCATCAGGTTAAAAAAAATATGTCCTCTCCTCCAAAGCCTTAATGAAGTGGTTTATCTCAAGAGACATCACATAAAAACAAAATTAGGGAAAAAAGAGTTGTTTTCAGATAACGCATGAAATCCAAAAGACGCAAAATCTGGAGCTATAACAGAAATGGTTGAAATATATCATTCTAACAGCTGAAAATAAAACCAGCCATTCCTGAAACACAAACTAAGACTAGATTTTCTGCAGAGAAGCTGCTAGAAATAATATGGTCTTTTGAGTCATGTCCAAATTAAGGAGAAAAGAACTTGAAGAAAAAGTAAGATAAGCAAAAAAAAAAAATTTGAGAAAAATGTCGCTAAAGGCATAAAAACAAATAGAAACTACTCCTTCATAAAATAGAAAGCCTGACAAGAATGTCTCTAGGGCTACTAGATAATCAAGGTGTAAAAGAAGTGTTCAGAACATATATAGCCTCAGCAAAAAATCTAAACAAGTTTTTTATGACTGTTCTTATCAGGGAAGAATCACAGTATCATAGAACATCCTGAGTTTGGACAGACCAACAAGAATCATTTAAGTCCAACTCCTGCCTCTGCACGAGTCACACCATGTTCCTGAGAGCACTGGCCAAGAGCTCCTTGAGCTCTGTCAGGCTGGCGCTGTGACCCTGCGGAGCCTCTTCCAGCGCCCAGCCACCCTGCATGAAGAATCTTTTCCCGATGTGTAACCTAAACCTCCCTTGGCACAGCTTCATGCCAAGAAGTCAGTGGAGACAGACGTTTTAAGGAGAAATAGACCAGTAAGGTCAGTGTTTGTATTTCCCAGACTGCATAACTGAAACTACTAAAAAATAATGCAGTTAACAGATGTACAGATAATATAAAGTATCTGAATAAATATCAGAAACATGCCAAACAACCTCCAAATCATTAATGGTTTCCTGCAAGAGCTCAAGGAAGGTAAGAGACATTCCAGAGTAAGAAAGTACTTACCTGTAGAGGCAGTTTCCCTGGGGCAGAAGAGATCCCTGTAAAAATGCCTTGGGAAACTCCATTCAAAACGCCATAAGCAAGCAGCTTATTCACATGTTCAAGGATGCAAATGTTACTAGAAGGCTCCTTGTTCTCTCTGTTACCATAGGTTAATTTTTGGTGCAGGATTTTTAATATTCTTAGTCGCTCTCCCCACTGGGCCCTTCCCTCAGACCCCGCCCTAACTCCCGGCGCGCAGCGGGGTGCAGCAGTGCCCCTGTCTGAGGCGGGGCCGGGCCTTGTGCCCCCGGAACTGCCTCGGCCTGGTTTGCTGCAGTGCGGTGGGCACCTCATTGTTTGTCGTTTTCGTGTTACTAAATTGCTTTCCAGACAACTGCACCGAGGCTGCCTCTCTCTCCATTAAGTCACCACGGGGCTGAGCCCTGAGGAAACTCAAAGGGGTCTGAATATCCGGACACACTGCTGGGAGTTTCACTTACTTTTACACAAAAAGCAATAAAAATATGTCAGTCATTAGGGAATTGAAGATCAAACCCTAATATCTGGAAGTGGAAAAAATTTGAAAGAATTCTCTTATAGCTAGGACACTATATTAGCATGGGAATAAATATAAAAATTTTCTAAAGCACATGATGCCACAATAAAGAAATTTACTTCTCTGACAGGGTGAGGTGAGTTGACTTTGGCTTGACCAGGAGCCCACTAAAGCTGCTCCAACACGGAATCTTCTTCAGTGTAGACTTCCATGAGGTCACAGCCTCTTTCAGGCATCTACCTGTTGTCATGTGGGTCCAGCATGAGGTGCATATGGATCTCTGCTTCTCCATGGACCCTGGGATCCCTGGGCTGCAGGGGCACAGCTGCCTCACCATAGGCTACAAGGGAGTCTCTGCTCTGCCACCTGGAACAACTCCGGCCACTCCTGCACTGACCTCGGTGTCTGTGGGCTTGCTCCGCTCATGCATTCTCCCTCCTCTCTTTGGCCACAATTTCTTCTGCACAGTAACTTCTTTACCCTTAACTCTGTTATCCCAGAGGTGTTGTCACCACTGCTTGGGCTCAGCCTTGGCAGGGGTGGGTGAATCTCGGAGCTGGGTGACGTTGGCTCTGCTGGACATGGGGCTGCTCTCACAGAAGCCACCCCTGTGGCTGCTCCTAGGTGCCAACAACACAAACCCAGTACACAGGGCTATCAGACATGGGGAAGAAGTTTAACTTATGCATCTTGTATTTTGTAAAACTTCTGGAATTTTACATAGGAAAATTAGGGATGTATGGTTTAGGTGAAGTTAGTATTAACTGTCTACACAACCAAGTGATAATAATAAGAAAACAACATGTTCACAGAATAGTTATTAATAGTTACTTTTATCCTGGAATGGTGGGAGATGAAACAGGTCTGTCATAGGTTTTGAATTCTGAATATCCTGTGGTGATACAGTTGAAAGCAAAAACAATTTGTGGATGCTAAAACCACCCTAAAGATTCTCAAGGAGATGGTTACAAGCCCCTCATCAAAGAAATGCCATGAAATTTAACCAAAAAAATGGTACATCTGAGAAAGAAGAATTAAAATCGTAAATATAAAAATGAGATTGTTTACACAGCAAAAACATAGCTGAGGCTACAATAAACCACAAATAAAATGAGTTGAGAGCTTGAGCACAGAGCAAAAGTAATTCTCTAATGAAGGTAGAGAAGTATTTCATGGAGGCCATGAAAAGTAGCTCCATTCTGCAAAGTATTGACAAAACCATAACTATGGTACAGTAATTCAAATAAAATTTGGCAACTCAAAGAGAAACCAAATAAGGTGTTCTAAAAGTAACGTGACAAATGAAGAAAGAACAATCAAAGAATTATATTTGTTGAAACTAAAGACAGTGTTTTAAAAAGGCTTTCAAAATATAAAATTCATAATAATGAAGGAGGCAACAATGACGTATTCTCCAATATGCAAATAGTTAATTTGAGAAAGGGATATATTTCTATTACAGTTTTAGGAAAATTAAACAAAACAAAGCTGTTCAACATGATGTCAGTTAAGTGCTAGGAGTAATTAAACATGGAAAGTACCTAGCACAGCTTCTAATTTAGCCTCTATTATTGTCACACCACTGCTTGAAACAGAGTGGCAGGGTAAATGCCCACCAGTGCAGAGCCCAGCTCCTGTCTGTTGTCCCTGGGTTGACTTTCTTAGTGTTGAAGATGTTTGACCTGGTTTCTCTTTGGTTAATGACTGAGACAAAAAAGGATCTGCAGAGAATTTATTTGTACTATGTATTTGCAATTGTTTGCTTACAAGTGGCTGTGAGTGCTATTTTTAAAATTACAAACCTTAAGGGCAAATTAGCTATTTGCTAAAAGCATCAGACTTTGAGTTCTGATGTTAACATTGAAAATATCACAGCAGCAGAGTGGTAGTAGATACAGCATGCCAGTTCCTTCTGACTTACCAAGGACATTGGTTTTTTCAAGGTTTTTCATTCCAGATAGCAGATTTCATTAATTTAATTACACATTTTGCACTGTTATGTCAAGTAAAATACCAGAATATCCATGAAAACATGAATTTGAAGTCAGAGAAAATAATCTCTCAAAGTTGAGGATGAGGAAAAGGCTCAATTAAAAAAGACAGATGCATCTTACAGTTCAGGATGGAGGTCATACTCAAGGATAAAGTGATACTTGACAAAACTTAGGCTGAGCTAGAATTTTTTAAAGGGTTTAAAATTTGCAAAAAACCCCAAACCAACCCAAAATATAACAAAAAACAAACAAACAAACAAACGAAAAAATAAAACCACCAAGTCTTGGTACTATGAATTGGGCTAGAATTTCTAGAGAGATGATATATATGGGGTGGGAATGTAGGACAGCTTAACAGGATTACAGGAATGGAAATGCACACATCTGAAACAAGGCAAAATCCCAGAGAACTCCCTGCCCACAGGATAAGGGACTTCACATTAAGTACTGCAGAAATGTGACAGGATGAAAATGTGGACTTGTATGTTCATTATTAAGGTTTTTAAGAAGTTTCTCCTACACAAATTTATTCCCTCTAAGGAATAAATTCTTGTATTGGGTACATATAAGACAAGAATTGGTAAGGGGGGAAAAAAAAAAAAAAAAAAAAAAAAAAAAAAAAAAAAAAAAAGCTATCTTGGCTTAATAATATTTTAAAGGACTTTATAGTATTTTACAATGGGGCACAAGCTGACACAGGATGTCCTTTCTGTTTGCATCTTGGGAAACCAACCAGGTTAGAAGCTGCCTAATCAAAATATTGTGGGGCAAAACTTCAAAGGACATTAGCTAAAAAGCCACATTAGTAGCCCTAAAGAAAAAACTAAACCTAAGGCATGGGCTGATCCTCTGTCTAATAAATCCAGGAGTGGTCCAGCTGAAAAATTTCAGAGGAGAAATCTTTAGTCAGTCAACCTATTCCTGCCTAGGACCATTCAGGTCTGCAGTTTCAGACTCACAGGAATCACCAGATATAGGTGGGAAAGGAGATGTCACACCAGTGTTTTGCTAAACTCAGCCGAGCCACAGGAACAGCTGATACTGTGTCCACCCTTCTATGAGCAAGAGTTTCCACCCATCTTTTTGCTGGCAGGCTACAGACAGAAGGTGGGATGAGACCTGTTCCTTCCAACAGGTTAATAAGAAGCACCATATGGAGTAAGTTCCAGGCCAAAAAATCATTGCTAAATCAATGTAGAGACCTAACAAATCTGTGTAACATCATCTGGTTATTGGCAGATAGATTATTTCATAGTACCCTCCCAGGCCAAGCCATAAACTACTCACTAACACACTTTAAGATACAAGCCATGAATTCATAGCCCTGGGGTCTGAAGATTCTCTCATTTTATTCTAAACAACTGTAAAAGAGATTTTTGCTGTTAGACACATGCATATCTATGGAATTTACATAACACAGATTATAATGCATGTCCAGCACCAAAAATTAAAAGAGCTTTAGCTAAGTATTCCAGGAGTGAAACAATAGCGTGTATTGGGCTTTAAAATCCTCTTAGCCAAATGAGAATTAATTAAAAATCCTAGAAGCTCATAAAAGTAACAAGCTGTGGTAACAAGCTGTGGTTCACAATCTGCAGAATAAAACTCGTATCAAAATAGCTACTTGAATATTTGAAAAATTTAAAACAAAGGAAAAATCTAAGCTTGTCTGCAAGAAACTCTAACAGGAAAATAAGGCTACATTTATTCATTTAATTTTCCATCACAAATGTCTGGAATAGCTCTAAAAAGAGTGAATTTCTTCCATTTGTTCAATAGAAAGATGAGCCAAAGGACCTGTTCTTCATTCTGGTGAATCTCTAGAAGCATCATCCATGATCTGATTGAGTATATTTCCTAGTGGCTGCTCTAAAAAAGAGGAATAGGCTGGCCAAGCAGCGAAGTTTCTGGACACCTCTGAAAAAACACCTTCTCTCACTCATAAACTCTACAAATAAGAAGCCGAATACATAAGTAGTATCCAATTTACAAAATTAATTGGTAATGTAATTTTAGTAGTCTTAATAGAAGTTTCATTGATAAGATATCCTAGGGTCACTGGAAAGAGAGAAGACAATTCAAATTTTCATTTGGTTTACGAAGCTACATATCCTCTTCACTAGTCTCTACAATTAAATTACTCCTCAGAGGATGTTTCAAAAAGTGGCTGCCAAAAAAATGTGAATAAAATTACTGTTACAGTTTTGATACATAGACATTACCCTACTTCAGGTTGTCTAATTTTTGGTAATGCCAGAAGCTGTGACTGTACATCACTGGGACCACAGCAGTCCTATCAACTGCTAAAATTCTCCAGGCCAATAAGGAAAATTCTTGGCATCCTGCAAGAGAACAAACAAACACGAAGCCCCTCTTCATCTGCCCCACAGTTCACTTTTTATAGTTCACGTGCAAACCAGTAACTGCAAAGAACAGGGAAGGGCAATTTCATCCTGTAAGGTCAATGTCCCAAAGTTACAAACATACAGCAATGCAAACTGATCCGCAGCTCTTTGGAGCTGGAAAAGCTGCCAGCTCCAAGCACGGAAAGCTAACACCCTTGACATCAAACAGCCCCCAAAAGCTCTCTTCCACAGCAGTGTAAAATACTAGTACTTAATTGAGGGGAGAGCTCTCAGGCCTAGGGTTAAGCCAAACCCATCAGCAAAGCAGGGCTTTGAGGCGTTGGCTGTCAACCACCACTTCCTATGTGCGGCGGTGCGACACTTCTCAGTAATCTTCAGTGGCAGCTCGGTAAACACTGGAGGTTGTGTTGTTCAAGCTTATCCTAGGGATGCCAGGAATTATTCCACTCTTTTCCCCCCAGTTACAATATTCCCCTTGTTAAGTCTTTCTAGGTTTGAAATTTGATCTGATAAAACATAGAGCTGTTTTAGGATTCCAAAATCCAGCTTGGTGATTTCTGTTCACCTGCAGATGATATCCTTAATTTTTGAACTGTGATCAAAACCAGAAGCTGAAACTAGCAGCTGCAATAAGTAATATGGTAATGAAAGGAGATCCTCCCAACTAATTTTAATTGTTTGTACCAATTGGTTTTCTCTTGGGACACATTATATCCATGGGATAATAGATCAGATCAGAAAGAACATTTGTTCAGTGTTGTCAGCGGAAATTCTCAACAGCATAGAACAGCATTAAATCCTTGCTGAAAACCTGAAATGTCACAAAATGCTGTGAAAAACAAATGAAATATGCAGAACATTGCCAGTGCCATCAGTCACAGCAATAGTAGGGAATTTAACACAGAGAGACAATTCTGCTCCCTGTTTTATTCCACTGTTGATAGTCCTGAAGACCTTGAGGCTTTTCCAATAGTTGTTAGATACACTGAGATTAGTGAGAGCCTGAGTGAGCAAGGAAACACTTTCAAAGGTGCTCCCTGCATTTCAGGCCTGAAATTTAAGAGATGGAGCTGCAGCTGCCCACACTTTGCTGTGTGTTATAAGGCATTGCTCTTTGATAAAGCTAAAACTAAGACACCAGCATAAGCATGACCTGTGCTCTCTTCCCCTACTTCTCTGACTTTTCGGCTTACAGGATGGAAAACCAAGCTTATGAAGTCAATAATACCTCACCACATTTAAAGCAGAATATAGAAAAGTTATCAAAATACCAACTATTTTTAGAGGTCTCATGTAGGCAACTGAAAAGTATTTTAGTGGTATTTCATGGAATTAGTTATAAATGTGTTCAAATGCTGCTGTAGCTAGTAAAATGCTAAATGCAAAAGTTATTTGCTTTACCCTATATTTTTTCAATGCTGACAAATTTCTACATAAATATGATTGTGCAATGTTAAGAAAAACAGTCCTCTGGCTTCAGAAGGCTGATGGCCGTACTAAGACTTCAGGAAACTAACCTTGTGAGTCAAAACCAAGTCTCTTCCTCTGTTTTTGCTCCTAAAATATTGTTTGATACATAGTGAAATCTGAAGGAATATCCTGTTTTTCATGTTTGAAAACCACTGAGAAAAGTTCCAAAATAACTTCCTGTTCTTTTCTAAATAGAGATGCTCTTGAAACTGTCACTGATACTCCTTCATTTCCTCTGAAAGAAATAGAGAGCCAGATTGCCCAAATGCAGGGCATAAACAGAGCGCTGACATTCAAGCAGAGGCAGCATATCTTTCCTAGTCAGTATATTTTTTCCCTGATAAGTGGCACATAAGACCCAACTTCAGTTTAAACTAAGAATCCTTGATGAAGATGGTGAAAGAAACAAATCCAATTTGGTGAACAAAACCAAAAAGACATCTTCAGCCTGGTAATGTTCATGTTGGCAAAGCCAAGCAGATGCTGAGCGCAATCTGTGCAAAGATCATTTTGTCACAATGCCATTTTGCCACAGTTCATTTTCTCTAAGCACATCATTTCTAACATATAATGTAAATATTTTGTTCCATGTAGGTGCAGAGCTTTTGCCATATGAGTCTTTACTGGGGTGTCCTGGGAATACTAGCATAATAAACACTGCCATCTAAAAGCAAAATAATGAGAAAGAAATCAACAAGTAATTAAAAAACCTAGAGCTCTAATTACAAGTGGTAGCTTGTAGTCCCCTTCATTCATTTACCTTTGCTCATTGCTCATTTCTGTGATCAAAGTCTAAAATACTGTCATTCCTCTCCAGACAAAGACCCGCAGACTCCTGAATGTTGTAGATGTTTTAGTAAATCCCACAATTAAACTGAGCTGCTTGATGTGGTCATTATGGGAGTTTCTCCATCATTATGCTCAATAAAAGAGCAACCACAGCACTTAAACATTTACCTAAGTGTTTTGTTCCTATGGAGACACCACAGAGACCTATCAAATCATTGAAGATCACACTGGAATATGAAGCAACGATAACCCAAAACTTGTAACTTTAAATAACTTGAATCTTGAACCATCTCAAACTGGACTTACTTCATGTGGAAAGCAGTGTCTCACAATCACTTTTATTTTTTCATCCACTTATGTCCAGAAATTTTGAAGTCTAAGGAAGCTTAGGAGGGCAGTTTAAAACAACATTCAGAGACATTCAGTGTGCCAGCACTGTGCAGTGTGGCAGAATATGCTGATGTCAGAGTGAGTGAGAGGAACACATCAGCAGACAATGCAGTTTCAGTGGCAATCACATTCTTTATGTTAAATTTTATTTACAATGAATTTTCTTTCTTCATTCCCCTGCACCACCAGGGATGAGGAGGGAGAGAAAATCAGGAGTGAAACTCAGCATGCAAAGATGGGAGAGGTGGGTGTTTTAATATTTGGTGCTTTAATATTTGGGTTCTATTTCCCATTACTCTGTTTGTTCTGATTGGCAATAAATTAATCTAATTAGTCCAAGTGGAGTCTGTTCTGCTTGTGATGGCCTATGCAGGGTGGTCTCTCCCTGCCTTTATGTCTCCCTTCTTCTTTTGCTCAAGAGTCTTTTCATATTTTCTTTCCCCTGCACAGCAGCTGTGGTGGGCACCTGCCACTGAAACACTCTGGGAGTCTGCACCTGGACTGCCAGACCCCTCTGGGTTTCTATGGGACTCGAGCCCAATGGTGACTTAGAGAGAGAGGGACAAACTCACTCTGGTTGCTCCGAAAAGGAACTTTAATAATCCAAAAGCAACTAACAAGAAGCCATACACTGTTACGAGGGCAATTGGAGCAAGCAGGGACAAGGGGCTAAAGGGGGGCTTGCTAAAAGCAGGGGTAGGCACAGGCACTTATACAACTTGGTAAGGGGAGGAGTTAGGGTGGGGTTAAGGTGGGGTCTGAGGGAAGGGTCCAATGGAGAAGAGCATTGAAATTTTTGCACCAAAAGGTGACCTATAACATCACAGAGAGCTAATAACTTTCTAGTACTGATTAGCGAACTCAGAAAGGGGTTTCCCAAGGCATTAAACCAAGGGGTTCTCCCATCTCAGGGAAATCACCTTCTACTTGCCACCCCACCAGGGTCAACCCAAAACATACACCAAAAATTTCCATTAACTGTCATGTATCTGGTGCTGAGAAGTGGTACGAGAAGCTGGGATATGGAAATGACATGGCTGTGCAACAGGGAATCTGTTAGGTTCTCTTCCATCTGCTCCCAGGCAGCTTCAGAAGGCAGAGTCTTTATTTTTAGGTAGAAATGTTGACCTGGTTGTCAGATCCAGCTATGATTGAACTGGACATTACATCAGTTATCTGGACTTTATCTTCTGTTTGCACAGCTTAGTGTATCCTATGGTGGTTCAATCAACATGATAAAATACTCTGCTTTGATGAACAGCAGTCATTAGCATGAGCACCAAGCCATCCCCTTTGTTACCCAATCTCAAAATAAGTGAAGAAAAATGACAGATGAAATTTATCTTTATAAGAAGAAATCAAAGTAAATAAGATTTTCCTGTTTCTGAATACCATGGTAGACAGAAAGGCTTGAAGAGGGATTTATTTCTTAGAAAGTTTTAGTGGTCAAAATTACCTACTGAAAGTTGTAGTTAAACCCCAACTCTCGTAAGCACTATGGAAAGATGAGGCTCTCTCCTATTATTGCTAAAATCTTCCTGCACTACAATGGGATGCTCATTCAGTCTAAAAACTCAATACTCTATCTCCACCCAGTGCAATAGAGCATTGCTGAGGACAGACATGAAAGCTTAAGGCACTGAGCGCTTGTCAGATGTTTTAGCCAAGCTAAAAGAACAAGCCTATTTCTGTCCATCCAGAGGACCTTTATACTGCTTTTATCATGTGCCTCATCTTCAGCAAAATGAGCTGGCTGTTTTCAAATGCAGGCAGTTGCCAAAGAGATTCAAGTTTACCATTTTCTATGTCTACAAAAGGGGACTTATAATAATGGCGTCGAAGTGCTGTTGCATTAGGGTAAAGGAATTTATCAGAACATTCTATCAGGTCCTCAGAGATCAGAGGGGTGGTAATGAAGACAAGTTTTTGAGAACCACAGCTTGATGAAAAACTGTTGAAAGTCTTCACAAAACATATTTGTCTGGGTGATCAACTCCCACTGAGTCACAAGGGTCAGAGTGAGCACCCTTACCAAACTTAGCCCCACATGTCACCAATGGTTTAGGTCTAAAGTTTTTAACAGCACTTAAACTTAACAGCACTTAATCAATAGCTTCATTTAAACAATTTAATGAAAGATTCTTGTAGAATTTACCATAGCACAATGGTAACTCACTTACAGACTTATTAATCTAATATACTTAAGAACTTAAGAATATTCACAAGACTTCACTGTGTTCATACACACAGACACAGGCTTAATGGAGTATGTACAAGGTATATGTATTCCTGTGAAGAATTCCCTATGATTTCAGGGAAGTACTCAAACATTGGACACCTTTGGATCTTCTCAGAGGGTGAAGGGTTGATCCCTGACGAGTGGGGATCAGCCCAGGCTCTGTCAACTTTTGGCAGCAGTCCTCCAAGTAAACTTGAGAGTTCTCTGGCTCACAGTGGTGTCTCACTCAGAGGGAGATGCTGTCTTAGCCCACTGTGGTCCAGGAGAGCTCAGGGAGTCTCACTTGGGACCATTGTTTATAGGGTCACAAGAGAGTGGGCATCAGTCATAGTAATTTTTCATCCTAACCACAATTCAGGTCAGTAACTTTCTTTGAAAGTTCAACAACAAAACTGAGTTTCCATTTGGGTTGTTAGGCAGGCAGGAAAAACAAGTTTCTAAGTTTGTTGGTTAAAACCAGGAGCTCATCAGACAGTGTAAGTTTCTGGGAGTAGAAAGTGTTTCTGATACACTCAAAAGGAGGTGAGCCAGCTGCTGTTCATCAAGGCTGAGGCCTGATGAGCATTTCTGAGATCATAGTGTGGTCCAAGGAGAGGGCAGTTTTTCCACCACAGATGTACAAGAGAAATATAATCATAAATAAACTGTAACAAACAGCAATTTCAGATTACTTCTACCACTGTGGAAAGGGAGCTCAGTGTCAAACAAAATAATCCTATGCAAACACTGCCTTAAGTGCTCAGTAGTAGTTAAAAAATCAAATTCAGAAACACTTGTAGGCCATTAGAACTTTTGGTCTATCTGCAGCATTTGATACAAGGCACAGCTCTGCTCCTGCTTTCCATGTCTCAAAAAATACACTAAAAATACAAAATAGTATTGTGTTTTTGCAAGTGTAGGAATTCTTACCTCTATGATGCAGGTATCCATATTCATAGAATAGTTTGGGTTGGATGGGACCTTTGAAAGGTCATCAGTGAGCAGGGATATTTTTAGATGTATATCAAGAGCCCCATCCAACTGGATGCTGAATGTTTCCATGGATGGGACAGCTACCACCTCTCTGGGCAACCTGTGCCAGTATTTCTTCATCCTCATAGTAAAAATCTTCTTTCTTATATCTAATCTAAATCGACTCTCTTCTGAACTGTCATCTTCTGTCCTATCACAACAGACCCTACTAAAACCCCACATATTTCTTACAAGCCCCTTTAAGTACTGGAAGGTGCTATGAGGTGTCTCTGGAGCCTTCTCTTCTCCAGGCTGAACAACCCCAGTGAGCTCTCAGCCTGTCTTCATGGGAGAGGTGCTTCCGCCCCCGATCATTTTTGTGGCTTCCTCTGGACTCTGTCCAACAGGTTCATGTTTTTCCTGTGCTGAGGATGGCCATACTCTGGCACCAGATGGTCTCTCTCAAAGCATCTTCTCACCATGTCATACACAATAAATCACAAAAACTACCATTATACAAGGAAAATATCCAAATCATATATAGCCACTCTACTCACTGCACTGCATTATTTTATTAATAAACAGAAGTGTCTACTCTGCATGTATTGCAATGTCATACTGGCTATACTTAGTATTTCCAGCAGAAAAAGAAATTCTGAGTTATGGTCTTTCTTCCCTAATCTCTGGTTCTAATTATTCAAAAGAAAGGTGATATATTTTGCTGCTTTGCTCTGTCTCCCAAGCAGCTAAAAGCTCCTTAAAGATCCAAACGCTATCAGTGTCTTTCAGACAAAAGAGGATTAATTGCCTCAGGAAGCACCGCTCTTGGAAACACAACTCAACCCTTTATCCCTCTGCTTTTGGGAGCAGAAATATCTCCAGAACGTGGAACTGTTTGAGGTTAAAAAAAAATAAAAATGCTTATGCTGTATTATGAACAAATCCCAATTGCAAATCAAATAAACTGACAGAACTGAACTGTTCAGTGTTCAGTATAACAATAACTCGGCTAAAAGTAATACCAAGGTGAGTTTCTTAACCTTTGAAAAGAACAAAAGAAAACAAAACCCAAACCCACCTCAACAGCACCTGCTAGTGTATCTTGCTCAATCCCAGAGTATTAAATGTTATTCTACAATACAGAAAATACTGAAAGGCTGGCACTGTGATACATGTCCTTGTTATATGCCTCTTCTCTTTTTTTTCTTCCTTAAATTTTCTTCGAAACATAGGCTTATCATTTGGATATGTATACTAAAATGCTTTTTCTTACAGGTGAAAGGCTGCAAGGAAAGTATTTATCATGGATTTATAATGCCAGCAAACCAGAAAATGGACAGGAGATCAGTAACACTCATTAGAGGTTTATCTACAGCTCAATTTTAGAGTGACGCTAAACACAAACTTCTTATGATCCTGAATAAAAATGGTCAGAAAATCTAGCACTGGTTTACCAGCCTGAGAACAAAACTTGCAGACCAAAATGCTTCACTATGAAGTACTGAAATATCTTCTACAGAACAACTCAAGGTTTTCTTGATGGAGGTGCAAATGTTGTTTGCCCACATCTACTGATTGACACTTATATTAGCTTTTTTAAATTTTTCCTTTCTTTCCTCTGCAATTGCAATATACTTGCTTTACTAGTCCGGGGCTCTTGGGACTGCTAACATAAGAGAACAGAATTAAGACAATACATGGATGATATAACCTTCACAAACACTGAAGGACAATTGGGACTAGCAAACACAAAAGATAAGTTAACAATCTGAAGAATTAAAGCATTATTAAAAGTCTCATTACAAATCCTGTGCAATGGGGAAAGTAAAGCGGACATCTGAGCCATTTTCACAGTCAGTAAAAGCTGGTAAAACAAAACAAATCCCAAGAGGACAAACAAAAAGCTCTTCAACGTGGGAACAGCCAACACAGTCATCCTTGGAGGTTTTCCAGACCCAGCTGAATGTAGGCTGGAGGAACCTACTCCAGCCGCACAGGCATCCTGCCTTAAGCAGGTTACATTACATTACCCTAGAGATTGCCTCCAGTGTGTATTATGTCCTCTGGATCTTATAATGTATAATGTTTCTGTACATTATTGTATCAAAATTAGAACATGAGATTAGGCAAAAGATGTACTGACTAATTTTAAGAAGTGTCTATAAACACAAAACATCAAACTCATTGGGTAAAGCAGTGTAATAAACAGACAGTTCCCTTGTTAAAAGTCCTCTGAAAACAATAATAAATAAAAAAAAGTTTTATCTTAATAAGACAGAAAGGCATTTGGAATCAGTGTCTGGTAAAATTATGGAGCTTATTCTGGGAGATACTCAAGAGCACCTAAAGACAACGCTGTCACTGCTCACAGCCATCATGGCTTCATGCGAACAAAGTCCTGCTTATCTAACCCAATTCCCTTTTATGACAAGGTAACCCACCTAGTTGATGAAAGGATGAGCATTGTAATAGTTTTTGATCTCACTGAAGTTTTTAGTACTGTCTCTCCTACAGGATAGATCTCTACAGCATCCTTCTGGACAAAATGTCCAGCATTCATCTGGGTAAACTCATCATGAGATGGGTGAGCAACTGGCTCGTGTGTTGGGCACAGCCATTGTTCCATTCCATGCAGGTTAGAGGCAATGGGGTGACATCAGACTGGTGACCTGTCACTAGTGGGGTTCCACAGGGCTCCATCTTCAGACCTGTGCTCTTGAACATCTTCATAAATGACCTGGATGAAGGACTGGAAGGGAAACTGAGGAAGTTTACAAATGATACAAAACTGGGAGGAGCTGCTGACTCCACTAAAGGCTGAGGGGCCATGCAGAGAAACCGATCATTCAAGTTAATCAAGGAAAATTGATGGGTTCTGCACCTGGCACAGGGCAACCCTGATCAATAGACAGACTGGGGAATGAGAAGCTGGACAGCAGTGTCACAGAAAGGGATCTGGGGGTCCTGGTTGATAGCAAGTTGAACATGGGCCAGCAGTGCCCTGGCAGCCAGGAGGGCCAACCCTGTCCTGGGAGCATCAGGTACAGCTCGGCCAGCGGGGCAAGGGAGGGGATTGTCCTGCTCCGCTCTGCACTGGGGCAGCCTCACCTCATATGCTGGGGGAAGTTTTGGGTGTCACAAGAAAGATACTTAAACTACTGCAGAGTGTCCAAAGCAGGCCACTGGTGAAGGGCCTTGAGGGGAAGCCGTGTGAGGAGTGACTGAGGTCACTTGGTCTGTTCAGCCTGGAGGAGACTGAGGAGAGACCTCACTGCAGTTACAACTGCTTCATGAGGGGGACAGGAGGGCAGACACTGCTCTCTGCTCTGTGGTGATGGTGACAGCACCTGAGGGAATGGCCTGGAGTTGTGTCAGGGGAGGTTTAGGTTGGATATTAGGAAAGCATTTTTCACCCACAGGGTGGTTGGGCACTGGACCAGGCTCCCCAGGGAAGTGGTCACAGCACCAGCCTGACAGAGCTCAAGGAGCATTTGGACAGTGCTCTAAGGAACATGCTGTGACTCTGGGGGATGGTGCTGTACAGTGCCAGCGGCTGGACCAGATGATGCTCACGGGTCCCTTCTAACTCAGTGTATTCTGTGATTTTGCATATTTATACATTTATGTAAATTTTCAGAACTCAGGAAAAATATAAGTAAATACTTTGAAAGTATATTCACAAAAGGCATCTTGAACAAATGTTTAGGACTTGAGATGGGGTTCCCAAACAGCGGAGAAAAGTATCTTTTAAACTTTAGCTTGTACCCATAAATAAACATCACTAAGGAGAGACAGGAATGTCAGCAAAAGGGGCTGAAGAAAGAAAATACTTATCTAAAAGGCTGAAAGATGCAATAGTACATTAAATGTAAAATATTTTATTTATTGCAAACAAAAGCTGTGATAACAACATTGCACAATACTGAATTTTAAGGTTTTGAAATTCTCAGAAATCACCCTTGTGACTTTTTTTTTGCTTCATATATCTCTTTATAATTATATTTTTACATTAGTTTTACATTATGACAACAGTAAATTACTTACAGAAATTAAGACAAATTGTATATAGCCTGCCACCTTACTAATGCTTTATTTATATGTAACTGAGTGTAACCATTTAACTTTCACCTGAAAGAATGACCAGATTCAATGCTTTGCTAATCATGATACAGTCTGCACCAATCGTTTGCTTAAACCATTAGGAGTATATGTACTGCGTACTGTGTGTTTTCTCCAAAATGTAGGTAATAACTCACTTTGTTACTTTACTAGAGCAAAAATTTCTCCCTTTTGTGTAAGATCTCCAGCAAAAAATACAGACAAATGCATAAATCCAGCATTTTCAGATCCAATGCTGAACAGCCTGGAGAGCAGTATTGAAAGTCCTGAGTGCAGGATGGGTCCCTCGTTGAGCCATCAGGAGGGACCCGGCCTCTGCACTGAACCCTGCTTCCTTAAGCTGCTGTGCAATTTCCTCCACATCCCAGCCTCCGTGTCCCTGGTTAGCCAGGAGGTGCTCAATAAGGCGTGGGCAGAAGGCAGTGGACATGCACTTCACCACCAACTTGGCGTTGAGGAGCAAGGAGAGTATTTCAGCATCACAAGTGGAATCATCAACCTACAAAGAAAGGGAAATTCAAAGTAATTAACAATTAATTGCCAGATACAGCCATCAGCCAGAACATGTCACGACGGTTCTGACTGCACAGTGTGACCTTCAAAGTGAGAGGAGTATTCCTGATGGATTAACCACAGGGATACACACTTTGCATATGTCAGATTATGTAAAGGTACGTCTTTAATAGTCAACCACATTAATATAAATATTTGACCTGCACAAAGTTAAGGAATAAGAATGCCTAACAGCCTGGGATTACACTACCAGCTTTATAGACTTTTCACAGGTTTTCAGTCCCAGTGCAGCACAGATCACACCATTTAGTTCCATATCAAGGAATGGCATTCCGAGGAAGGTCAGAGCGGAGTGTATTAAATTTTGGTCACTTTATATTAATATATTACTAATATGACAGACAACATTCACAGACTCAATCAGCACCCACAGCAAAGATGAGATTTTCAAAAGGATATAACATATTAAAAGATGTGAAACACAGAGCTCCTACCTCTGAGAAGACACCCTGGATGCCTCAAAAAATGTGGTTACTTGATATACGAGATCATAATATTTTCCTGAGAATCTTGTCTGTAGCTTTACAAATAACACTATAGAATACTTTAAATTCTATTTCAGTTAATTTTAGTATGTCCTTCCTGGGTGCTTTGAAATACAGTGCTAACTTAGCACTTAATGAAGCACAACTGAACAACTACGTATACCCAAAAACGGGAAGGGACCCCACCCAGAGGAACCTTGACAAGCCTGAGAGGTGGCCCTGAGCAATCTTCATCAAGTTCAACAAGTCTCAGTGCAAGGACCTGGATCTGGGTTGGTGCAATCCAAGTACAGGCTGAGCAGAGAATGGGTTGAGTGCAACCCTGAGGAGAAGCACTTGGGGATGTTGGTGGACAAGAATTCCAACATGACCCATCCATGTGCTCCCACATCCCAGAAAGCCAATCATATCCCAAGCAGTGTGGGCATGGGAGGGGATTCTGTCCCTTTGCTCTCTCAATCTGGAGTGCTTCATTCAGCTCCAATATCATCAACATAAAGACATGGGCATTTTGAAAAGAGTGCAGAGGAAGCCACCAGGATGATCAGAGGGCTGGAGCACCTCTCCCATGAAGACAGAGGTGCTAAGTCTGGAGACATTAAGGCCCCAGAGACATCTCATAGCACCTTCCAGTACCCAAAAGGGGCCAGAGCAGAGCTGGAGAGGGGCTTTTTACAAGGGCATGGGGTGACAGGACAAGGAGGAACGATGAAACTGCAAAAGGGCAGGTTTAGATGAGGTGTTAGCAATAAAATCTTTACTGTGAGGGTGGCACAGATTGTCCAGAGAAGCTGTAGTTGTCCCATTCCTGGGAGTGTTTCGAGGTCAGGTTGGATGGGGCTTTGAGCTACCTGGTCTAGGTGGAAGGTATTCCCTGTCCATGGCAGGGGGATTGAACAAGGTGATCTCGAAGGTCCCTTCCAACCCAAACCATTCTGTGATTCTATGATAGAAGAGGACCAAAGGAGGGCTAGACAATAATCAGTTTTCAATTACTGCACCATACAAAGCTACAAATAAACTAATCAAATTATGATACACTTACAAAACAACCTCACAGCTTACAAGGAAAAAGAAAATTGTCAGATTACTTTCTGCTTAATTTTCTATAAAAAATATGTACCAACATACATGATTGGTACCAGGGTACCAGCAAGTAATAAACACCCTATGATAACAGTTATTTAGCACTCTTGAAGAGCAATTCAGCTGCTATACAGGACATGACAACTGCACACAGGGTGAATGCAGTGACACTTTAGGGTTGTAATCAAGCCTTTTTAAATCTAATCAGCACAGCAGAAGGTCCAGTTTGATGTCCAGCCTTTAGGCTATCCAACCTTAGCCTTTAATTATTTAATAACTGCCAGAAGTTAACTATGGAAATGTGTTCCTGTTGAAGACAGGTTGATCATTAAATAAAATGGGTCAACAAACAGCTGAACATGAGCCAGAGTGTGCCCAGGTGGCCATGAAGGCCAGTGGCATCCCGGCCTGGATCAGCATTAGAGTGGTCAGCAGGCCAGGGCAGTGACTGTCCCCGGCACTCGGCACTGGTGGGGCTGCACCTGAAATCCTGTGTCCAGCTCTGGGCCTCACACTTTCAAGAAACACACTGAGGCACTGGAGCAAATCCAGAGAAGGGAAATGGGCTGGGGAAGGGTCTAGAGACTGAGGAGGTGCTGAGGGACCTGGAGGTGTTTATCCTGGAGAAAAGGAGGCTCATGGGAAGCATTATCATTCTCCACAACTTTCTGAAAGGAGGTTACAGTCAGATGGGGGTCAGCCGGTTCTCCTAATTAACATGAGATAGGACAGGAGGAAGCATCATCCAGTCGTGCCAGGGGAGGTTTGGAGTGGATATTAGGAAAAGATTTCTTTATGGAAAGAGTTGTCAAGCATTGGAACGGGCTGCCCAGGGAAGTGGGCATAGAGAGGTATGAGAGGACTTTGCAGTGCTGGGTTAACAGCTGGACTTGGTGAGACTTCACAGGTATTTTCTAACCTAAACAATTCTGATTCCAAAATTTCTAGTGTTGGCATCTTACAGCACACCACGCAGCATACTAAGCCATTATCCAAACAGCTGCCATCTCTTCTGAAATGGGACTGAAGGGACATTCTCTCCCACCTAGAAGCTCTGTGTGCTCTATTCTTAACTTGTATGTAGGATGGAACTTTACATAGGGCTTCTCTGTTTGATTTTACAAACATAAAGTCAAAGCAGTAATTACAGAAGATGCAAGGTTTAAATTAAAGTTTTTTGGGCTACTATTCAGTTAAGGAAAACTGCTATAGATTAGTGTGATTTCAAACACCAAAAACCTACAAAATTGAGAGAGACAAATCTGAAAGAAGACCTTTCCTAGAATAAACCATTAAACATCTGTGCTACACTACAGGGATGAAGATGCCCATGCAACTCACAAAGAAATGAGATCAGTGTGGTTTCAGACAGAACAAAACAACTCACAAAAATGGTTCTTGGGTTGTACCCCACAACTCATCCTTAGGCCCAAATAGGTCAGTAGGTTTAAACTGATTAACATTTCCCATTTTCTGACTTGCAAACTGTCTAAAGACCTGGTAGGGAAGAGGAAACTTTTGTAATTTAGTTGACTCCAGGCAACTGGATGGGGACACCTGATGGCAACCAGACCCTGTGAATGCATTTCACGTCGTTAAAGCCGCTGGGTGTTCCACCATTCTTTGGTGGAACATTCTTGGCCAGTCTGTGTAGAGTCTGGCAGGTGTGGGGAGAACACACTGACACCAAGGTTTAATGAGAATTGCATTTAAAGACAGGCAGCAAAGAAAGCTCCGTTGACTATTTATCAGTTTAACAGCTCCAGATAAATTCTGGGTATCAACTGCACATGTAGAGACATTTCTAGTCATTAGTTTCAACAAAAATAACAACCTACAGAGATTGCCAATGAATTGATACATGTTTACAGACTTTAATTAACACAGCTTACACACTGAACAGCTCTGTTTAAATAGAACTGTAAGATTTTTTAAAATTAAATCAATGTAAATGTAGCTTAAGACTACATTTATTTAAAATTCATTTTAGATCAGAAAAACAAGCATTAAAGTTAAAAAAAAACTACTAAAAACATAAAAGGCGAACACACAAAGCATGTATTTAAAAAAAAAAAGACACCTTAGAGAGTATAGTAAGTTTTTTATGCAGGAAATTGCTCAGCAAAACTGACTCCCCAATCTAAAAAAAGAGACGGCTTAGAGGGCATAGGGCAGATAACATCACTGAGATTATAAAAGATACATTATCTCATTAAGAAGATCAAAAAATATGTGGGATCAGATTACAAGAAAATAAAAAAAATAAAGGTTTTTTTCACTGGTGTATTCTCTGTCAAATGATACTGCAAGATGTAAAAGCTCATCCAAGTTTAAGGAGAAATTGCACAAAACCAAGAAAGAAAACCACTGGCAATTACTTCGCAGATACATACAGCTGAAAATAACGAAAAGATTGGAAAGTAATATTTCAGAGAAAGAGCCTGTACATCCTGCCCTATTCTTACTCCTCACTAGACTTGTAATTATTCCATCTGTTCGAGCCAGGATACTTGCTGTTCCTGATAGAATCTTGATCCTCAAAATTTTACATTTTAAAAAATATTAATAGAAATCAACCTCCAGAATTATTTTTGCTTGCCATACATACCAAATATTAGCCTAGAGTAGATACAGACCCCTAAACACACTACATTTTCATTTTCAAAATCACTCTTTTGAGTCTGTAAGACAGTAAAACCCAGCAAGTAAAAAACAACTACCTTACTATCCCCAGTTTTAAGGAGCTGTTTTTACTGGGCAGACAGCTCAGTCCAGAGCTTACTAATGAATTACTTCTGATCTGCCTGCAGATGCAGAGCTCTTGCTATCCCAGGACCCTAACTAGACCACAAAACTAAGACTACTCCTAATTCCAAAATCACTGTTCCAGTGATACGGAATGCAGCTGACTGCAGTTCGAGCACGTTTCAGAGGGGCAGGTAACTTCTACACAAATTAACACCCAACCACTTTCCATATTGTGTGAATAAACTATGACCCACAATAATGACAGAATCAGAGTGTATATGATAGAGAAAAATCATTATGCCTACCTAGGACTCCATGCTAAGGGTGATAAATTTTTCATCAGAGTAAAATCTGGAAGGTTTAAATGGGAGCAGCTTTCATTTTTCATATCCATCTCTCCTTCAGCAGAATTTGACAGTGTAGATTTAGCATGATGCCCACACACAATGTCCATGGTTATGAGTATAAGATCTAATGGGGATAGCTACATTAAGGAGAACTGACTTTTTTTCCTTGGCTTTCCTATTTAGGTATTGGCTAATACCTGCTTTCAAGCATTGAAGTGTAGCCATTCAAGTGGTCCCTTTGCTCTTATGAGACCACCTGGGAGTACTGCATCCAGGTGTGGGGCTTCCAGCACAAGAAAGACAAGGACTTGTTGGAATGGGTCGAGAGGCCAAGAAGTCAGTCTTAAGAGGGCTGGAGCACTTCTTCTATGAAGACCAGCTGATAGAGTTGGGGTTTCCAGCCTGGAGAAGAAAAGGCTCTGGGGAGACCATGCAACAGCCTTTTGTTACAAGAGAGCTGGAAAGGGATGTTTCACAAGACCATGGAGTGATAGGCCGAGAGAAAATATCCAATCTAAACCAATTCCCTTACTTTAAATGGTTTAGATTGGATATTGGGAAGCAATTCTTCACTGTGAGGGTTGAACTTGAAACAGGTTGTCCAGGAAAGTTGTGGATGCCCCAGTCCTGAAGTGTTCAAGGCCAGGATGGGCTTTGAGCAAGCCTGGTCTAGTGGAAGGTGTCCCTGCCTATACAGGGTTTGGTACTAGATGATCCAATTCTCCATCAGGATTGTTTGCACCGGTATCCAGAGGTTCTGGTATTACCAACAGGCAATATTTCAACCAATCTTCTGTATTAGAAAATCTACAAGATACGAATGGTAAGAGCTGCTGATGACCTAACAGCAGTAAAGAACTGAAACCGCTGTTTCCCAGTATTCCTTTCTCCAATACTATTCAAGATAAAAATGCTTTTCATTTTATTCCTTCCTAGAGTATATATCTATAGAACAAATAAATAAGGGGAAAGGAAACCAGTGACATAAAAAATCCTGGAAAAATAAACTGGATTTATCCTGTTTAAAATGGTGATTTCTCATAATCACCATTAGCTTATAATTTAACTATTTATTCTAAAGATTAAGCCCCATTAAATGAGTAGCCATAAATGGCATACATGGGAGAACACTAGAAATTTCATTATTCCACACAAAAATTGTGATTTTTCATACTACATTTTTCAGTAAAACATGCTATGAAGGTAGATTCAGTACGTCATCACTGAAATTACTGCATGCAAATGGAGCCAAGGTATTTTTTTCAGACAACAACATTTTTGTTATTCCAGTTTCTATTAAAGTATTGATTGAACAAGTATTTGCACGGCTTGTGTTAACCCCCACTTGTCAGCTGTTTTAACATTATCGGTAGCAACAGGCAATAGAATATTTACTTGCTCTCTCAGATGGATAAAAATCCGTTTTCATCTCTGAAAGATAACCCAGTGCACAGCCAACACTGAAATCCCTCTCAAAAACAATCTGACTTTTAAGGGCTCTATTGGCAGTAGTAAGGTCATTAAGGTAAACTGTTTTTTTAAATTACTCACACAGTACACAACATAGGGGAAGAACAGTTATTTCTGTTACTCAGAAAAGACAAGTGGCAGTTCATTAAAAGATACACAATGAAAACAGGGGTCTGCAATTTCGAAAAAGCTTACACAAAAACTTGGTTGGTTTATTACAGGCAAAAGCTGTACAATTTCTAGTATCAGCATTTCAGCATCATCCTTAACTATAAACATCCATAAAACTGTCAACACATACAACAAATGGCTAACTAATACATCCTATCAGCAAGCAAGTGCTGCATTTTTCTCTCAGCCATCTTTGTGAGCTGTGTTGGCACTGGATCGGGGAATCAATAGCTATGATTCCCCTCTGCCAGATGTTAATTGTTGTTTCCTGTTTAATGTAAGCAGAAATGGCCTTCCTATGAAAAATTAATTCAGAATTTAACAAGAAGCATTAACAGTCTGAATACTGTTTTCTAAAATACAAAAAGTAGGCATAGAAAATGATACCGAACAAACAACATTGCCATAGCCAAGTCATGTATGCACTTTCAGTACAACAACAAATAAAGTAATCATAAGAGATGCATATAAAACAAGGAATAAGAGGGACTTTTTATACAATATAAGAACAGCTTTTACATTTAGCCCAGCACTCTTCTGTGCTAGTTGCTCTTCTAACACTGTCACATTTAAGTACCGGCTAAACTCTGTGTCTGATGTAATAAAGTCAACAATTAAATCTTCACTGACTTAAGTGTAAAACATTAGACCAAAGCTAACTGCTTTGAAAATTCTAGGTTATTCAGAACTATGTGCTCAAATTAATACTCAGTTTAGAAGGAATATTAGAAACAGCTTATCAAGCTGCCTCCTGTATGAGAAAGCCCAAAAAAATATTTTGAGCATGCACAGGTATACAAGGTGCTTTATACTAGCAGGAAGCTAATAAGGTTCCTGGCCTTAAAACTCCAATATAATGTAATCAGCCTAGAGAGCAGGAAACTGAAAGCTGGAACACCACTAGAATGAAATCGCCAGTTTAAAGCACAATACAATTAGTAACTATTCAGAAAGTGCTACTGCACAGCATTGGGCATTAAAAAGAGTTAAATAAAATGTACTCGGACACTTATTCCTGCTGACAAGCTTCAGAATTAGTGACTTATTCAGCAGCTTTCATCTGTTAACAAAAAAGTCAATTTTAAAAGTCTAACGAGAATATAGAGATGAGAAAGTGCATGCATATATCAGATTATCAGATCTATGCTTGCTTTTCAATGAGATCATCTTGCTTAAAAGTTACCAAAAAACCTTGTTTCGTAGAAATAAAATCTAGACTTGCAGGTGGTAAAAGAAAACAATCAATGTACTATTGTTTTGGTGGTTAACATTTAAACAACTGTTTTGTAAGAAAACTCTGAAAATTTGTCATTTATTGGTATAAAAGAAAGTGAACAGGAACACCTGTTCTTAGCTTAGATACAAAATTCAAGCAGCAAACACTCCAAATTCAAACTGGGTGCTAACAATAGCATTAGAATTTTGATAGAAGCAGATATATGTTACATATAACATGTCCTGATACCTTCCACTCTACTGTTTCAAATTTTCATAGAGAACACGTTAAAAAAGCTGGTGCTTCTTCCATTTTGGTAACAAAGTCCTTTTGAAGGAAAATCAACAATATGTGAAATGGAGCCTATGCTTCCAGATCCATTCTTTGGCTAGTCTTCACCAGCTCTGGAAAGGAGATGGATCATTTCTCAAACTTTTCAAAGGATGCAAAAAGAGGAAGTTTCTGGAATACAATATGCGTAAGAAAGAAATACACAGTTCATGAGGAAGATTCAAAGGAGAATTCTGGGAAGAGCAGAATGGAGAATATCTTTCCTAGGTAATAGAGAATGGTGTAAAAGTAGGGCATAGGATTTGCTTATTTTGTTACAATCAAGGAACCTGAAAATTTTGTGGCAATCAGTATAACTATAACAGAAGGTATCCCTAGAAGGAAATTACAGTTTTTAATTTCAGTCTGAATTCCTACAAATCACATTTTTAAAGCTTTTGTGTTTGAGAAACATTTATTTAAAAAGACACATGGTTTCATTTGTTTCCATGTGGGAAGTTTCATTATGAAGTGCCACATGGAAAATAACATAAGTTATTTTGTATCATAATACACAATCACAAGCTACCTAAGATATGGTGCAGAATTTGGAAATATTACAGATGAGGCTTTCCTACCTAAATATTATAATTCTGGAAATTATCAGTGCAGTTATTTCACTCAGAGGTGAAAAGCCATTCTCTTTCATGAATAGGTCAGAGACAATTGGTTCCTTCTCTTTTGTAGTAGAAAGTTAGATTGCAGACTATAGCTAACATAAAACCCATAGGCTGCACATGCACAAGTCCAGTTAAGGACCTCAAAAAATTTTAAACTCAGCTCAGTTTTCAGATAAAAAATTACATAATACTTTTGCCTAGGAGACTAACTTTCATCTTTTTATGTGTTCCTTCTTATTTGCTGCAAAGCAAATACACAGGGAAGACAGAAATGTAATGTTGTATAGCAACTGACAAATATGCATTAATGTCTTTTCAGTTCTTGTCCAAAGAAAACAACAGTATTTAGGTTTCTTCTCCAGAAACTTTGCTACATGGAATCAAGTCTGTTTAGAATGGCATGAAAGTCCCCAAACAAACCATCACAACAAAAACAGTGACATTACTGCTCCCAAGTGTATATAAATAGATGCCACATTTGTCAGAAACAAGCTAAGTCATCTCGCATACTATTATAACTGGAAAAAACCCGAAGTGAAGGAATATTAACACAGAGGTAACAATCTACTTCATATATCAAAATAGTTTCTGTTCCACTACACTAACTTAAAACAGCATACTTAAAGGAAGTGCTGAGGTTTAATCACCTCAAGTATGCATAAAAGCTCTTACCAGCCCTGTGTTACTGCTCACTGTGGACACAATAGCTGTGGAAAACCTTAATAATGGTAAGTGTCTCAGTAGTCTCTGCTTACTACATGAAGATAAAAGAGTTGACTTATTATCTCAGCCTCTGAAAGGTGGTTCATTCAACTGTTCATACCTTAGCAACAGCTGTTATCTGCTCCAGTGCCACAGCATGAAGGTCTTGGTCTTTGCTTTCTACCAGCAGTTTCAGGGATGGCAGCAGGAGGGACTGGTTAAGCAGCAGCAAACATAATTCTTTTATACACTGAAATAAAAAGTAAATTCTCTCAGTGTGGTCTCTGAAGATACTAACATCGTCGTGCAGAGTAAAATTTATGAAAATTTTATGTCAAATGCAAAATGAAAACCACACTTGCACAACAAATTAATTCCCTGTTGGGAACACCTCCTTGGAAACTTGAAAGAACAGGTTTTAAAACTGTGGAATACTGGTTAAAGTGCAACATTTGTTAGATTAAGACAAGGCAGGTACTGAATCACCATTACAACCAGGAGTTTTACTGAAAAAATAACAGAGCAATCACAGCTCTCTGTGGGACTAATATATTTGTGCTTACTGAAATACTGCAAAACACAGGAAGAAACATTGACAGACACCTATAACAATTCTGTAACTCAATTATGCAATCAGAAAAGTAGAGCAAAATAAAGAGGAAATAACAATACATACCAGAGTTCAATAATGCATCTGTTGTGAAAAGCTTCAACATTTTATACAATATTTTATACACAATTAAAGTTGAGCAAATTAACTTTCTGTCTTTCATCTACTTCCCTATATTGGGTAATACAGCATAAATTTAGCATCACACAACTTGAAGACAAAAATAGCCAGAAAATACCTTCTAAAATAAAACCAAAAACATCCCTCAACAAATCTACTGTGCACTTCCAAAACTTTACCTTGTCTCTTAGTTAAACAACAAAACATGTCCTACATGTGAGCTGTTTTATTTTCTTCAATATTGTAGTGATTTGTTCATTTACACATCAAAATGTATTTCAACCTCCAAATTATAGTATAAACCAGATTATAACTTCCCTTTTCCTTTCTGTCATTTCTGAGAATTTAGGTTGCTTGTCACAACCTCTTCCCAATGAGGCCCACCAGAGATGTCCCATTCTCCAAGGCACTTTACACTAGGGAGTCTGGATATTGTATGGTAGTTACATTGAAAATGGTATCCATCTCTTAAGAGATTCTCTCTGTTTCTCTCCAACAATTTGAGAGCAATTGTCAAAGGAGCTCATCAGCTAAATATTAAACTGAGAGAATGCAAGTCATGCATTTTTTTATGTCTTTTGAACTTCAATAACTGTAACAATTTAAAGACCAAGATGATCCACACATTTAGTAGCACAGTTTCAGTTTCAGCTGTGAGCCTAAAAATTATTTGAAGATGAGGAGACATTAAATACTCCAAATATAATGTACTGCACAGACACCTGGCTTTGTTTGGGACAGGGAGCTCTCTGGTTGTACTTGGTCAGTCTTTTCTAAATTTACACCTTAACGAAGAACAGCCTAGAACAATATATTCCATCACATTAAGGTCTTAGTCACTAAGACAAGCCTTGTTCTCTTATTCAGACTTCCTCTTTAAACTTATATTCAGTACTGATACTGATTGTCAATGCTTAGAATCACACAATACACTGAGTTTGAAGGGACCCACAAGGATCATCGAGTCCAGCTCCTGGCCCTGCACACCATACCCCAGAGTCACACCATGTGCCTGAGAGCATTGTCCAAATGCTTCATAAACTCTGTCAATCTTGGTGCTATGACCACTTCCCTGGGGACCCTGTTCCAGTGCCCAAACACCCTCTGGATGAAGAACCTTTTCCTAATATTCAAACTAAACCTCCCCTGACAACTTCAGGCCATTCCCTCAAGTCCTGTCACTGGGTACCACAGAGCAGAGATCAGTGTCTGCCTCTCCCCTTCCCGAGGAAGTTGTAACTGCAGTGAGGTCTCCTCTCAGCCTCCTCCAGGCTCAAAAGACCCAATGACCTACCAGCGCCACACGGCTTTCTCTCAGGGCCATTCACCATCCTTGTTGTCCTCCTCTGGACACATTTAATAGTTTAATGTCCTTATGTTGTGGCACCCAAATCTGCCCCCAGCACTTGAGGTGAGGCTGCCCCAGTGCAGAGCAGAGCAGGACAATCCCCTCCCTTGCCCCGCTGGCCGTGCTGTGCCTGATGTCCCCAGGACAGGGTTGGCCCTCCTGGCTGCCAGGGTACTGCTGGCTCATGTTCAACTTGTCATCAGCCAGGACCCTGAGGTCCCTTTCTGCAGCACTGTTCTCCAGCCTCTCATTCCCCAGTCTGTCTGTTCATTCAGGGTTGCCCCATCCCAGGTGCAGAATCCAGCACTTTCCCTTATTAAACTCCATACGGTTGGTGATTGTCCCTCCCTGTGATTTGTCCAGGTCTCTCTGCAGGGCCTCTCTACCCTTGAGGGAGTCAACAGCTCCTCCTAATTTAGTGGCATGGGCATGCTTCCTGTGAATGGTACAACATGAGTCAAGGAATAAGAAAACTAAATAAATACATTAAGCTTTGATCATTCATATGCTTATTAAACTTCTGGCAATTTCATATTCCGTTGGATATCTTTGAGCTGCCATTCCAGCAAACTTACTGGATGGAAGTAATGGATTTGCTCTACACATCTTTTTTTTCTTGAAAATGTGTATTCACAGCAATAGATGCCACTTATATTCAGAAAAATAAATTCTGAGAGTCATGAAATACATAATCTGAGCAAAACAGCAATTTTACCATGCTTGGTAACATTTCCCTCTCAAAACCAGATGGACAAGTTGAATAACTTTCTGCCTGATGGTAACCTGTCTAGCAGACATACTGAGTCTTAACTACCATACCCAAGTACAGAAGAAGCCATAATCTCTTTTGAAGAAGAAACACACATTCCAACAACTGGATTTCTTTTTCCACAGGAAGGGACAGGACAACTTGCCAGCCCCTGAAGACTGTCCAAACAGTACAAGTATCAACTTGTATCACTGCCACTAATGACTGCAGGGCTGTTCTGGACAAGCATTGAAAACCCAAGCCCAGGAAGGAAGTCATCACCCACAGCACTTGTCAGAGCAACATAAGAGGGTTTCTGTTCTGCAGTGAGCACTTGAAAGCATTCAAGTGTCTGCTGCCTGCCATGAGAGGCTCTGCTTAGAGTGGGTTTGATGTTACCTGTGAGAGGGTCAAGGAATGGCCCAAATCAAAATCTGAATTACCATGATTTAATTGAAACTTTTGTAAGACAACTTTTGTGTTCTATCTAGTTATGTGACTATCAGTGGTTCACTGTGACATCAGCGAGGCAAATAAGCCATATGCCATAGGAGTCTATTTTGGGTCCAGTATTATTCAGTATTTTCATGGATGGCTTGAAGGGCTGGATAATGATTACAAACAGCATTATGTCTGAAGAGGCTAAAAACAGACTGAAAAGCAGCATTTAAATTCAACATTATCTGAAGAAAATGAGCAGACACAACACAACTTGTGTATGAACAAAATCACACAATCTAAAATCATACATAAACCCCAGGAAAAACTAGCTACAAAAATTAGAAAAAAGAGATCAACTGTCTGCTGTATTATTCTAAGAGATAAGTATCTCATAGCCACTAGGACCCCAGGGTAATTACAGATAAGGGACTAGATGCATTCTCCCATGGTAACTGACATATGACCCATAGGCTGAGAGAAGAACATGAGATATTCAGAAGAGACACATTTTGAACAATTACGAGGGGGAGAAGGATGTATCCCTTTCTACAGAGATTAATCAGACATGCAGTTATTGGACAATTGAAGCATGTCTCTTCCAGGCAAATAAAAGTATGCTTTCTTCTGTTAAAAGAAAGGGAGGTATCTATCCATTGAATAATGCAAATTAAAACACTAAACAAGCAAACAAACAACCCCACAAAAATACAACCCCCCCCAAAAGCAAACATAGACAAAGATACAAAGATTAAAGCTATGTAACTATCCAAAAGACATTTAAAAAGTACTCGTCTTAAGAAACTAGATAGACCAGTAGGATATGGAATGAAAAAAAGAGTTAAATCCTTCACGACTATATCCAAAGACAGTTTTTGTAACTTCTAGACCACATGACTTGAAGTTACACGTTTTCCATTACAACCTTGGCATAGTAAGGGACTTGGCAAGACTGTAATGGGAAAGAACTTGAATGGCAAAATGTTTTTCATTGTAATTAACTGGTTTCAGTTCTTAGAATTCCATCAATCCAGATCTGTCGTCTTAATCAGTGTATTTCATGAAATGTAAAATCATCTAAACAGGTTAATTGTCAGTGATCACATTTTCATCTTATTCAGCCACATGACTGCAAATCTATCATTTGAGCACTTAAGTACCATAGGCATAAATACAAATAAATTACTTAAATTCATACATGCCATCCCCCCTCTTCCCAAGTGACTTACAGGAATACGGTCTGGGTATTTTTAGGTAACTGTACAACTACACATTTTAGTGAAACTCCTTGTTACTGCACAGCATTCAAGCCATAAAAAATGTATTTTACATCAGTAAGGCTGTTTAAACCTTGAAGATCAGAGTAACTTCATATCTGTACCTGTATAGTCATACTTACATGGTGGGCTCTTTCAACATCTTGTACCACTGAAAAAACCAAAGGCATCTCCAACCAAAGATATCTACCAGTACCAAAACCTTGTGTAAACAGTGACTTGTCATGGAGATCATGGAAAAGTTTACTCAACTAAGAGAAATGCAAACCATGACCCTTCTTGAGCAGAACTCTTGGTGAACTGACTGCTGTATGACAGTGACACTCAGAAGGATTTGTCTCCCTGGATCACTGAGATGAGGCAAGAATATTCTACTTCTACCAAGTTCAGCTATTCCTATGCACACTAGGATTGTGAGTTTACAAGCTATAATGCATCATTTCAGCACTTTACAAAAAAAAGCTATATATAATTATACAAGTCCCAGGGTTTTGGTGGGGTGAATAAATTAATACATGTACTTATCATTTCAGCTTACTGCCACCTCCTGGAATCATGTTTTACATAGATTTCTGAACTTGACTCAGATCAGTGTGTTGGACTAGGAAGAAAAATATAAACAAACAAAAACCCACACACCCACCTGTCTGTGTTTTAAACAGAATGTGTTGTTTTTATTCTGCTTCTCTTCCCAACATCAGCTGTTTTCTATAACAGACAGTGACTGCATAAAGATAATTGTAAGAGATTAATCAGCCTACTAAAAATACCCACAACTGCTCTGAAATTGTGTGAAGTTTATTAAGTACTTCTCCAGTCTCTCTTCATTAATATACAGTGTTTGCATACAAAACACTTCAGTAATTTTATACTTAAGAGATGTTTGTATTGAAGTATGCATACATAGTTAGGGAAGATAAGTTAGAATATCAGTTACTACTTAGCAATTACTTGTATATCACGTTTTTTTTCAATCACTGTGTTTTTCAGGGGTCCCTCACTAAATCTTTATGCATTTATTAGTAAGAGAATTACTGATAATTTAAGTAGCAGGTTTTGCAACACTGGTTTAAAGGATAATATTAAAGCCTTTCTACAAATACATTAAAGAATAATTTATACTAGAACAGATTTATGAAGTTCAGCTAATCCAACCAGCCTCCAACTTGAAGCAAGTCCAACAGTATCAAACTCTCTGTGACATGATCCAGTCAAGTCCTAAATACCTACAAAGACAGATTCTCCTTGTTTCTTCTAGGCATCCTGTTCTATAGTTTCACTCCTTTGAAGATGAAAAATGTTTTGCTTGAATGTAATGAGAGTTTTTGATGATGTAATACGTCTCTATTGCCTCTTGTCCTATAACTGAGCATGTCTGAAAAGAGACTGACTAATTCCTCTCCATGTTTCCTCTTTTGACTAGTTATTAAAGACATGATCTCCTGTAGTCATCTCTCCTCAAGACAGACTGAACCCAGTTCTCAGCCTCTCTGTTAGCTCTCCACTGGACTTGATCCAGTATAGCAACATCTTACTTGTAGCTGGGACCTTGAAATAGAACTCAAACATGATACCCCAAGTTAAAACTTACCTTGGCAGGGAGCATGTGCTTTGTGTCATACAAAGAACGGCAGATTTTCAAAATTTCATTTCCTGTGTTCTTCTTTTCCTCAGGTGGGCACCTCTGCAGCATAAAAGTCCCCAGTTTCACCCAGGGATTATCATTTGTGCACGATCTGCCCAGAAAAAAAAAGAGACTGCTATAGAACATAAATATACATATACCATTTTCTGTAGGTTGTTTCTTGTGTGTGACTTAAAAGTACTACCTCATGAAAGAAAGGTGAAAGTTTTGAGAAAAGTTACTGTCCATAATGCCATCACTCTTTCAATGCAACAAAAAAGTTTAAATTACTTGGAATTATGACATGGTTATTACAAACCCCGAGGAATTATACACCAGACAAAGACTGATCAAATTGGAATAGCACAGGATCTTCTCCTGGCTTTAGACAAGCTGATTTCCCAAGCAGAGTGGTATTGAGGGAGGGGTGACAGGAATCCAGCATTCCTAATTTTGTTTGCTTTGATCACATTCTAACAGCTTCTGTTTCTCAAGTATCTGTCTCTTGCTTCTGAGAGGAAAATATATAGCCAGATTCACATTTTAATTTTCAGGTCCGATGAGTACAAACAAAAATAAACTTTTCTTCACAGCCCACCCAGAAAGGGTAAGAAAGTGAACTCATGCACCTGAACTCTGCTAGTAGATATTGATACAATTACATTTGTTTTACGTATTTAAAATGTTCTTTTAATTCTGCACAGAACCTCATGCTATGTCACCATTACAGAGTCACACATAAACAGATGGCAGACAGTAGATACAAGTAAATTTCATCATGCAGAATGGAAATGCAGTGTTTACTGTCAAGTTGTTTTTTTTTTTGTTGCTGCAACCTTTTTTCACCTATAGCCAGTATTTGGTAGATCATGGAGATATTTGGGATATTTTTGTTAGAATAAATATACTGGCTAGCAGTGGATTTAGTGACAGAAATCAGTAACAGACCACTTTTAACTGATAGCATGAAGCACAACACTGGAACAGACCTATATTGCCATTTTTCTAATGTAAACTAAGGTGATGCATTTCAATTCCCACATATAGTGGGCTAAAATCATACACAATTACAGCTTATAAAATGATTGTGTTAAGTCACAGTAACACAAACTCTCTGTTCGTCTGTGCATAAACTTAAGCAGGCACAAGAGGCACTTTAAAATCACCCCATCAATTTCTCTGGTCAGTAATCAGCATCCCAAAGACATGGTAAACTTTCCACTGTAGCTTAAATAAAACGAAGGCAAGAACAAAAAAAAACCCAACTCACCGCAAGACCAAAAGTGGCAGTTTGGTATTACAATTTAGTGAAAACTAAGAAACTCATTTAGTACATGTGACAAGAAGCAGTAAAGTGCTGTCAAAGTGCTGCTTTTCAAAGTTATTATTTTGCAGCAATTGTTAAAGCGACACATTAAATGGAGTCTGTTAGAGTCTGTTGAATTGACATGCCAAGCGTCTGACAGTTCTGGAGAGGACAACCACCAATATCTACTATTTCATACATAAGAGTTCTCTCCTGCTCATCATCCACTTTCAAAAGTAAACACTGTAAACAAGTAAAAGCAGCTCCCCACGCAGCTATCAGTACAGTCCAACATGAAAACCAGACAGAGATGCTAGGAGTGGGCAACTTTGAATGCAAATTAAATAGAAGTCATTGCATTTCTTCCTTCTGACAACTTAATTGAGCCTTTCCATCAGTGACAGTCACTGAGCACAGAGTTGTCAGGAGTCTGGCTGGGAACAGCAGAGCTCCTCCTCTCCGGTCCTTTCAATGTGATGGGTTGAACCCCAAGATACCAGATTATTCAGTAAACAGAACATGAGACACTGAATCTTTGAATCCCCAGTAAGGGCAGGAGTAGGAAAAAATCCCTGCAACTCCACCTTTGCCCCTGGTTAAAGGGATAGTTCCTGCTCGGTGATCCATTTCTCTCTTAGAGGCTCAGAGTCAAAATTAATTTCTGTTTCTATAGCTGCTGTCCCAGAGTACCTTAAGAAAATCTCTAAGAATTTTCCATTAGAAAAAGAAAACAAAAATCACACTACAAAACAAAAAATTACCAGGAAGATGCAAGGCCATCAAGGCTTGCCATATGCAAATTTATTTAAGCAAAGTATCAGATTATATAGTTTATATATGTAAAGCTTTTCTCATCACAATTCCTTGTAACTATTTCAAGTACTCCTGCGCACTATTAACAACTATCTGCTGTCTCTAATTAAAACCAAAATTAAGTTACCAAAATATGACACCTACAGGCAGAATTCAGTTTTCTTCTCTCCTGAATTTTACTTTAGTTCAACTGTGGTTATAAAAAATTATTTTCATCATGAAAAAAGCAATTACTTCAAAACCACAGCAGAAACACCTTATTTTTTTTCCCCCAAAGCAAAATGAGGAAAATCTGGGATTAAGATTAAAAAAAGTGAACTAAAGTTTTGGGTCTCTAACACTGGGGTTATTTCAGTTCCAAACCACCTTATCAATATTTATAATAAATATAAAAAACGCCTTTTGAATGTAGGCAGCAAGTTCCAAAGGACTGCAGGCTCTGGGTACTTCATGTGTCAGTAATTTTTTTAAGAAACACCCTTACGAAATGTTTAAAATGACATCTGACTATGAGCCATCTGGGTGGAAAAGCATGCATGCATAACAAGGGTATGAAAATAAAATTTTAAGAAGTGTATGGCTTTGAGTGCTGACTGAAACAACCACACTACCTCTCTGTTTTCTCACAGTAAATACAGCCTATTAGGACAGGAAGAGAATCATACTTGTGATAATAAGTATTACTAGAGTGTTTTAGAAAATAATAACTCAAAAAAACATTAAGTATGGATTTACTAACATAGAGGTTACAAAAATTAAAAGCCTACCAAAACCCCCTTCAAACCTTAGTTCTTTATTTCTCCTTCCTTTTAAACCTTTATAGAATGTAAATTGTGTTTTCCATATTTATATTCATTTGTTAGATATTTACTGCTAGATTGAAAATCTAAGTTCTAAGTATTCACATGACTCACACTTAAATTCCCCAGTTCCTGTAAGGATCATTACATTGGCTGTAAACAATAAGGGATAATGACCCTCTTCTGGAGAGGAGGAAAAAAAGAGTAAAGAGTAAACAAACATGTTAATACATACAGTTTTAGCTTCTTGATGTTTTTCTCTGTGCTCAAAAATTTGTTCCTAAAACTTGCTTTAAAATGAAATCGTTGAAAATACTACTAACAAAACAGCTCCTGTTCTTTACTCCCAATCATCCTAAAGATAGGCTTTTCAGGAACACATACACATACATACATAAACCCCTAGGCTGCAAAGCATAGCTGAATGCTGTTAACACCAAATTATGGAATGGGGAGAAGAGGCAAGAATGGTGACTATGTAATTGCCTAGGAGCCATAAAAACTACTTTAGAAAGTTGATACGTCACCTAAGTATTTGCAGAAATTTTCACTTCCAAGATTGCTGAAGTTGAAGAGGTGTCCCACCTCTGAAATTTGATCCACAGTTAGCTGTGACTACACTTTTTTTTTTCCCCTATTCTTCACTTTAGGAAGTCAGACTCAAGGAGCATAACACGAAGTGGGAGATACAGGTACAGGATTTTTTTATGTCCTCTGTAACAGAACAGTAGACAAGAAGGGTTCTTCCTTTCACAAACTCTTGAGTCTCTCCGTTCAACACAAAGACAAATGATTTTACTAATTGCAGCAGTATTTCACTTGACCTGTTGTTCTTTAAGTTTTGGGTTTTTCGTGTTAAAGGTAGTGTGTAGATTAAAAGAGGTCTGACAATTCCCACACACTGTGAGGCATCCAGTTTTCAATTACAATCAAAACCAAAACTTAAAATTTAAGTTGAAACACGAATTTATGACAGATCCCACAGCAGTCCTTGTAATTCTTAATGCACTGAAGACAAATTTTGGCTTGTAAATCTGTCATTAAAGAATTTAGGCTAATGCTTATGCAGAAATTCCAAACTGCAAGCTTGAATGTGAAAAACCTTTACAGATTACCTTGTAACCCACCAATTCTCTACACATGCATAAGATACTTTTCAGAAAAAGATAAGCCTTAACTTTTCTGAAAAATCAATGCACATAAACACTTTGTGTGTGAATGCAGTCCCCAAGTTAAAACAGGTTGTAATCAATATCTCTAAGTAATCCAAAATAAACACCATTTAATCACTCTAACCTAACTACTGTCAGAAATGGCTAGCCAAAAATTTATTAATATTACTGCTCTCTGAAAGATATGTGACCTTTGCCTCTCCATATGAGTTCATCTGAATCCTTATATCTTAAAGTGATTAGCAGTTATAGAACACAACAGCTATTTTTTTTTTTTTACTTTCAAATATATTCAGAAAGCTACAGACAAAACCCAAAGAACTGATAAAATGTAATGTAGTCTGGATGTTCCAAATTACTGCTTTCAGTTAAAATCCACTTTGATGGGTGCAATTCTGAAGTCTTATAATTATTTTAATCTTAAATTGGTTTGGACGCTTTATTCAGACACAGAAATAATAGGCAGTGGATCTAGACAAGAGAAGTGCCATTTTATGATACCATTACCCTCCCAGACTGTCTGCCACATCCATCTGAACATCACCTTTCAAAGACCTTTCTGCAAAGTGTAACTTTGAATACAAAGAACAGTTAGAACTTTCTGGGTTTAGTTTTGTTTTTGTTTTTTCTTAATGGACTCTGTTTATACTGCTAAAAACAAGAGCAAAATACCTAGCTTGAAATTTAGGTAGATAGAACACTCTCCTGTTCAAGAGTTCCAGCAAGAAAACATTTTTCTGCCTTCCTCCATGACACAGACTAAGTATGTGTATAAACAGAATTTACAAGAAACAAGATTGAATCAATCCTGCTTTAAATAAACAATTTACTCCTCCCAGTATGACCCTTTCCAAAGGACACACTCCTACCAGCCACGTTTGAATTATCTGACCGAAATCAACATGATACCAAGCCAGAACTCTCTGAACTCTTTTGTTACACAGTTGTTTGAAGAAACACTCACCCATTGCTCCTGTCCATTGGCGGCCAAGCCTGAAGCAGCAAAACCAAGTGCTGAAACTCAGACAGACTCTGACTGGATTCCAGAAGTCCCAAGAAGAGATGGTATCTTCTTTCTTCATTTTCAATATCTGTTATCTCTACCTGAAGGAGACAAAAACCAACCAACCAAACTAACTAAACCAGATTTTTTTTTTTTTCCCCCAGAAATCAATGCTTTAAAAGCAATCGACAGACTATCTGTGAAGAACATCACTGCTCCAAAACAATGCAGGAAACACAGTGAACATAAATTTTCCCAGAAACCGTCTCAGTTTCAACTACATGCAAATAAAATGGGAGAACACAGATGATGTGGAATGACTTAGATGGACATTCCTAGAACAATGTAATCCCAACAAGTACATTCTTTGATTACTTCAGAGGATCAGATCTCTTGTCTTCTTCAAACAACCAAAAATTCCTTACCTTTCTTTTTCTCAATGAATAGCCGTTTTTACACACATTTTCAAAGTATTACTAAAAGCAGTGCTTTCCTAGTATGTACTAATCTCACTCACTAATCGTCACCCATGAAAATTCCATAGTTTGATCTGAATTTACAGCACCTCATCTTTTCTCACCTAGAAAAGAGCCTTGAAAGATGCTTCTCAATTAATCTACCCAGCAAAGAACATCTGCTAATAAGTAATAAAGTATTTCTCTGCACAGCTGTTTGAACCTAAGGAAAACAAAACCCAATGTCATACTGGCTCCCAGACAATTCTGTCTTGGGACAAGTGCCTATCTCTGTTGAAAACCTGCACCTTTTGCCTGGATTTGAATTCACTCCAGTTGATGACAGGTTCTTTTAAAAATAATTACTGCCTGCAGTTTCATGGTAAAAATGTGCAAGGTAAAAGGTCTGACTGTCGAAGGAAGATTGCTGTAAATGAGAACCAACTTCCTACTAAATGAGAGGTAACTTCTGTTTAAAAGTTCGGATATCACACCAGGAGGGCTTTCACAAATTGAACAGCAATTCACTGCCTACCTGACATACACAAGTTTTTGGAGTTTAACAATTACTTGTTAAATAATTTATTATTGTTACAATAACAAAGTAGCTCCCTCTGTATTATTAACACATTCTAACATGGCATTTTTCCGCCAGAGTCCAGAAACTTCCAGAATATCAAATACTTCAGTTTCATCTTATAATTCTGCGGAAGTTACACAGTATTAAATGTTAACTTTTCTGTTTCAGCCCAAGTAGTTCTAAGACATCAAACATGGACAAAGTTTTCCTTAGTTCTACAGCTACTCTGAAAGATTAAAGATCGCATCCCAATCTCTTCAAAGTGGCTCTGATACATCAAGGGCAAATTTTCAAAAGAGGCTGGAAAACAAACATTACTGATGCATTTATTGAGCTGCCAACATAATCTGTGACTTTAAAATATTTAGTGTTGAAAAACTGTTTTCTTCTATCTCCAGAGTATATTTGAAAGCATCATATACTATAACATTTCAAACAGTGAAAAATAGTTTCCTAGATATGTCCACTTGAAATATTTTTCTTTACTGCAAATGTCACATAGCAGACATCAGGTACCCACTTGTAATATATATATACTTGATAAAATATATTAAAATACTAGATATTGAAATAACAAGGCTGAAAAGAGAATGGAGATAAAAAAGAAAGCAAAAAAGGGACAGATGATGTTAACCTCTAAGGTTCCAAAATATTTACTATCTTAGCAACTTAAGTACTAGCTAGACAACAGAAGCTCTCACACTGCTTACCCATCCCCAAACCTTTTTTCAGAAAACTAGCTCTTTATATATTGAAACCAAGTACATACCATTCTGGATGGTCCACTGAGTACATTTTAGTACAGCACATTACTTCAAAACACAGACTATGTGTTAAGATCTTTCTAATGATAACCATAAAAATGGCAATAAATGGCAAAGACAGTGTCAATACATGAGAAAAGCTGTCAGAGAAGGTCCCCTCTTAGATCAGACACCCTACTCAACGTGAACTGAATTCCAATAATTCTGCCTAATAATGCATCTTTACAGACTTGGGTTTACATTGTTTTTATGAGCTTAATTAATCTAGCACCATAATTTTGGGTTTTGGACAGCTGGATCCTTGCAACATGATTGCTCATGAAATAACACACGCTAATTCAACTGAAGTCAATCAGAAGAATTACCTTTCTATTCTCAAATGCAGAAAGCATTTCTGCAGCATTTCTCTCTACAATGGCTTTTTTTCAAGTCACCTACTTTTCTCACTAAGAGTAATAAAGTGAACTTACAGTGTTAATGATTTGTGGTTTTTAAGAAAATTCACTCTTTATATGGCATTTTAGATGCATGTCACTTCCACTTCATGTGAAACGATTTCAGTGATAGTTCCTTGCTAGAAGAAAGCAGTACCTCAAAACAGCACATAGGAATGAGGTTTTAATTTATATTTACTATATGTGTGTGTGTATACATACACATATCTAGATAGACAGATCTATAGAAAACACACACAGTGAACTTAAGTTTTGCTCTGTATTACTGTCCTTGCTTTCTGAGGGAGAGCACTGTGAGGAAGCAGACACCTCCCACAGCAGAAACAGAGCATGCTCTGTGTAAAAAGGTAGAAATTTCACCTTTACAAAGTGAAAGCTAGCTGAGATGAGTTGCTGTAGTCAGTCAAGCCTCTTGTTTTGTTGTAATAACAGATTTTAAAAAATCCACTTTTAATTGAACACTGTCTTTGTAGCAATTTTGGATGATTTATTCAGATGACCCTGAATGTTATAACACAGGGTGATGGGATAATATCACTGTTTCCCCTTCCTTTCTTTTTTTAACAAGAACAAACCCCCAAAATATCTTTCTAAACCACTCCAAGGTTAACCATGCAAAGATAACCTGCCATGAACTGCTCAGAGCCCCCTTAACACAAGTGCCTGTAAAGAACCTGTCAATAAACAGAATAATGAGGCCCTTAGCCAGCCATGAACTGCAGATGACCCCAAAGAAATATGAAAAACAACTGGCAAAAAAAATCAAATAAACCACAAAACAACAAAAGCAAGGAAAAGGAAAGCAAGGGCTTTCAGTTTTAACAACAGATTTGCTCAATTCTGACTTGATTCTCCCCAGTTTCAGGCAGTCTCTTTGGCAGTAGAACACAGCTGGCATAAAGTCTCTCATTAAAAGGCTGCAAAAGTATTTACCACAATGGGAAAGTCAATTAGGGAAATTAATTTTTGAAATTATACTAATGATAGATTATAAAACAAAATACAAATTAAGTAAATTCAAACCTTATGTTAAGCTGTTAAAACCCACAATTTCATTGCTGAGGGACTAAATATGTTCAGAATCAAGAATATACAAACATCTGCATATGTTAATGTTCCTTCAAAAGATCATACAGGAACTGCACAAAGCAAAATACTGGCTACACAAACAGCATGAGCTTGTCATACCCCATGAGAGATTCAGTGTTCGATTAAAAACTGTGCACTTAAAATTTCTCCTCAAATAAATCCAGCTTTTCTGCCTTATGATTAAATCTTTCAGACTTACCTTAAATGTTATTATTATAAAACTCTTTCCTCACAGATTAGATCCTAGCAGATGCCTAAAATGTTGAAAGCACTTAGTTTATTGGCTTTCAATGCATAAACTTTTGACTCATCATGTTGTTCTACAGATTTGTTATTCCTTCATACTCATCACATGTGATATGGATGAAGGAGCCCAAATATGAAAAGTTGCCTCACAAGTTAGTTCTGTAGCTTCTGTAAACCAACAGTTTTACAAACACTGTAAGATGACACACTTGAAGAATGATAAAGTTAAATATAACTGTGGAATTCATACATGACTGATAAAAAAAGGCTTTGGCGTGGCAGACCGCAGAATCGGCAGGTTAGTTTGGTATATTATCTCACTTCTGAAATCAAAGTTAGTTTAAAACCAGTATTTACAGCAACTGTGGAATGTTGCTGTATCTGAATTGCGTCTTTAAGTTACAGATATACACTAATGTAACGGTCTCCTGTTCCTACAGGACAGGCACATCTGATAGACTTGTAAATGCTTTATTGCTAAAGCCATTTAATTTGACAGTCTGACAGACTCGGCTGATGAGAGTGCCTTTTGTTTGAATAAAAATGGAAATACCAATAAAAAGCCAATTCAACCCTCTCCTACCCCTGAGATAAAAGAAAAATGCAATTTCTATATGAGAATGGTGAGTAGGAAAATTAATGCAGACAGACCTCGACCTCCCTCTGCCCGCTTGTATCTATTCTGCAAATTCCATTTTTACTCTATGTTAGTGTGACAGAGCCACAGCTTTCATCAACAGATTTTCCTAACTACAAAGGAAATGAATGATAAGGATGTTTATAAATGAAACCAGAAAAAATATTTTCCTTCACAATAATTGCTTGTTTATTGAGAAAAGCTGTATCTATGCTTAAAAGCAACATCCTCTAATAAAGGCAGAAAAATTTGCCGTTACCAAGGAATGCAACCAAAAACTTACTGTTTTACATTATTATAGAATTAATTTTATTACATCTACCAGATGGTAAATATAAGTATTTCAAAATGTGTTCATGTTTGACACTGCAGTATAAATCTGAATTAATATGGCATTGAAAACAGAAACACTAAGCAGGCATTTGACTGGTCCCTTATTGCTACAATAGACTTGCAATTTGTCAGAATTTCCTTGTAAAATGCACTGGTTTTATATATCTCCCCATGCCCCTGCCCAAACAGTAGTGGTAGAGAATTCATCTGTGCTGCATCTCAAAATAACAGGCAGATGTGACATCAAAGATTTTATTCAGATTTGAGATAGGGAACACTGATGCTAAAACTTCCTTCCAGTCATTAGACAGGGCTTAACATTGTTTGTAAACAATAACTAAAAAGACTGGTAGCAATTTGACTGCATTCCTGTAATTGCCATCGTGGACTGCTGTTCATGGCTCAAAAATACAACTGCCTTACCCCAAGGAGTTTACAATCTAATTAAGTAAATCAGCAAAGAAAATACTGTCCTTCCTATACAACAGGCCAGTAGGGTTTGGGCACTGAAGAAAGTAGTCTTTCCACTTTTCAGGTCAGGCTGTAATCTGTCATTCCCTGTTCTGCTGGTATCTGTGGAGCTACTGAAAGTCTGCACAAATAAAAGTCACTGAAACCTACCTCCAGTACAAACTTAAACGCTTGTTACAAGGGACATAATAAGATTACAAGTTAAATAGAAATTTTGAAGTCAATTATTCTCAATATGAACACAAAAATCATTCAAGAAACAGTCAAAAAAACCCCCCAAACAATCTGCAACACTGTACAACTGTTCCTGAAACTGCATAGCTACTGACTCTTCACATGTAGATTAGGAGCTTTTAAAAGCTATAATCTATTTCATTCTCTTCAAACTGTTTCAAAATGCTAGAAATCCTACCAGCCTTGATGTTAGACACATTATATACTCGTGAAACTATGCAAAACTGCAATCATATATTAATCTTATTCAAGATCTTCACATGCCAGAGCAACAGTAAACCCTTTTTAAAGGCAAAACCACAAGTGCTATAATCTGTAACACACTACTGGCATTGCATTATTTCTAAACTAGAGTTTCTTTAAAAAAATTCCAAATTAAAGAACTTGTAAATTGAGATTGAGGGGAAAATCCTCCAGGACACAACAGGGTCAGGCTGTGGAGAGCAGAAACAGGCTTGGAGGAACAAACCACTGTACTGTTCAGCCACTGGTCCAGCAGCATACGGGCAAGGGCCAAGTAACCTGTCAGCTTTAAATAGGCTGTTTTGATCTTACTGTCTCCATCTACCTTAGTTCACATTTTGGTAAGTCTGCTTTCAACTCATTCTGGTAAATGGAAACTTACGTGGTAGTAAGTCACAGCTGAGAGACACCAACTTTTTAAAAACAGTTCCACAGCCTCACAAAACACTCCTGTATAATAGCAGGATTTAGCTCTTGTTTAATGAAAAAACACAACAGCTAAAACATGATCCAGTTTGCTGCAGGTTAAATTCCCTTGCTTGAAAGCAGTTTTTTTGAAGCTATGCTTATGGAGTTATCCCAGTTAAAGCTGCAAAGCAACTTTATTAAGGAACAGTCACTTGGAAAGAACACACCAAAACCAACAAAAAATAAAAAATCCCCAACCACATTCCAAGGTCTAATGTCAGGGGAGGTTTAGGTTGGATAGCAGGAAAAGGTTTTTTACCCAGAGGGTGGCTGGGCACTGGAAGAGGTTCCCCAGGGCAGTGGTCACAGCATCAGCCTGACAGAGTTCAAGCAGTGTTGGGACAATGCTCTCAGGCACATGATGTGACTCTTGGGGTGTCCTGTGCACGCCAGGAGTTGGACTCATTGATCAGGGGCTGCTCTGACCTAGACTGGAAGTCACAAACACCGTCTGACAGACCAGAAGAAAGTGTCTCCTCTCAAAACGACAATCTTAGAGCAACCAATTCAAGATTAAAACTGAAGTCAGTGGTTTTGCGTGAACTCAGTGTTCACAACCCGTGATTGCCTTATACCCCAGGGAAGAAAGAACTCTGAAGTCAGGCTTTCTTGTACTTTCCCAAGAGCTGGGCTTCACATATTAAAACTATTATTGAATTCTGAGCACATATCCAAGTCTGCTGCATGCAGAAACTAAAGAGATGCACATAATAGTACAGGCAAAATCCTGCTCAAATTACAGCCAGTGTACAAGATAAACAAGTTATGGGATTGAAGTTAAAAAACAAATCAACAAGAAGCCTGCCAGTGATGAATCAAACTAAGGCTCAGCCACACGTTGGGTTCTCATAGAAATACCCATGAACTTTTTTCTTCTGAAGTGATTTGTATGTTGTTTAATTCCTTATCTGCTTCATATGCAGCTCACTAAGAACTGCATATAGATTCAATAAACACAAATGTGTTGCCTAATGCATAAAAATGAATAACTTGTGCAGAAAATAAAATCCATTCATTTGTATTCTGCAGACTATGTCCTAATCTGCAAATACATTTCAGCACAGAGAAAACCTCTGAGGACTGTACATAGATACTGGTAGCAAGAATAAGGGCAAATAATGAAGAAAAAAAAAATGCATTTGAAAGACTCCTATAGCTATTTAGCTGGAACTGAAAGAGACAGGACTAACAGACTAAATTTAAAAAAATATTTAAATTGTATATTGACTAGGTGTGCATTAATATGTAAAAATTTGGATTATTCATGTATGGCTAAAACTAACACCTGTGCAACATGAGGGACTCACAAACATGTTAAGTAATCTGTGTATGCACCAACTACTAATCACTGTTCTGTAATTCAGAATTTATGTATTATATAGATACTCTAACACAGAGCAGACAACAGCATTGGAAGATATGTCTAGTAATAGCAAGGTTTTAATCTTTAAATACTTCTTTTAAGCTGTTAACTCAGCACCAGTCATATCCCTCTGTACCATACACGAATGGTTTTTAATTTGCCCTTCTAATCATTACTACCATCAAGCAGCAGTGCACCCACAAGCTCACAGTATTCACCCCTATGTACCACTGCTGTCTTGATAACCAAAGTCTGCAATTCTTGCCAATAAAGCAAAATTCTTTTAAAAGCTGTTTACATGTCAATGAAACATTGTGAAAATTAGTACTTTCAAAATATCTTCCTGCAGATAGGCAAGACTAGCAAAGTCAAGGATATATTTCTAAAAAGAAAGACTCACACTAAACTAAAATACTGTCTTACAAGAGGTTGTTGATGTCGACTCCAATTTCAAATAGTATTTCAGTATTACTCTTTTCAGTTAAAAAAAGGAAATGCTGATTTTTAATGAAAAATTTCTTCACTGTTTATCCACATTTATGACCTAGGTCAGGAGCAATTGAAATACCAGGTGGATGGTTATTGCAAAATTATTTAAGCTGCAAAAACTGAAATAAGTGAGTAGCTCTGTTGCAGCCATAAAAATAATCCCAATAGGGTAGGCAGCAACACACATCTGTCACACCAAATGGTGTTACAGAAGCTCTGCAGTTTGTGGTTTTCTTTTTGATTTGGTGTAGTTGATGTCCTAGCAGTCACAGTCTTGATAGCTAGGTCCCTGGGTAACAATAGCAGCAATGTGGAAAAAGAACCCATCACTCTCTCAATCAACATGAAATATCACAAATTTCTATAAAGTAAGAACTATTTTAAGAATACCTGAGTGAAGCCCCTCAGATGACACAGGGTTTGCAGACCTCTAAACAAGAATTGTCAACTAGCACGATGGATAATGGAATGAGAAAACTGTAAAAAAGGACAGCATCTACTGTCACAGTAATAAAAAAAATTCATTTAAGATACTAATACAGTAATACCTAAAGAAAACCAGTTTTACAATTTACTTGTATTTTCAAAGGGCTTAGAACAACATTCCTGACTAGAAAGCACTGAGGAATTTGATTGACTAAGAGGAAAAAAAATCAAAAAATGTAAAAAAACCCACCCCAGTTTATGATCAAATAGTAAAGGAAAAAAACAGATTTTTTTAATGGGTTTATGGCTGCTTCTTCTTTATATAAATTACGTTTTGGGGAGACTGCAAGCATTAAACAGACAAAAATGCAGACAAATGATTGTTAAGGCTAGTTTATGTCAAAAGAAACCTCCAACAGACTAAAAAAAAAAAACAGTCTAGGGTAAGTAAATGACTATATGATGGCAAATAAAATGTAACAATGGTAAAACTACTGCATTTTAAAATATGCTAAATTAGTCTAATCAAGTCAAAACAGTAACCTGAGCCTCACTGAGTGAAATCAAATCCAGAAACCTCTGGTTGATGTACAGATGAAGTCAAGAGAGCAATCAAAGTGTTGGGATGCATAACCATGGACTGGTAATTTCTACAAGGACAGCATATTCACTTCTCCAATTATCCTTCTCAGGAGATGTACTCCATATCACAGTAGGTTCTGAGATAGAAGAGAGGTAAAAAGCTAAGGAGGAGGTGGTGTGACTGGAATTGGTTACTGAGAGTAAACGACAGAATAAGGGAAAAGTGTAGTGCATAGAGAATTTGATTTTCCGGATTTTAATATCCTAAAAAAACACAGAATGTAACAAATTACATAAAAAGGTTACATCATAGAAACACAGAATGGTTTGGGCTAGAATGGACTTTAGAGAACATCCAGTTCCAACACCTCTGCCAGGGGCCAGGACACTTTGTACTAGACCAGATTGCTCAAAGCCCCTTCCAACCTGGCCTGAAACACTCCCAGGGATGGGGCATCCACAACTTTTATGGGCAACCTGTTCCAGTGCCTCACCACCCTCACAGTAAAGATTTTTTTTTTTTCTACCACCTACTTTAAACCTACTCTCTCCCAGTTTGAAGTAATTTCCCCTTGTTCTGTTGCTTCAGGCTCTTGTAAAAAGTCCTTCTCTATCTATTTTGGTGATGCCCTTCAGGTACTGGAAGGCCACATTTAGGTCATCCCAGAGCCTTCTCTTCTCCAGACTGAGCAACCCCAACTCCTTCAGCCTTTCCTCAAAAGAGAGGTGCTCCCATCCCTCAAATCACCTTGGTAGCCTCTTCTGGACTCACTCCAATAGGTCGAAAGCCTTCTGCTCATGGGGACCCCAGAGCTGGATGCAGCCCTGCAGGTGGGGTCTCACCAGAGCAGAGCAGAGCAGAGGGGCAGAATCCCCTCCCTCACCTGCTGCTCAGAGTGCTTGGGATGCAGCCCAGGACACGTTTGGTTTTCTGGGCTGTGAGGGCACATGGCTGGATCATGTCCAGCCTCTCACCCACAGCACCCCCAAGTCCTTCTCAGCCAGGGTGCTCTGGATCTGTTCATCCCCCAGCCTGGACTGATAGCAGGGCTTGCCCCAACCCTGGTGCAGCACCAACACCTGGTCTTGTTGAAACTCCTGAGATTCCCATGGGCCCACTTTTAGAGCTTGCATCCTTCCTTCACAAAGTTTCAGCATGTTTTGTGCTCAATGCACGGTGTGTAGTAATGCTGAAAATTTAGCAAGAGATACCCAAGACTTAATCACAGTTTATCCACCCATTTCTTAGAAATCTAATAACAGAACTCTGATTATATTGCTAATAAGCTCTTAATTTTTCTGAAACTGGGATCAAAACCAAGTTTCAACCATTCTGCACTTACACCTTCATTACAAAAGACCTGTTAGAGAAAGTGAATGATCCTCCATGAATCCACTCCAGAGAATTCTAATCTTCCTCTGCTACTGGTCAGAGAGCCCTGCAGTGCCCAGGGCTCAATTCAAAACTTGTGTGCACTCACGCTACACTGCCTTTCTCTCCACTTCGTCTTATCTGTTATACTCGTGTAGTTAATGTAAAATATTTCATTTGCATCGAAAAGTATTTAATTAATCATACATGCTACAATTTATGATCCCCCCCCCAAAAATTCTCATGTTTTCATATGGATAAATTGCACCTTCAAGGAGTGGAAATAAGCGTTTTAAAATATTAATTAAAACTTAAATTAAATTTCTTAAGCTTAATTTTTATGCATTACCAGTAGAGAAACAATGTCTCTAGAATTATAAATAACATCATAACAAATTTACTCAGAGTTGATAGGAACATAAATCTTTCTTCTAATTAGGCATTTTTCACAAATAAAAGATGGCTGAGGATGAAACAGATACAGCTCCTTCACTTGTATTTTGCCAGATCAAGCTAAATACAGGTCATTGTTACCTGATGTAACATGTTTAAATCTCTGACATGAGAAGCGGAAATGGGAAAAAGCTGAAAATCACTGGACATTGACTCATTGGGACCACTCTTAATGAACAAGTATGAAGAAACACCAGATGCATGTTTTTCATTAACAGGGAAAAGAGGATCAAAGCAGCAATGGAGCCTTGACAGTCACCCCAGTTCTCAGAAAGCCAACAGAGCCATTACTAAGGTTGCTGAGACACAAGTTTGCATATGCCATACATCAACTGCCATACAGGCAGGAAGAAAGTAAAATGTGTTCTGCACATCCCACATGCACACCACCAATTAATCTGTCAATTTTTCAAAGCTAAACTTTAGGAAAAAAAAAATAAATGAGAAATGCCCAAAGTTACAATTTTAAATCCTTAATAGGCATCCCTTCCAATTTTCAAAAACATTTAGCTCTCAGCAGCTCTCTGTACCCCAAGATCATGAAAAATACCATAATATAACAATATGAGGGGGAAGGCTATATGAGATTACCTTCTCTAAATGACAAAGCTATTTGCATTTAGGTGGCATGCAAGTAGTAATTACATTTTGCATTTGCATAATAATGAAACAATCCTTTTAAGAAAAGGTGTGTCTTGTAGAAGCTTCACAATGAATAACTTCATATCTTAAAGTAAGCCTTGGTTTACTTACAGAAGCTTTGCTAGTGCCGCTGTAACTTCCTGGGGCAAACCCCAACTCATTTCTGTAACCTAAGCCTTGTAACTGGTCACTGAGCTGAACAGTTAAGCACACACACACATATAACCTGTTAGCTCACACTTCAGGCTTGTTAGACACTACTGAGTCATTACAGACTATATTTTATACGTTATTTGAAGAGAAATGGATTTTCCATCTTAGGTGAATAAAGATAAATTTTGATACCAACAGTTTAAACTATGTCTTTTTTCCCCCCTCCACCATTTTTTAATATATATAAAATGTCAGTATTTTGACCGGTATTTTTCATGCACCAGTTAACTAGAAAATTACAGAACCTGAAGAGCTCAGATAAAATTCATCAAGGGGATTAAAACAAGGCATGCCTCCTCCTCCTCCATAGCGTGGGATGCTACTGGAATGTGAATTAAAGACTCTCAAGCCTTTGAAAAATGAGGACCCCTGAATCTTTAATTTTGTTAACTAATCATTAGAGCCCTGGAAATCACTGTGTTTCTGAGTGTTTGATAGGTAGCTGCTTCCATAAAGTACATTTTTAATTTTGTAAGAGCTGGACTGTTTCCCAGGACATTGATTTGTGGGACCACTACTTATAGCACCTAGAGCATAATTAAATATTAAGTCCCTCCTTGATGTATGCAAAGTCTGTCTAAGAGGATTAGTAGACACACTGAGGGTGGCTTTCACACGTTTTCTGGTAATTGAACACTGCAATATTATTAAAATTATCTTTATTAAATAGAAATCCACATTCATACTTTATAATATCTACTGTCCCTTTTTGTGCAAAGGGATGGTATAGGAAAAGAGGGATCCCCTAAAAGCATGTAAGAAATGCCAAGTAAGTAATAATACAACAATCTGGAAGCAAGATAATGGATACATTTTTGACCTATTTGCAATTTAAAGTTCACTTAAAAACTCTGAAAACCAACCACCTTTAAACACATTCCTGTAAAATCTAAAACCAGCATTCAATCCACAGCTCCCTCCCTCCCCACTTATTTTAAATGTGGGGCTTGGGTTTTTTTTTTTAGTTATTTTGCTGTATGAAAAAGGATGACCAAATTAATAAAGGTGTAGTGATGCTAGAGAAAGTGATGTCTATAGAGAAGGCAGGCAGACTGACATAGTTTGAAAGATGAGATTCCTCCTGTCTAGTTCTTCATCCAGGATTACTCAGCAACCTGATTAACTTTTAAGTTGTCCTACAATCCCTCCTGTAAAACAGGGTTGTTTTTAAAGGTCTTTGCACCTGAAGGGTGAACTTGCACAAGAAAATTGCGTCTTAACCGTAATGCTCTGCCAAAGCTCACAGAGAAATCACTGACTTCTGCAGTGTTCTTGTTGCACTAACATACCTGAAGGACTTGGAAATGTTAGTTTTCAATCTGCTATTGTATGATGATTATTTTCCTTGTTTGAATAAATATGCAAACTTAATACTCGTTTAAACAAGGCCATCACTTGCTTTTCTAGTATCAATTTGTAGACTGGCATTTGACATCAGCTGACAAGAAGACAAAAAGAATCCCAAATAAATAGTCTACATCTAAGACCACTTATTTGTTTTCTTGGACATTTGTGAAGAACTCTGAATTTCAGTGGCAGGTATCTAATGGACAAACCAACACGACTCTTCTGTCTAAATAACACATTTACCTAGCAGAAGAAAAGAAAGAGGTTTTATCCACCACACTGAGCTTGAGCTGACATGAAAATGAGAATAATTTTTAATATATTCCAATAGGACTCACAATTGCACTCTGTAGCAGAAATTGGGGTGCATAAACAATGGTTTTAATGTATGCACATTTAAGCACCGCTTTAAGTATTGTTAAGCATGAAAGCCATTTCTACACTTAGCTAAATAATAAATAATATATACAGAGAAATTAGTATTATGGTGTTATGCACGTATTTTCAAACAGTTATCTCTGAAAAGTTTGAGCTTATCTAGTGCATTATTCAATTTTACGTCTTCTTGTACTACCTGCCTACTCATCAGCGAGAGTGTAAAGCACTGAAGTGATCAGCAACTCTGTGTTATGAGCAGATGAACTGTCCATAAAAACTTCTTCCCTCATAAAAAGAAAACCATGTTTTCCTGCTTGAAACTAGGAGTATTCTAAAAATCCCTTCAGGAAACAGAAAGTAACTGATTATACGGGGAGGTCTACACAGGCTGGAAGACTGAGCCAGCAAAATCTGCACAAGGTTTAACAGCCATGCTGCACCTGGAACAGCACAGGAGGGGACAGCACAGCTGTGGCTGTCTCAGCTCTGCTGAGGGAACCCTGGGGGTTCTGGTGGGCAGTGAGCTACACATCAGCCAACAGCCTATGAAATGCATTCACTTATGTCTTAACTCTTTTTGCAAAGTTATATACATTCTGACTTACAAAATTATGGGAGAAAATAAAAGTTTGATAAATATTTAAGGTAAAATCTCAAGTGTAATGAGTCTCATGAGGTTTCTTCAAATACAGGTTCTTTTTCTGTCTTCTACAAACATGGCTGAAAGCTATTATCTACCTGTATCTTTCTTCTTAAGACATACTATAGTTGAATGTTCTATAATTGGAAATGATTTTGAATTTGAAAGCAGGTCACAGGAAACAGATACTGACAAAGGACTGAACTGAAGATGAATCCAATCACAGACACCTGAATAGTAGTTGAGGAGTTAAATGCTTGTATTACTGTAAATACAAGAGAAAAAAGTAATTTCCAAAGAAACCAAGAGATAAGTGCTTTCTTTTCCTTTTAAGATTTTTATTAGGATTGTTCCCTTGGATGAATTTAGCACAGCAAGTCAAAACTGAGATATTGCTTTTGTTTTATATGAATATAAAGTGGGTTTGTTCATAGATTTCTTTTAGAGAACTATTAGAAATATTCTATTTTTGTTCTGTAAAGTCTTGGCATGGGGGAAGGCACTTAGAAAATGAACAAAAAGTGACTTTGCTTTTGAATAATTTTACATGCAGCAAGAGCTATTCACATGACTTCAGAACTGCTACATATTCATGCCATAATATTTAAAGGTTCAAAGAAAAAAAAGCGTCAGTGGCCAGTAATTATCATTCTAATTCTGCGTAAAATGTGACACCAAGTGGAAGATAAAGAGAGAAGGTAAAATTGACAGAAAAAAATGGTCAGAAAAAAAAGAAGGTATAAAAACATCAAAGTCATGGAGGAAAATTATCGTTCAATCAAGTTCAGTGTTATGTACTCCTGAACCTAAACGAAAAGCAGAGTACCCTTATCTTTTCAGAATGTATCAGAAGCTTGATTTAAAAAGGAAAGTGGCATTAGTTTCCAGACAACAGGATGCATCACAACCACATACTGCATACCAGCATTTCGTTATGTAATCCTCACATAAAGAGAGTCTAATTCTGTAATTTGCAGCAATCAGTATTAATACCTTTGTTTCAGGCCAGCAAGCTCTGAGAACAGCTTGTGTCCTGAAGTACACAAGTAGCTTGCTATCCTCATCACTGAGATGGAAGGATTGCTCCAGAATTTGCAACACCCTGATACGAGGCTTCACTGCTAGGGAGTCATCACCACAGAAAGGTCTCAACCACTCCAGAAGGTCATCTGAAGAAACTATTTTCTCCCTGTAATTAAACAATACAGTGTTAAACAGTCTCAGGTAATAATCCTAATGAAAATACTACATGTATTTTTAAAACTTAACAAGCATTTAATATGTAAGAAATACGTAACACCAGGAAATGGAAGATCTGACCTCTGAGAAGCAGCAGGGAAACTGGCCCTTGTAAATCAGGAGCCCAAAACTGTGTGTTGTAAGAACTTTTTCTGGACATCAAATCAACATGCAATACCATAGGAATCCGCCTGTACACTGACATATTCTCCCACAAACTACCCTGGAACAATGGTGCTGGGTTTCAGCATCTGGAAATCCAAGTCTTTTCCTGGTATTGCCTGTACTACCGCACCATCCGACTTTATGGAAAACCGGCTTGAATGCTTGCATTCAATCTCTGAATGCTTATTCATACTGTCACCCAGCACTCTTTTTCCTCCTTTAAGAAAAGCCCTTTCTCTTCCATTCCATACACACAAATTATTTTCTCCCACTTGAAGCTCTAGCACTATCTTTTTTTTTCTGTACCATCTCTAGCCAGCTCGATCATTCTAAGTTCTTAGCATAATAATGATTGCCAAAATACCCAAAATCCTTAGAAAGAACAAAAGAGATGCTAAAACCCCCTAACTTTGGAGCTGGACTTTGTTAATTATAAAAACTCTTAAGTATGTAATTTGATTCAGAAACTGAAATATATCAAATATATTCTAACTGTGTGGAAGCATTTACAGCTCACAGATCACCATAAACTGACCAACCAGTTCACAGCTGGAGACAGAATAATCTGTGACGTCCCTCTGAGGCTATAAATTAACAGGTACCAAATCAGTAAATGCTGGTTTAACTTTCAGTAATGTTTTTAATTCAAGCAAACTTTTCACTTAAAGAAAAAAAGCCAAGCAAGTGGCTCCTGGTGGTGTGTGATTTGTAACTAATGTTCCCTTATTTGTCTTAACAAGACAGATGGGAAAGTAATATGAGACAGAAAATACCAAGTTAACCTCTCTTGCAGTTACGAAATAATAAAGATTGACATCTGAGTTTTTCATATTACAAGGATTTCAATTTTGCTTAAGCTTTATATTGTCGGAATGATGCTGTTAGCTCAGAACTCCAGCTGAATTAGACATGCCTTTGCCGAACAGGTGGCATTCAAACTGTAAACTGGAAGTTTGGGAATTAAAGGGATTTGCTGGAATATTTCAAAAGTTTGTAGAGCTTGCACTTCATGCTTATATATGTTTTCCTGAGGAACATATTTCTGTTTTGTAAATCGAGTAGCTGAATTTTAAGGTAATAAATAAGTATTTAAAGGAATATAAGCAATGTCTTGTAATCATAATTTCCTTCACTCCAGCTTATTGTTTCAGCAGTTAAATATTGATGAAGTAACACATAAAAAACTCCAAAAAGTGCATCTCAGAAAAAACTAGTACCTACTCATCCATTATACCTTAAGAATACTGCAAATTATATTTACAGCAATTTTTTACATCAATTCGTTCTATTTCAGTATCCAATATTCAACTAATTTAATTTCCTTGTGGAAGCCTCAAAAAAATAGTGTAACTGTTTTTGTGTGGCTGCCAGAAAATATGGGATTTTATTATCATTATTATACATGAATTCTTTCTTTGTATATCTGGGGAAAAATAGCAGATTTTTTTGTTGCTGTTGTTGTTCCTTCATTGTCTTTACAGGGAGTGAAAAGGAAAATGTCAGTGAGACATACAGCCCATGATGGGATTGGAAGTAAGGACATTCCCAAAAGAGGAAAAAAACCACAGTGAAGCATCATATAGCATTTGGGAAAGTGTTTCTGCACTATACCTTACAAATATGGACAAACTTAGAGATCTAAATTCAGATATCTGAAAGTGAATCATTATTATTTGCAATTTATCAACTAAATTGAAACAAAAGCAGTGACATGCTCCTGGTAGATATATAATCTGCAGTAGTCACAGCTGAAAAATCATTTTCTCATTTCACTGTAATACACGGTTATCTAAATTTTAGGTTCAGTGCTTTCTTCCAAATGATCAAGTAAAGGCTTCTTTCAGAGTTCAGATTTTGAAGATGAAAAATGATAGCCTGTTCCAGAATAAAGTTTTAGAAAATTAAATGCAAACCCATATATATATATCCATGAAGAAAAATCATCATATTCAGTATTGTACCTTCAAAGCGTTCATGAGAAGCATCTTTCATAGTCTTACCCAAAGAATCCATACAGGAAGTTCTTACCCTTTTTCAACGCTTGCATGCACTGCAGAAATGATACCTTCAAGGACTCCAAGTGGATCTCTCTCTGTTGTAGATGAGTCACCATTTCCACTATTAATGGAAGAAAAAACTACCATTAAAATGGTCCTTAATATTGTATCTCATTTTACACACCTGTAGGATTTATATGAATTGTTCAATAATTATAAGAGTTTTCCATTTCTGCTTCTTAAACTAGTACCTTTATTTTTATGTCAGAGTAATGCAAAAAAGCAACAGGAAAGAGTGGGGGGGAAAAAACCCTAAAACTCTTATATGAAACTTGAAAGGAAAAGCATAGTTAAAGTTTAGTGCTTCTAAGACAGATTAATGAGGTCAGCAGAATATGCACTTGTAATCTCTCTGTCTTAAAGATCAGTATGAACTAAACACACCTAAAGTTATACATAAATGTCACCATCTTCTCTGTCTGAATCATCTTGCAGTATCTCTGTTAGCTTGAACAGCTCAACGGCAGCCAGTCAGTAGTATCCTATCTGCTGATTACTCTGGGATCAAGCCACCACGGAACAGCAGCCTCACGTGTGGACTAGAGAAATGTCCATCAACCCCATCAGATGTTTCACTTAAAATACAGTTTTCTTCTGAAGGTTAAAAAAATTGTAAAGATTGCGTGAAATAGAAACAAACAAGGGGAAAGATGCTCTGGTAGGAAGGCGAGCTTTGCTCCTGTTCTATGGAAGTGACATTTTCAGCTAAGATTCTATTAAACAGACTTGGTGCTGAGAAAGGGAGAGATTTTGCCCTGGTACTCAACAAAACACAGAATGTCTCCCCACAGAAACCACTGTGGCAGCAGTGAGGCCTGGATGAATTGGAAAGATAGCTTTGCCTGTCTTAGCCAAAGGTGCATTAAAGAAAGAGAAAAAAGGCAAATAGTTACCAAGTTGTCTGACTGCAGATGATTCAAAAACCCCAGAGGAAAAAGAGTATTTTCCCTATAGTTCATCATCATATCAAAGCTCTTCTACTACTAAAAATGTCAACCTATTCCTAGATCTGCTATTACCAATAACAAACACATGCCCAGATTACTTTGACTGTTCTAGCTAAAGCCAAAATACTACACAGCTGATAGTAAGGTGCAAAAATAACCGCGATATTCCAAAATATTTTTTGTCAATAGTTAGAGAATATTTACAATTTTGTCATTTATTACATCAGGAAGATAAATATATTTCCTAAACAATGATTATATCATACAGCATAGAGACCTAAATCTTTATAACCTTTAATGTCTTTCTGCATGCAGAATTTTCATATTTCCTATTTTTATCTTAGTAAGTGGCCAGCACTGCAGTGAACAGCACTGGATTAAAAATCGATATGACTCTATTCAGAACAGATGCAAGACGGTTTGTTGCATGATGTACATTTATCATACTTATTTTGTATTATTATATTGCACTCATAAAGTTTGAAATTGGAATAGAAGGCTGTTGGCATTTTTTTCCTCAAAAGATACTGTACATATGACTAATAGAAATGCTGTTCTTAGTACCAGTATTACCATATGGTAGCTAAGTAACATTTTTAAGAGTGAAGCTTTAATCTAATATTTTTTCTAAACATCTTCAGAATATTTGGAAACAATCAAATTATAATTTATAGTACAGAATACATAGATATTCAGGGTTTTAACTCTCAGAGACGTTATATGTCTCCAAAAGATAAAATCCGTTTTTACCAAAACACAAAAAACAATTCACTTTCGGAAGGCAAAAAGGAAAAAAAAAAAAAATCACAGAAAGGAGACATTACAGAACTGAATGACATTACAGATGCTCTGTTTAGGAAAAAGGAAAAAAATACACCTTTAAGGCAGAAGTGTGGAAATGGTAAAAAGCAGACCAGCGTTAAAATAATCATTTTATGCAACTGGTTACATACATTAGAAGATGGTTTCAATTTCCTTTAAAAACATAAAAAGCTAAAAAAAATTATTAGATGTCTCTAAAATGAAGACAGATATAAGTCACTTCATCAATGATCTTTTGATAAGCCACTTTGTTAGTGATTTGTTTACAGGCCAGATTTAGATTTTCCATTTTTTGTGTCCTTTTTTCAATTAAGTCTGTAATAAAAATACATCTACAAAGCGCATTAACATGGCATATCAAAAGGAAACTGGAATACTTGTAAAACTTGCACAGTAAAAAGAGAAGGAGTATTGAAAGAGAAACAAATAGGAACAGGACGTTCGCAGCCCTTCAATACTTAAAGGGGGATTATGAGAAAAATGGTGACAGATGAGAGGGTCAGTTCAGACCCCATGAAAGGAAGGAATTTTTTGCAGTGAGGCTGGTGAGACACTGGCACGGGTTGTCTGGAGAGGTGGTGGATGCCCCTTTGCTGGAAACATTCAAGGCCAGACAGGACTGGCTCTGAGTGACCTGATCTAGGTGAAGATGTCCCTGCTCATTGTGTGGGGTGTTTTACAAGACAGCCTTTAAAGGTTCCTTCCAACCCAACCTATTATATGATTGTACAGTGTACAGAAAGTGAGTTCTTACTGCTCTACTTGCACTTAGTCATGTTTAGTGTACATGAACAACTACCAAATCAAAGGAGACCAACCAGCAAACCTATTTTGGGTAGCCTCAATTTAGAGATCAGTTCTGGACAGTCCTAGCCCTTGCTCTTGAAAAACCTTAATCTCTCTAATCAGAAATGAAAGTTACTAGCTCCTGTCACAAGCAGGCTCTGAGCTCCTCAAAAAACCCTAAAACAAAACCACCACCCCCCCCCCACAAAAAAAACCCAAACAAACCCAACCCAAACCAAAATGGGTCAAAAGAAATGTACCTGCAAAAGCTAATGGGCATTCCTGAAAACAAAAAGTCACTGTTTCTGACAATACAGCTGTGAAGCCAATTTCTAAGAACAAGAGATGTATGAACATTTACAGGAAGCTTCATGTTTGTCAGACACAGACAGATGTCATTTACTAAGCACAAGGAAAGGAGAAAAAGCAGTAAGCTACAGTTACACAGAATAAGGAAATATTTTAAAATTCTAGAAAGACTGAGAGCTAGCAATTTTTTAAGCTTAATACTGCCTTTACTGCCTAATGGTTGGAGGAACTAAAAAGAGATGACAGCTCATGAGACAAATAATCCTGTCAAGTTTCCACAGATTGCTGCCTTGTTCTTTTCTTAATAATTAATGATTAAAAATAAGCAGCTATTAACAGAAACAAATATAATTAATGAAGGATTAGTCTTCCACACAGATTATATGCTATTTTATGCATGTTTTAAACAACAGAACATGATTCATGTTCACCTCAAAATTCCTAGGTATGAGCTTGGTGTAATTACACTGATAAAGGCTTATTTTGATTTCAGTTCAGCATCAGAAAAAGTGATGAATATTTCATCACATTCCTCAAACAGAATAAAGTACAAAAAACACTTTGAAGAATAAATTAACTTCATCTAATTTTTTTAACCTAATTACTGTATTCATTGAAAATATTATAGATTTATTTTCCTCTTTCCGATTGTGCTTTGTTATATTTAAATATGAGGAAAATTAGGAAATAACATACTGATGGTGTGATTGTTCAAAGCTGGGGGAAAATGTCTTAATGGCAAACCATCTAAACTACCACAAAATCATTATATACAAGTTACAAAATTGCTCTGTATGACCCCTGTTCACATGAGATGAAGTAATAAAAATAATTTTTAAAAAACCTCCCCCCTGTTAATGTAGCTACTTTTGCTAACAAAGCTGGATTTACCTTCCTCAGAAAACACTGGGCATTAAACAAGGGACCCAAAATTTCACCAATCCTTTCCTGCTCACTGCCTGGTGAATGCTTTCAAAATTTCATGAAACACTATATCCCTGCGGACATCTAAGAGAAGAACTCTAGGAGCAGCAGACTTCAACAGACAAACTGTCTTTCCTGACTAACCAACCATGGACATGCCTGCAGTCATGGACCATAGAACATTTCCTATCCATCATGTGAGTGATCTTAGGCAAGGAATTAAATTGACTCTTAGGTAAGGCTAATCAGGTGACCACAGTTGCTAAAATACTTTGGTTTGTTTTCCACAAGTGTATGGTTTCTATTGAAGAGGCATTGTATTTTTATTTATAGTAGCTGTTTCTACAGGCAAACAAGGAAGTGCACAATTCGTAAGTCATGTAAAGTATGAAAACAGGCTCTGCTAGAGAGCTTTTACATGTACCAATGCAAGAGTTACTATTTTGAATTTTGTGTGCCAGAACTAGAGAGTTAAGGGAGAAAAAAAAGCAGTTAAAAGAACTGGAGGACAATACTGCTCTTTAAATTGCCATTTAATGATTTACAAATTACAAAATCCTGAATTAGGCAAATAACTATGTTATATTTGACAAAAAAATCCGTTCCTGAGAAGGTATCCAAGTTGTTAAGCCTGTCATATCATACACTGCTGTAAAATGAAGCCAAAAAGTAACTAAAGCTTTCATGAAGACGTTACTTTCTGAAGAAGGTTCTTCTGCAAGAATGACTATATATGCTAATAACAAAAGATATTTCACTGTGTTTGAATGGTAGTTGTAGTTAATGCAGCTGAAAGAAAGGATGCATATTTTCAGTCACAGAAGTGGTGGACTGTTGCTTACTTTTCAGGCAAATCACTGACACTACCATAACTTTTCATATCCATACAGGCCTCTTTCACTTGTGTTTGCAATACCTCAATTACACTCCTTGTCACCATAGCTATAAGAAAATCCATGTTCAGTGTTACAGCCTTACAACCGCTACTCTGAAGGTTAATTTTCAAAGAAAGAATGTTCCAACACAATCTCTTTCAAAACTACTGTATAAAATAACCACACCGTGTAACATATCAAAGCTCCAGTAAATAAACTAAAAAAGGTTTTCCCTTGAAATGCTGCATTTATTGAGTAGAAGTCTGCTTTTCCAGCTACACTGGCGAGACTACTTCTTTAATTGTAGAAATGCAAGTATTTAACAAAATGTTGTAATTTGTGTTGTATCTTGAAAATGAACATCTGAGCATAGGATTGAGATGAATCCAATTTTATTCACAGCAACACCATGAATACCAGCAGGCTTAAGAGATGCCAAACAACAACGTTTCTTTTAATTCCTCCCTATATTTAGATTATATTTAGTACTTTATAATATCTTTGTGAATTTCATCCTAGGGAGGATATTATCTCAATTATTTTCTATTTTATTTTATGCTAGGTTTCACTTCATGTTCTTTTTCATTGTAGTAGACAAACTTTCCATAGTTCAGAATGGCATGAAATAATCTTTCTTTTTTTTTTTTTTTTACCAAAAAAGCAGCAGAATGGGAGTGGAATACTTCTACTGACCAAATGAGGACACATCACACCCCAAACCATTTTAATTGAATCTTCCATCTTATTTGCCCATCTTTGCCACTATAGTTTTCCTTATGACACAGTCATTCCCCTCTTTCCAGTGAAGTGCTGCATAGGAGTAACTGGAGATGGTCATTGTCCAAGAACTTTAAATCAGCTTGCAGCCATTCCAGCCTTGCAATGTATATAAAGAATAAGTAATTCAGTTCACAGAAAAGTGTTGATAAGAAGCAGAGTAGAAAGGAGAATTT